>NW_024424008.1:44565342-44822201 GCF_017311325.1 Ursus maritimus | reverse complement strand
TTCTGGATGTTATCCATCTTGAAATTTTTGTCAATTAGATATGAAGAGAATTCGTTGTTTCAATTGGTATCTCCCTAATTAATAATTAAGGGGTCTATCTTTTCATATGTTGGCAATTTGCAATTTCTCTTTTTGTGACTTGCTGGTTCATGTATCTAAGACATTTTTTTTCCTATAGGTTGTCCTTTTTATGTAATTAATTTGTAGATGCCTTCAAAGTATAAGCAATATTAACCTTTTCCCATTATGAATGTTACAAGTATTTTCCCTACTCTATCATTTGTATTTTGACTTTGATTATACTTTCTTTTATCATGCAGAAGTTTCACATTTTTAAGACATTAATATGTGCTAATCTCTGTTTAGGTGCTGGTAATTCAGGGAAAAGAAAACAGTTAAAATTTTGGTTCTTATGGAATTTACAATCCCATCAACACTTGGGCTGGTTTCTGGACTGTATTCTGAAATCCTGATTAACTTTTTATTTTCTTATGGCAGTACATATATTTATACGTTCAAATCCCTGTTCATAAGTTTTCTTGTCAAAAAAAATTTGGCCATTTTTACACTCATTAATATTGTTCTTTAAAAATTAATTATAAAGTGGTTTAGGCATTCAGAAGTGCACAGAAAATAATACAGAGACATATATATATATATATATAATTGACACCAAATTTAAGATATTAACATTTTACTGTATTTGCTTTGGATATGTTTCTATTAAAAAGAACACTGCACATAGTGCTAAAACACCACTTTTTTCTCTTCCTGCTTCTCTTGGTAGAGGAACTACTTCCCCAAAGTTGAAGGGTATTGATCCCATACGTGTTTTTACATTTTTGTAGATACTTAAGTATCCATAAATAATATACAGTGTTGTTTTGTGTGTTTAAAATGTAAAAAAATGATATTTTAGTACAGCTGTTATTATCTTATACCTTGTCTTTTTCTACTCAGTAATTTGTTTTTTAGATTTGTGCAAGATGACACATAAAAATTTGAATTCATTCTTGTTAACTATTGCATAATATTTCATGTAGGTATAAACTAGAGTTGATTCACTTGATTCCTGCTGAACAGATATTTTCAATTTTGCAGAATTATAACTCATGTTATAGTGAAAATTATTGTATCCTTTTTCTTGCCCATGTCTTGTGCAGAGTGTTTCTTTAGGTAATATATCTCTCCAGTGAATTTGCCTGATCTTAGGTAGCTATAGACTGAATGTTTGTTCCCACCCCATCCATATGTTGAAATCCTAATCCCCAATGTGATGCTAGTAGTAGATGAGACATTTGGAAGATGATTAGGTCACGAGGGTGGAGCCCCCATGAATGGGATTAGTGCCCTTGTAAAGGAGACCTCAGAGAGTTTCCTCACCCCTTGTGCCTTGTGAGGACACAGCAAGAAGACTGCTGTTTATGAACCAGGAACTGGGCTCTCATCAGTGAATCTGATGGCACCTTGATCTTAGACTTTATATCCTTCAGAACTGTGAGAAAGAAATGTTTTTTTAAGTCTGTGGTATTCTGCTGTAGCAGCCCAAATGGATGAAGACATAGACACTCACTTTTTCCTAATTACTATTAAATTTAACATCTTTCATGCATTTTTGCCTCTATTTTGTTCTATAAGATTTGCCTATTTTTTCTGAGATTGTTCACCCATTTAGAAAAATTAATTCTTTGTATAATCTGTACACAAATTATTTCTCGTGTTGCAAATATTTTCTCCCTATCTAAGCATCTCCCCCCACCTCATAATTCATGGGAGTTTTCTATCATGCAGAAGTCTTACTTTAAAATAATTGAATGCAATTAAACTTGACCTGGCAGTATTACAGACTACATATTTTAAAATTCTCCTGCTACCCAACCTTTGAAAATATTAAAATAAAACCTCACTCTTTCAATTGCATAAGTGAGCCTGCCGGAGAGTAGGGGCACCCTCTCAAGCCAGGAGGATGGGGGCCAAGCCAGTTGTATGTGGTACCTCCTGACACCAGGTGACCTTGAGTTTTGGTTTAATGGAAATACCCTCAGGTATGGGCGACAAAGCCTTGCACCTGCGAAGGGCATGGAAGCAGGATTAAACCCCCCACATAAAACAGACCAAGAAAGAGCTACACTCTCAGAAAAAGAGTGAACTAGAAAAGAAATCCATCCTACTTTTCTGTTTTGAACTTGGCTATGAATTGAGGGAAAATAGTCATTTCGTGATTTAATGACCCTTACATCATTATTCTGCTCTGAAAACTATAAGCAGTAAATGTAATTTAAAGTAGACGTGGGTGGATAGTGTAGTGCTCGCCAGGCAATCGGCAGGAACAAATGCAAATTTTTGGGAGAGGACAGCATCCCTAAAGGAGGCCAGAAAAAAATCGCCATAGAGATATAAAAAATATAACCTCGTAGTAAAAAAAAAAAGTACAAAACTCACGAGGGTATGAGGCACTGTTAACAAGAATAGGCAGAAACAATAAGCATCAGAACTAGGTCCATAAAGACTTTGGTATTAAAATATCACAATTATTTACTTGATCCAGAAAAAAGTATGTTTAATGTGTTTAAAAAAATGAAAGGGAATCAAAAATGAGTAAGAGTCAGAGGCAATGAAGAAACAATCAAATAAGATGTAAAAAAGACAGAGATGAGGCTTATAGAAAAGCAATTGAATTTAGCAAATTTGATAAAAGTGAAAGTGAAAAAAAGACACAAAGGCTAGAAACAAAGATCAGGTAATTCTTTCTTGAAGGGTCAGATGATAAATATTTTAGGCATCGTGGGCCTCTCGTTTTTGTCACAACTACTCGGGTCTGCTGTTGTAGCCTGGACGCATCCATAGACAATTCATAAACTTGGTGTGGCTGTGTTACAGTTGTAATTTTTATAAAACCAGATGGCTTCCAGTGGACACAAGTGTTTGCTGACCCTTGGACTAGTGTTCTAACAACCAATTAATTGCAGATTAAAAAATGAGAGCATCGAGATAATGGGGAAAGGTAAGATTCAGAAAATGAACCACTTAATCGCTGAAACATGAAGAATTCTCAGTTTCAGGAATCCCAGGGAATCCCAAGTGCATTAAATAAAAGGAAATCAACAAACACAGACATATCAGAGTGAAACTGCAGAACACCAAAGAGAACAGGCCGTACGACGAGCCAGGGAAGACATTATCCAGGAAAGAACATGAAATAGACTCCTGACTGTGGCATAGTACAATGATAGCCAAGTATGAGAAGAAATTCCTGCCATCCTAGAATTTCACACCCAGCAAACTTAAAAAAAAATAGAAACATTTTCAGAGGAACAAAAATTGAGACCATTTGCCACCAAGAGGCTCTCAAAGAAAGAAATTCTAATAAAACAATTGATTTGAGGAATGCCTGCGTGGCTCAGTGAGTTAAGCATCTGCCTTCGGCTCAGGTCCTGATTCCAGGGTCCTGGGATTGAGTCCCACATCAGGCTCCCTGCTCAGCGGGGAGCCTGCTTCTCCCTCTGCCTGCTGCTCTCCTTCCTTGTGCTCGCTCTCTCTCTCTCTGACAAATAAATAAATAAATAAATAAATAAATAAATAAATAAATAATTCTAAAGGAAAAAAAACCAACAAAACATTTAATTTGAGAGCCTAAAAAAGACAAAGCTCTCTGGATGGCAATAGTATATGAGCCAGGAGAGAGAAAGTAAAGATAAAAATGTCTTTTATTTTTAAGGAGGGGAAGGATATTGGTAAATTTAGACATCTTAAATGTGCACATAAAAAATCTCAGGGGGGTGCTTGGGTGGCTCGGTAGGTTAAGTGTCTGCCTTTGGCTCAGGTCATGATCTTGGGGTCTTGGGATCAAGCCCCCACACACACTCTCTCTGTCTCTCTCTCAAATAAATAAATAAAACCACGAGAGACTATGGACTCTGGGAAACAAACTGAGGGTTTCAGAGGGGAGAGGGGTGGGGGATTGGGATAGGCCGGTGATGGGTATTAAGGAGGGCACGTATTGCATGGAGCACTGGGTGTTATACGCAAACAATGAATCATGGAACACTACATCAAAAACTAAGGATATACCGTATGGTGACTAACAACATAATAAAAAATTAAAAAGAAATCTCAGAAATTCCCACTGAGAGAGTAGAAAACAAGTGTAATAACTTTCAAGTCAGTAAATGAGGGAGAAAAAGCAAACCAAACCAAAACCTTAATTTAGAAGAAAGTAAAGAAGGACAAATAGGGGCACCTGGCTGGCTCAGTCGGTAGAGCATGTGACTCTTGATCCTGAGGTCATGAGTTGGAGGCCGATGTTGGGCGCAGTGGTTTACTTAACAACAACAGCAACGAAGTGAGGGAAAAATAAAAAGAAGCAATAAGATGGACAAATAAAAAAAAGCTATAAGTAAAAATAAATCCAAATATGGCAATAATAAAAATAAATGTAAATGAATTAAACTCATCAGGTAAGAGACAGAATATCAGATCAGATTTGAAAAAAGGACCATACTATATGCCATTTCCAGGAAATGGAAAACATCAAAGGCAAAAGCATCAAAAATGATACACCAGGGAAACACAAAACAGAGGAAATCAGAAGTAGCCTTATTTACATGAGATTCGGTAACATTTAAGACAAAATGTGTTATTATAGATAAGGAATAACACTTAGTGATATAACGTTGAATTCACCAGAAGACGGACACAACAGAGATATGACAGGATGTCATGCATCCAATGAAATAGCTCCAAACTATATAAATAAACCTTGAGAGAGTGCAAAGAGATGTTAATAAATTGATCTTTTTGGTGGGAAATGTTAACACATCTCTCTCAATAATTTATAGACCAAGAACACAAAAATTTTAAGATTGTGGAACACTGGAATCATTTAACAATGTGCTTGACCTAATGAACATCTATGAACATAGATAAAAGAATATAGATTCTTTTTTAAAAATTTATTTAAAATCAATTAGCCAACATATAGTACATCATCAGTTTCAGATGTAGAGTTCAATAATTCATCAGTTGCACGTAACACCCAGTGCTCATCACATCATGTGCCCTCCTTAATGTCCATCATCCAGTTACCCCATCCCCCCACCCCACTCCTCTCCAGCAACCCTGAATTTGTTTCCTATAGTTAAAAGTCTTTCATGGTTTGTCTCTCTCTCTGATTACTTCCCATTCAGTTTTCCCTCCCTTCCCCTATGATCCTCTGCACTGCTTCTTATATTCTGCATATGAATGAAACCATACGATAATCATCTTTCTCAAGAATATATATTCTCTAATATAGAGGTAAAACTCTTCACCCCCACATTAAAGAATATATATATTTTTCAGACACAGGACATTTACACAGATCATAAATCAAATCCTAAAAAATATCTTAAAACTCAGGTTCATAACTGATCACATTTTCTCAGACTACGATGAAATTAAGTTAGATGAAAATAACAGATAATTAAAAAAAAACTGAACAGATAACTAAAGACATCTCCTATCTTGGCAATTCTGAAATCACACTTCTAAAAAACACTTGACTGAAAAAAATCATAATGTGTATTAGAAAATGCTTGGAACTGCGTGATAATGAAAATACTAAATATCACAATATATGCAAAATAGCTCAAGTGATATATAAAAGGCATTTTATAGCTATAAATGCTTAGAAAAGCTTCTAAGAAAAGGAGAAAGACTGACAAGGATCATGGCAAGCATCCAACTTAAGAAGTTGTGGGTGCGTCACCTGGTTGGCTCTGTCGGTTAAGCCTCTGCCTTTGGCTCAGGTCGTGATCTCAGAGTCCTGGGATGGAGCCCTACCCTCCCTGCTCAGCACGGAGTCTGCTTCCCCTCTCCCTCTGTTCCCACTGCCCTCCCCCCACTCCCTCGTTGGAGCTTTCTCTCAAATATAATCTTAAAAAAAAAAAAGAAGTTATAGGAAAATAAAGAACAAAGAATGCTTGGAGGCATGTTATCTTGTGGAGACACTTGAACACCTCCACCCACACTCCTTCAAAGGAGGACAACTGATTTATCTCATCAGCAAGCTGGGGAGAAAGAGTTGAACAAGTTTGACTTAGCTTTTTGGAACTCTGTTGTTCAGACCTGGCCTCCTCTCCAGAGGGTGCACTGTGTTTCCGTCTGTTCTCTGACCACCTGTAGGCTCATCTGAGCAAGCACTTCCTCTGTTGAGGTGCCCCTGTCTGTTGACCGCACTGCTGGAGACCAGAGCCTGTGAGCCCGGATTCTTGGATGAAGTGGAGGTGAGCCAAAGACATTTTCTCCTATCAATTCTATCAGTAATAACGGTGACATTTCCCTATGTGTCAGTCTGTTGTGTCTTCTGCCATAGTTAGTCTTTACTTTTTTCATTTGTTCAGCGTTTATGATGTGCAAATTATGTGCAGGGAATTGTGGGGAGCACATTTAGGCAAGGGACACTCCTTTCCATGGCATTTGCTTTGCTCTGTTGTTTAGCCTTAGCCTGAAAGGTGAACTCATGGCAGGTGGAGCTAGCCAGTTAGGATCCCACTTCCGCTATCAGAGGAGGATTTCTGATTTCAACAGTCACATGAACAGGAAGTTGTAAGGGGAATGGGTGTAATATGATGCAGTGTTATGAATTTGTGAACTGGCTTTTATTTTCCATGTAAGGAAATTTCGTGTGCTTTAAAATTTTTAAAAATTTTTTATGTTGCAATCAAGCTTAAATATTTAGGGGGACCCATACTAACTAATATCCTCTCCGTTTAAAGGATTTTAGAAAATTCAAGATGATTCTTGGAGATGATCCTCATAGTGGTGGCTTTTAGGCAACAGGCTTGAGCCATGGAAATGTGAGCAAGGCAAAAGGGTTCACAGTGACCTCCCGGACGGAATGCAAACAGGCTCATTAAGTGATGCACCCCAAAATAGCCATAGACCCTAACTAACGAATGGGCTACTTACAACGAGGCAGAGTTACCAAAAAAAGGGAAAATTTCATTTGTTCCCCTACCTCTTCACTCTGCCCTATAACTGTGGCCGCTCACCACCACCTTATTGCAGTTCCTCCTTGTGCTGTCCTGCCCACCACTCCCTCGTGGTGTGCTCAGTAAACTTCTCTTTTGTTCTGCCTTGGGTGAATCCTTTCACCACCTGCACTGCAGGCCCCCACCCATTTGGGGTGCCCCACTTTTGGTGGTCCCTATCTGATTGGAGCACCCCACAATCCCCTCGTATGTGATACGTTGAGAAGGCTGGAAAGGGGTTAGCCACATGTAAATGGAATATGTAAACCTCTCTTCACTGTATCTTTTTGTTCTTTCCAGGCTTTCACTTATGTATTTATTTATTTAAGTTTTTAAAAATCTTTTATTATTTTCTTTTAAATTTTAATTTCAGTATAGTTAACATATAGTGTTATATTAGTTTCAGGTGCACCATGTAGCGATTCAACAGTTCTATACATTACTTAGTGCCCATCAAGTTTAAACGTACTCTTCATCCCCTTCACCTACTTCACCCATCCCGCCACTTATCTCCCCTCTGTAAGTATCTGTTTGTTCTCTATAGCTAAGAGTCTGTTTTTTGGTTTGTCTCTCTCTTTTTTTTCCTTTGTTCATTTGTTTCATTTCTTAAATTCCACAAATGAGTGAAATCCTATGGTATTTATCTTTCTCTGACCTCTTTTGCTAAGCATTATACTCTCTAGATCCATCCATGTTGTTGTAAATGGCAGATCTCATTCTTTTTTATGGTTCAGTAATATCCCATCATGTATATCACATCTTCTTTATCTATTCATCTATTGTTGGACAGTTGGGCTGCTTCCATAATTTGGCTACTGTAAATAATGTTGTAATAAACATGGGCATGCATATATCCTTTGAGCTAGTGTTTTCATATTCTTTGGGTAAATACCCAGTAGTGTGATTACTGGATCACACGGTAATTCTATTTTTTAATATTTTGAAAAACCTCCATACTGTTTTCTACAATGGCTGCACCAGTTTGCATTCCCACTAACAGTGCACAAAGGTTCCTTTTTCTCCACATCCTCACCGACACTTGCTGTTTCTTGTGTTTTTGATTTTAGCCATTCTGACAGGTGTAAGGTGATATCTCATTGTGGTTTCAATTTCCATTTCCCTGATGATGAGTGATGTTGAGCATCTTTTCATGTGTCTGTTGGCCATTGGGATGTCTTCTTTGGAGAAATGTCTGTTCATGTTTTCTGCCCATTTTTAAATTGGGTTATTTGTGCTTTTTTTTTTGTTTTTGTTTGTGGTTTTTTTTGTTGTTCGTTTTGGTTTTTTTGGTGTTGAGTTGTATAAGTTCTTTATATACTTTGGATACTAACCCTTTATTGGATATGTCATTTGCAAATATCTTCTCCCATTCAGTAGGCTGTCTTTCAGTTTTGTTGATTGTTTCCTTTCCTGTGCATATTTGATATAGTTCCAGTAGTTTATTTTTACTATTGTTTCCCTTGCCTCAGGAGATGTTATGGTTGATGCAGAGAACTTACTGCCTGTGTTCTTTTCTAGGCTTTTTATGGTTTCAGGTCTCACATTGAAGTCTTTAATCCATTTTGAGTCTATTTTTGTGTAGGGTGTAAGAAAGTGGGCCAGTTTCATTCTTTTGCATGTAGCTGTGCAGTTTTCCCAAGACCACGTGTTGAAGACACTGCCTTTTTCACATTGCATATTCTTGCTTCCTTGATTGAAGATTAATTAACCATATAATTGTGGGTTTACTTCTGGGCTTTCTTTTCTGCTCCATTGATCTATGTGTCTATTTTGTGCCAGTACCATATTGTTTTGATTACTACAGCTTGAAGTCTGGAATTGTGATACCTCCAGCTTTGTTTTTCTTTTTCAGAATTGCTTTGGCTATTCTGGGTCTTTCATGGTTCCATACGAATTTTAGGGTGTTTGTTCTAGTTCTGTGAAAAACGCTGTTGGTATTTTGATAGGGATTACATTGAATGTATAGATTGCTCTAGGTAGTATATGTTCTTTCCAGGCTTTTAAATGTTTTGCCTTTCCCTATCTGTGATAAGCATAGGAAATATCTCCCAAATGCCTTGCAAGTTCTATGGTACTCCCAGACTGTGCTTGGATGATGGATCATTCTTTTTCTATCAACACACTTCCCTCATCCATGTTTAAGACATTCCTTATCTGGCAAGGTGGGGTCATGGTATGTGGGAGCAGACATTCAATATCTGCTTTCTCTACCAGAGAAGTATTTTTCTTCATCTAGGATATTTTTATGGTATCCATTTGGGATATATTTGGATGGTTACAACTGGGGTTCTTTTCCTTCTCTGCGTTTGTGACATAGGATGTATGAAATTTGGTGTGATATATATATGTTGGATACTGGAGAAGGCATGTTTTATAAGCAGTAACCTTGCTATCAGGCTGTTATAAGTGCCCAGAGTCCTCTGGGCACTTTTTAGTGCTAGTTGGCAAATGTATGGGTCTGCTCAGGCTACCATAGTGGAATACCACAGGGTAGGTGTCTTAAACAACAAAAATGTACTTTCTTATAGTTCTGGAGGCTGGAAGACCAAGGTCAAGGCACTTGGTCTCTAGTGAGGCCTTTGCTTTCTGGCTTGTAGAGAGCCACCTTCTTGCTCTGAATTTCTTACAGGGCCTTTCCTCTGTTGTCATACTCCTGGTGTCTCTTCTTCTTCTAAGGACACCAGTCATATTGGATCAGGTCTCTCCCTGATGGCCTCATTTAACCTCATTTACCTCCTTGAAGGTCTTATCTCTAAATATTGTCACACTGAGAATTAGCACTTTGACGTATGAATTTTGGGTCCATAATAGCTGGTGATGTATGTTATAAGCTGTGTATGTTATAAGCTGTGTGTTATAAGCTTCTCATGGAGCCCACGAGAAGGAAGGACCACTAGCTAAGAATCCTGGAGAAAAACCACTGGAAGTCTTACTCTTCCTTAGCTCTTGGCTCCCCAGTTTCCTCTGGGTTTCAGTCGTAACTTGGAGATATCGTAGGTTTGGTTCCAGATCACCAAAGTAAAGAAAATATTGCAATACAGTGAGTCAAATAAATTTTTTTGGTTTCCCAGTGCCTATAAAAGTTGTTTACATTATAATGTAGTCTGTTAAGCATGTAATAGCATTATGTCTAAAAAACAATGTGCATACCTTAATTAAAAATACTTCGTTGCTAAAAAATGCTAACCAGCCAGTCATAACCACTGATCGCAGATCACCATAACAAATATAAATAACAATGAAAAAGTTTGAAATAGTTCATGAATTACTGAAATGTAACACAGATGTGAAGGGAGCACATGCTGGGGGAAAATGGTGCCAATAGACTTGTTCCATTCAGGATTGCCACAGACCTTCAATTTATAAAAAACACAGTATCTGCAAGGTGCAATAAAGTGAAGCATAAGAAAACAAGGAGGCATGTCTGTGTTGGTTTTTGTGTTGGGAGGGATTAGGAATGAGTGAAGAAGGGCTTGGAAAAGATGTTGCCATGGAGATGGGCTTAATCTATATAAACATCAAAGACTTCTGGTTTCTGTCAAAGGGTGAAGCAACATGTGTTGCTGGCTCCCTGACAAAAAAACAATCTGGGAGAAACTAAAGAAACAAGAGTGAAGCATGGTTTCCAGAATCTAATGATAATTACTATGAAACGACAACAAGAAAGCATAAGAAACTCCAAGGAGTAAGAAGGTCGTCTTTTTTCCCTGGGTGGATAGTGGCCACTCACACCCTGGCAGGAAGAGGAAGCATTGGAAGACTAGATTGCTTTCCACCTGCAATGCCTTTAGACAATCCTTGCCCACATTATCATGACAGAAATAAGTAGCAACAGTCCAACTATGAAATACCAGGGCAGCACCAAGCTCTGGACTGAGTGAGGAAGTGACGGAAACTGAACTGACCAGCCACACACAAGCCTTCACAGCCTCATGGCTCCCCTGTAAACCATCAAGGCCTGGGTGTTACAGCCTAGGGGAGCCACCCCCCAGGGGCAATCCAGACTAGAGGTGTTGCCTGATGGAGGAGCAGCAGTTGAACGCGAAGACAGGGGTTGGTGGTAGTTGTCGCTCTCTACCCTGGGTCTCAACTCTCTCCACTTCTTAAATCAGGGGTGGACTAACTGTTTCTGTAAAGTGCCAGATAGTAAATATTTTAGGCTTTGTGAGCCATATGGTCTCTCTGCAGCTACTCAACTTTGTCCATGTAGTGCTAACAGAGCCATAGGCAATATGTACACAAATGGCAGTTTCTGTGCTCCACTAAAAATAGGCAATGGGTCCAATTTGGCCCATGGGCCATAGCTTGCAGACTACTGCCTTACATTAATCAGACTGACGCAGACTAGTACATGGCCTTTGGCTCCTTACCAACATGCATTACCAAAAAGAGTAGTTGGCATCTCCCAAGGTACACGAGTTCACTGGCAAATAATAGACAAAAAGGAATAAAATTTCTATTAAAAAAGAAAAGACAAAACAAACACTACCTACCAACTGAAGTAGTATTACTTACAGAATGGAATTTAAATATGCAAAGTAAGAATATTCAAAGAGATAAGGGAAGATACTAGAGAAATAAAAGAGAACAGGAAGTCGCAAACAAGAACCAAATAGGAACTGTTTGTATGTAAAATATAATAATTAAAAAACAATAAATTGTGGCATGGATAAAACTGAAGAACCACTAATGCGTTGGAAGGTCACATTGAGGACTCTCTAGACAGCAACAGGAAAGAAGGATAAGATAGAACATTTTTTTTTTAAAGCTAAGAGATGCAGAGAATTTCAGTAGGAAAGAAATATTTTTCTTTCTTTCCTCTTCATATTTGAGGAAATAATAGAGATATTTCCCAGAATTAGGAAAAAAAATCTCAATCTCTAATTGAGAAGGCTTGTAGGGTGACAGAAGAGAAAATTTAAATTGTATCTATATGGAACATCTCATGAAAAGGAAGATTCCAGACAGATTAAAGTCCTCAATGTGAAAAAAGTAAAACAAACAAACTGTAAAGAAGAGGGGTGCCTGGGTGGCTCAGTTGGCTAGGCTTCTGACTTTTCCTTTTGGCTCAGGTCACGATCTCAGGGTGGTGAGGTTGATCCCTGAGTCAGTCTCCCTGCTGGGTGTGGAGCTTACTTAAGATTCTTTCTCTCCCTTTCCTTCTGCCCCTCCCCCCCCACCCCCTCTTGCCCGTGCTCTCTAAAACAAAACAAAACTGTAAAGAAAATGTAGGACAATGACTTTGTAATCTGGGGTGGGTTCTTTTGTTTTGATTGAACTAAAGTTCAAAATCATAAATTATAACTCAAAGAATTGATAAATTTGAGTTATCTCAAAACTAAGACCCTTTTTATGGACAAGTTTAATATACAGATGACCAATTGGGAAAGTAATTTTACAAGTATTTTTTAACCATTAGCAGTATAACCCACCCGACAAATGAAATTCCCCTAGGGCTGCTGTTCCTTATTGACTCAAAGTTCTTAGCAACGCTCATGTTTGATATTTGATACAACTATTGAACACCTACTTGCATGGTAAGCCCTAGTTTCAGTTCTTAATGGTTTGGGTTGTGCTTTGGTCCTTGTAAAATTTCCTGGCCTAATCTCTCTTCTACTTAAGTTCCTTCTTCATCTTTTCATTTGAAAGGGCCAATTAGACACTTAGTGTTCCCTTATGGATTGATCCTGCCTAGGACTATTGAACCAGCAAATTCTCGTGCCTTCTTACACAGAGCATGCTATGCAAAGAAATAGCGTTGTGCCTCATGGGAGCTTATTGGAGATGAAAACGATTGAGTTCCACTTCAGATCTAGTAAATGAGAATCTACATTTTTCACAAGTTCTTCAGGTAATTTGCATGCATATTAAAGGTTGAGAAGCACTGTTATAGACTTGGTTGAAGGCCTGATATCCTACAAAACACAACCACATCTTTTATTTTTGAAGCAACTCAGAAATTTAGTGAATTCCATGAAGCCACTGATACAGTTTGTGGCTGGACCATGACCGGACCCTAGAATATCTGATTCTCATGGAAGGGTTATTTCTACACCATCATGTAGTCTGTCATTTCTAGGTTTCACAGAGTTCATCCCTGGTCAGCTTTTCACTTCTCTAATCTGTGCCAGTTTGTTGTAAGCCTCAGCTGTTACTGTCAGCTGCTCTTATTTCTCAGTCCAGTGTCGGTCCATATGTAGGAGACAGCTGTGTGTTCTTCCTGCCAGTGGCCTTCCAGCATTGTGTATTTGCAGTATGTTCCCATGCATGAAGGACAGAGAGTGCACTTGGGCTTTCTATCAATATGCCATGTGACCCGGGCCCAAATTGCAAGTTTATGTCTTGAATGCCTGAATAATATTTGTGGAAATGAGAACACTTTTATAAGATTATAGAATGGGCTCATTCGTGACCTCCTTGTCACACGTGATAGAGGAGACTTCTGTTTCTCACTTTCTTAAAGAATTATTTTTTGTTGGGGTACCTGGATGGCTCAATTGGTTAAGCATCTGCCTTCGGCTCAGGTCATGATTCTGGGATCCTGGGATTGAGCCCCAAGTCATACTCTCTTTCTCTCTCTCTCTGTCAAATAAATAAATAAAGTCTTTAAAAAAAATTCTTTGTTAAATGAAATTTGAGTCCTCCATTCTGTGAATCTGATTCTGCTCCAACACCAGGACCCTTCTAGATTGGAAGTTGGAAGTGAATTGCTGTGTAAGTTATTGAATTTTTCAAAAGCCAACTATTATAAACTGTACCTCTGAAGTCTTCATTGTTAATTCCTGTTATCCAGAATACAATCTGTAAATAATAAAAACTTTAATTCTCATTTGCTCAATACATTTCGCTCCAAATTTTAAGACTTGTGTCTAAGGTAGAAATCAACAGAAAGAGAGATGGCTGGGACCCATGATACCATATTCTCAATTTTGTGACCAGCTGTCTATGGCAGCTGCAGCTTCTCCCATGAGTGTCTAGAAGATAAGGCCACGAAAAGGAATGCTCTTTGTTACTTGTCTTGGAGCCCAATCTCAATGTGTTTCTTTGATGTGAGTTATGCCGAGACTTCTCCTGCCTGTTCGAGGAGGTAGATCCATGACTAAAGGTAGCTTCAATTCACACCTCAGAATCACACTCTAATATTGGTCCTTGATACCTTCCTACTTTGAGGGCGTAAAGAAGTATAGACGGGAACCAACACACAAAAATCAGTTGCATTTCTATTCATTAACAATAAACTATGCAAAAAAATTAAATAAATAATCCCATTTATAATACTATAAAAAAGAATAGAATCCTTAGGAATAAACTTAACCAAGGAGATGAGAGGCTTATGTGCTGAAAACTATAAATCACTGATGAAGGAAATTAAAGAAGACGCAAGTCTATGGAAAGACATTTATGTTCATGGATTGGAAGACTTAATATTGTTGAAGTGTTCATCCTACCCTAAGTGATCTACAGATTCAATGTAATCCCTGTCAAAGTTTTCATGGTATTTGTTTTAAGGAAATAGAAAAAAAAATCCTGAAATTCATATGGATCCACAAAAAGCCCCAGGAGAGCTAAAGCAATCTTGAGAAAGAACAAAGCTGGAAGCTTCACATTTCTTGATTTTAAAATGTATTACAGGGGCGCCTGGGTGGCGCAGGCGTTGGGCGTCTGCCTTCGGCTCAGGGCGTGATCCCGGCATTCTGGGATCGAGCCCCATGTCAGGCTCTTCCGCTGGGAGCCTGCTTCTTCCTCTCCCCCTCCCCCTGCTTGTGTCCTTTCTCTTGCTGGCTGTCTCTCTTTGTAATAAATAAAATCTTTAAAAAAAAATAAAATAAAATGTATTACAAAGCCACAGTAATCAAAACAGTATGGCACTGGCATAAAAGCAGACATATAAACCAATAGAACATGTTCAAAAACAAACTTCTACTGGTAAGTTTGAATATTTAATTGGCTTTATCAAGTGATCGTGAATCAGGCAGCATCACATCTAGCAACCAGGAAAAAAGCTCCAAGGTGCTGTACAGAATGGAAGTATTTTATAGACAGAAACAGGGCAGGATAATTAGCAAAGGGAAAAGAAAGGATTATTTCAGGCAAGATCACTTTCCCTTAAGGGAAGGAGTAGTGGATCTTATCATGCAGATTACCTCATCTTGCTTTGAGGGATGGAGAGGCCCATGTCACTGATTACCTCTTTGGTGCTGACCAGAAAATTCCTGACTGATCAGTTAAGACTACATTTCTGGGGGAGGTCAAAACTGCAGTTAGGTTAGATATTAAGCCCCAGTTTGGTGACTTGGCCCATCTGTGGTTTCTCTTTTTAACAAACAAAACAGAAAGTCCATAAATAGACCCTGTGTATATACTCAACTGAAAATTGATAAGGGAGCCAAGAATGCAGAATGGGGAAAGGACAGGCTCTTTAGCAAACGATGCTGGGAAAACTGGACATCCACATGCAAAAGAATGAAATTGGATTCACACCACACACACAAATCAGCTCACAATGGAGTAAGATTGAAACGTGAGACCTGAAACTGTAAAGCTGCTAGTGGAAAACATAGGGGATAAACCTCATGGTGTGGGGCTGGCAATGATTTCTTGAACGTGATACCAAAAACGTAGACAACAAAGACAAAAATAAACCAGTGGAACTACATCAAACTGAGAAGCTTCTGCACAGCAAGAGAAAAAAATCTACAGAGTGAAAAAGCAGTAAACAGAATGGGACAAAAATGTGCAAATCATATACCTAATAAGAGATTATATCCAAAATATATAAAGAATTCCTACTTTTCAGGAGCAAAAAAGCCCCCAAGTAACTGATTCAAGTGGACGAAAGAACTGAATAAACATTTTTCCAAAGAAGACATGGCCAATAGGTATATGAAAAGATGCTCGCCATTGCTAACCACCAGGGAAATGCAAATCGAAACCATGATGAGATATGACCTCACGCGTGTTAGAATGAATATTATAAGAAATCAAAAGACAGCAAATGTTGGCAAGAATGTGAAGAAGCTGGAATGTGGGTACACCTTTGATGGGATGTCAAATGGAGCAGCCACTATGGAAAACTGTATGAAGGTCCCTTAAAAAATTAAAAATAGAGATACTGCATGATCCAGAGATCCACTTCTGGGTATATATCCATAATATTTGAAACCAGAATCTTGAATCAGGATTGCTGCATTCTGATGGGGTTTAGAGCCAACACCCAAGAACGTGCCACTTTGGCTTGCTGATTATTTTTAGCTGAAGACAATCAACGTCCAGGAGACTCAAGAAGAGCTTCTTACCTCCTCTTTAATTGCCTAAAAGAATTTAGATAGGGAGCCTGTACCAGAAAAAGGCTATCACCAAAGATAACTTTCTGTTGTGTTTTTTTTTTTTAACATAAGAAAACTCCACCAGGCATGACAAACATTTGTTGACCATACATTTGCTCTTCCCATTTTCCTGTGAATTGTCTTCCTTCTGTTTGAAGTCCCAGACCCCTAAACCCCTTCTCTCTAACTTAGGGCGGCATACAAGCCTCGTTTGCCTGATTATCAGAGAGCCTCTCTGTCTTCGTGTGGCTTTAATACGTACGGAATTACATCTGTTTTTTTTTCCTGTTCATCTGTTTTATACCAATTTAATTATTAGGCCAGGCAAAAAACTCGGAATAGGAGAAGAGAACATTTTCCTCCCCTAAAACTCTCCTGTTTGTTGCAGCACTATTCACAATAGCCAAGGTATGGGAACAATCCAAATGTCCGCTGAGGGATGAATGGATAAAGAACAGGGTACTATATACATTCAATGCGATGTTACTCAGCCTTAAAAATGAAGGAAATCCTACCATATGTGACAGCATGGATGGACTTGAAGTCCATTATGAAATAAGCCAGTGGCAGAAGGACAAATACTGCATGATTCCAGTTATATGAGAAATCTCAAATAGTCAAATTAATAGAAACAGAGAGTAGAATGGTGGTTGCCAGGGGCTGGGCGTAGTTGCTGTTCAAAGATCTAGTGTGAGTTATGTAAGATAAATAAGTCCTAGAGACTCTCTGTACAAAGTTGTGCTTATAGATTACAATCCTGAATTGTACATTTAAAATTTTGTTAAGAGGGTAGATCTCATGTGAAGCGTGAGAAATAAGAAAAAGTTACTCTTAAGGTAATGCAATCACAACATACTTAATATTAATTATTCACTAATTAATATTATTATCTATCAGTCTACCTTTGTTTTCTGAGATTATATTCTGATGGGCCTAATACACTCTTTCAGGAGTACTTTTTAAGTCAGAGGTATCTTCTATAAACAGTATTTGGCAGTAAAAATTAATATAAAATCTGCGGAGGGCAATTTAAATTTTAAAAGTGCTCATATTTTCCAAGACTACATAGATTTAATTCTAGAAATTTGTTCCCTGAAAACAAACTTATATTACCCTAAATAGTTAAAAGAATTTCAAAATTAAGTATTGTACGCCATTGGAGTTTTAATTTTATATTTGCTTGATTCTTCCCCCGCTTAAGTATGTATAAATTTTGATGTCTTAATGTTTGCAAGCTCCATTTTCAATAATTGCTATTTCCTAATACCTTAAAACACGAAACTATTTGGCCCTCCATTTGTTAAAAGTATGGTTGAATATTGCCGGTTTATTTTGAACAAAATGCAACCAAAATCTGAAGGTTTTCAAACAGTATAAAATCAAACTGGCTAGAGAAACAAAGATAATAATTGTACTAAATTTCATTATATTCACTATTAGTCCATGGTGAAAACAACTGTATTTCAGTCACTCTCCCTGTGTATGTATACTTCTTTTTAATTAAGAAAAATGCAGATTTTAAAAATTGTAGATTTTTTTGTTGTTGAAGTGTTTATTTATTCTTTTATTTAGAGAGAGAGAGAGAGAGGGTGCTAGAGCACGTGTAAGCTAGAGGAGGGGCAGAGGGGGAGGGAGAATCTCAAGCAGACTCCCTGCTGAGTGCCAAGCTGGACATGGGGCTCGACCTCAGGATCCTGAGATCATGACCTGAGCTGAAGTCGAGTCAGGTGCTTAACCAACTGAGTCACCCAGGCAGCCCTGTTGTTGAAATCCTTAAAAAGTAACACTGAACTGAAAAGGATGCATTCTTGGAAAAACTGAACTATATGCATGCATATATAAAAATATTCATTCTATTGATGTTAATTTTCAATATTTAGATCATAGAGGTTATTTTAATGGGCAAGGGCATAAGTTATTTTACATTTTTATCAAATTACTTTTTGGATATGAGTTTTCAGAGAAAAATACTTTGTTTATAAAAAATAAATATTTCAAAACATGTAAAGATTAAAGAAAGAAAAGAAGCAGCATGCAAAGGATTCAAGGGAAAGCACACCAGGGGAGAAAAGAATTTGTCTGTAAGACCTAGAGCTACAGGCCTTCAATTAAGGGGTCATGCCCCTCGGCCCTCTACCGTAATAGCTTAATGTGGGAATTATAGGGGAAGGGCAACCTGCCTTCAGCAGTAGCAGACCCCAGGTCTGTCTTACTGCACCGTGTATATACTTCAGCCACGTATATATGAAAAAGGGATTCCAAGGATTCTTAAACCTTTTAACTGATGCCTTATCATATCTAATGCACCAAGACCCTCAGGCGCTAATAGATCCTGAATCTGAAATATGTCATAGAGTACAATGTGAGCAGTGATCCCCTGGAGTAGTGCAGTCAGTGAACTTGTTAATTACTTCTGTGACAGGAGGAGGTAAATTACCGGGGGTTCTGTGCGCGCTCCTGTCTGTCCCTGCGTCTGTCTGTGTGACAGGTCCCGTGTGTGTCTCGCACTCCCCCTTGTGGTTGAAGTGTGTTACTAATGACACTTAATTTTCAAATTTAAACCCAAGATCAAGAACTTCCTTATGGTATTTACCTATGAAAACAAACAAAAATGCGATTAGGTGTTTAAAAGCCAGACCATCAAATTTCTATCAGTAAGGTCTACACTTGGTCAATTACTAAATTCAGAGGATGGATTTCCTTTTTCTCTTCATCGTTTTTTTTTTTTTTTGGTTTTATTTAAATTGAAGTTAGTTAAGAGAACAGATTTTCATGGATTATCAGTTTGCCCCTATGATGGGTTTATTATCGAATCTTTTTTTCCCATTTGATTGTATTAAAAACTAGGGGTTCAATTTATAAATGTAACACTCTCTAGAGATTTTTCTAATAGTTAAGCACTTTCAAACTTCTAATCCACCTGCAAGAATGTTAGTATCTTACTCTTCTTTGTCTCCGTTTTATCTAGGGCAGCACCAAGCGTGCACAACACTGCTTTCGTTGTTTCTACAGTTTACCCCCAAGAACAGTTGCATGAATTGGAAGGGATGTGAGAGTTCTTACAAAGTCATCTCAGATATTCAAATACCCTGTGCTTGAATTCTGTCTGATTTATGTGCCTCAGGGGTCCCAGATGGAGGCTAAGAATATATGACACACTAGTGGGTAAAGAAATTCTGAGTCAATTTATATGAGAATTTTGGCTGGAGATGGTGGCGCATACGGGTAGCACCAGGGTGGGGAAGATGACGTGGCATCTGTTTCAGATATTGATTATCTACCAAGCCATGTGGATTCATTTTTAAGCCTTATACACAGAGGGGCCGTATGAAGAAAGTGAAGGGCTCTTTGAGAAAAGGGCATATGCCATCTTACCTCACCCAGGTGGGGAAGTAGGATAATGGGGGTGTTCCTCACTTCTGAAGGGGATACAGCTTAGCGTCCCTAACTAGAGCAGACACGTCAGAACACAGAGCAGCGTATCTAACATCTCAGTGGTCTGCTATTTTAGGGTCACTGAAAGACATCGAAAGTTTCTTTCTCACTTACATTCACTTCCTTTCAGAGGGAGTAGTCTGCAGTGACAATGAGAAAGCTATGCTTTCAAGCCGCTTCAAAGATGGTATAAATCAGCAAAGCACAGCCAGAGCCTGATAATATTAAGTGGCAGTTCATAACTACACACGAAACATCCCTTGGGGATTCCAAGCAACACGTGGTAGTAATCGCACAGGAGAATGAGAGCCTATCATCCGTATCTGGGTGAGATGACAAGTGCCGGTGACATTTGGAATTTTATTGGGACCTGCTTTGTGTTCACAGACTGGTGAGGTCAAGAAGAAATTGGTTCCCAACTCCTACAGGTAATCCTGAATGCAAGAGAAAGGGTAGAAGAACTAATGGAAACCCTCTTTATGGACATTTTGTCTATAGTTCATGCCTATTGCATTTCAGGCAAAAAACGTTTCCTACAAAGCTCTTTGTCGAATACCTTGAGAATATGGTATCATCATGGCCCATTCTGTCTAAGAATAATGGTTGTTAACAAAACAAAAATAATTCAAACAGATTTTTAAAAGTGCAGGATAAAGGGGATGGCATATATATATACATATATATGTATATATATATATAGGCATATATATATATATATTTTACGGATGCTTAGATCTATACTCAGCCAAAGTCTCAAAGTCTCGAGGGCGTCCTTCTGCCTATCTCCAGAGGTGTCTTTCCGTTTATGTCTCTCATTTCTGGTCCTCTTCTCTACAAACCCAAGTCGTCCACCTTCCCAGCTCTCATCCCTGTGTGCTCAGTTCAGAGGCCCTGCCAGTTTCTGGCTGAATGCTCCTGCCCCACGCTGCAGTCTAGAGACTGCATTCAGGCTGCACGCTGGGGCAGTTGTAGGGCTCACTCTTTTTTCCCTTCTTGCAGTGACCACAATCCTCCACTCCTTGATATTCAATGCCTGAACATTGTTGCTTTTTATACTTCTGCATTTTCTAGTTGTTTAAGTCAAAAGGTTAAAAATCTCTGTTACTCCACTATGTCCCAAATCAGAAGTATTAATTTCTTTATTTTCAGACTTTATCATTCATAATACTTTCTTTTATATAATGAAATTATATATATTATATATACGTTACATATATAATTATATATATACTCAAATTAAAATTTGAATTACTTAGGAGTAGAGATCATGTTCTTTTTTTTTTAAAGGATAATTGTATGATTAAAGTCATACAATTCTTTTTTTTTTTTTAAAGATTTTTATTTATTTATTCAACAGAGATAGCCAGCGAGAGAGGGAACACAAGCAGGGGGAGTGGGAGAGGAAGAAGCAGGCTCATAGCAGAGGAGCCTGACGTGGGGCTCGATCCCATAACGCTGGGATCACGCCCTGAGCCGAAGGCAGACGCTTAACCGCTGTGCCACCCAGGCGCCCCTAGAGATCATGTTCTGTTTCTTTTTATCTTTATCACCTCACACTGAATTTTATACAGCGTCCTAAAGAGGATAGCCAATATTGATTCAGTGATCTAAGCGTTTTCAAGTTTATCTTACAATAATACAACAACATGAAAATTATTACAAAATTCATTTTATAGATAAGGAAACTGAGGTACAGAGAGATAAGTGATTGGCCCAAAATCACACTGGTGGTAGATGTCAGGATGGAGACCTAGATCCAGAGACTGGGCTTTCCTGATTCAGTAAGTGTCCTCAACACGTCTCGTGTGAATAAATCCCTGACTGAAGAATGGGTTCTGAGGAGAAAGGGTCGTCATGTACACCATGGTAATGAACCATACAATTAAACTAAAGCTTTTCTTTTTCTTTTTTTTAGAGGCACAGAAAACCAGAGATACTGAGATCACAGACAATTTAGGCAACTGAGAAAAGGACCAGCAAATCTGGCCTTTGGTACAATTGCTGGGAACTCTGTTTGAAAGTCCTCCTTGGGGCGCCTGGGTGGCTCAGTCAGTTAAACTTCTGCCTTCGGCTCAGGTCATGATCTTGGGATCAAGTCCTGCGTCTGGCTCCCTGCTCAGCGGGGAGTCTGCTTCTCCCTCTGTCCCTCCCGTCACTTGTGCTCCCCCACTTATGCTCCCTCACTCTCTCTCAAAAAAATAAATAAAATCTTAAAAAAAAAGAGAGAGAGAGAGAGAGAGAGAGTCCTTCTTATCTCATTGCCAGGTGCCCAGGACTCAAAAACAAAGGCCTTAAAAAAAATAAAAAGTACTTACGTAGCTACCTCTAGCACTCCAGGAAAATACTTCTCCACAATAGGAACAAACTCAATTTTTGTAATTAATTCAATCCCAATAAATTAATAGATATGATTAAGTACCCATCATAAGAATAATGATAATTATCATCATAATAATCATATTAATAATACTGTGTTGAATCACTAAATTCTACGCCCGAAACTAATATTACACTATATGTTAACTAACTAGAATTTAAATAAAAATTTGTAAAAAAAATGACCATGTTATATGATTTAAAAAAAAATCTAGATATCAAGTATATTTTAAGGCAAGTTCCTGGCGATATTTAATCAAGGCTCTTCATAAGCAATAGCAATGACAACATGAGTCTGGGTAACTGGACACCTGCCTGACTCTCCCTGAGCCCATGGTTCTCAAATGTTGGCTCACTTCAGTATCACCTGGAAAGCTTGTTAAAACACTGGGCTTGCTTCTAGTGTTTCAGATACAGTAGGCCTGGGGTGGTGGCTGGGAATTTTCATTTGTATCATGTTCCCTGATGAGGCTTATGCTGCTGGTTTGGGAACGAGAATTTGAGCATCAGTGTCCTAAACAGCAAAATCATTTTGTCCTTATTTCAGATGTTTCTTAAAAGAAAAAAAAAAAAAAGTCTTGGGGTGTCTGGGTGGCTCATTTGGTTAAGTGTTGGACTCTTGGTTTCGGTTCAGGTCATGATCTCAGGGTCTTGAGATGGAGCCCTGCGTTGGGCTCCGTGCTCAGCACAGAGTCTGCTTGGGATTCTCTCCCCTCCCTCTCCCTCTGCTCCTCCCTCTACTCGCTCGCTTTCTTTCAAGTAAATAACTAAATAAAATCTTTTTTAAAAAAAGTCTTTAACTTTAAACTTGCTATGAAATGAATCCATCAAAGAAATCAAAACAACACTATGGGTACATGTATGATTGTGCTGAAGAATACATTTTCTTTCTTTCCTTTTTTTTTTTTTAAAGATTGTATTTATTTATTTGAGAGAGAGAGAGAGCATGAGCAGGGAGAAGGGCAGGGGGAAAAGCAGACTCCCCGCTGAGCAGGGAGCCTGCTGCGGGGCTCGATCCCAGGACACCGGGATCATGACCTGAGCCTAAGGGAGATGCTTCACTGACTGAGCCTCCCCGGAGCCCCTGAAGAATAAATTTTCTTCCATGTAGTCAATATTTATTGCTTAAATGTGGCTGTGTTTAATGACCAGTTCCTTAGCAATATGGGATTAGGACAGCCTTTCTGCTGTTCTGGTTTTTAGTTCTAGTGCAGTGCATTGATAAACGTAGTTCCCATCTTGGTGCTCCCCCTGGTCCTCGGGGTCTGGCAGCAGAGCTTCTCAGATGGTCTTCGCTCTCAGCGACCAATTACTACGGCACAAGGGCTTGCTTCTCTCACTTACCACAGCTTAAAGTCTTTGCTCTACTTTCACGTAATCCTATTTTCCCAGATACCCACATAGCTCACACTCTCAGATCCTTCCAATCTTTATTCAAAAGTCATCTTCTCAGAAAAGGCTTTCTTAACCACCTTATTTAAAAGCGAAACTCTCTCCCCCAAACCTTTATTCCCCTTCCCTGCTTTACTTTTCTCTATAACTTTTGTCACCGTGTAAATTTTCTCTAATTTTTCTGTATATGCTACTTACTGTATGTCTCCCCCTATTGTAATTTAAATCCCATGCGGGTAGAAATTCTGTCTGTTTTGTTTACTGGTACATTGTAGGCACCAAGCCATACCTGGCAATTGGAAGAATGAGTAATTTCCTTGGATCATTAACACATTATATTACTCACTGATGGACCTGGTTCACTGCTTTATTCTGCACACATTATTAAAAAGTATACTCTTTCTTTGGCCATTCTTCTACCTGAAGTTAGGTACTAAACCTCTTCTTAAGGTCCACTCTGGCACCTTAGGCCATCCATCAAAAAGGACTGTGACCGTTTTCCCCTAGTTGCTATAGGTTCCATTTCTGGATTCATCCATTCCTGTTTATCAGTATGTAACACAAACTTCTGCCAGTTACTATCCTTTCCCTCATGTTCTTGATGTCCTCACTTTTGACCGTTTCGGGTAACCCATCATATCAGTCATTCACATTCTCCTGTTGCCTCAGCCTAGGGCCATGACTATACTGCTCCAATCAATACTTAAAAAAGCAAACACATCTCCTGTTAGAAAATAGTATTTTCTAACCCATGTTACCTTTATTTTACCGTACTGCTTATAGTCTCAGCTAACCTTCTTGAAAATGTTAACTATATTTCTATTCTGTTTATATATGCAGACTGTTTTATCTACTTTATTTTGGCCTTTACCCCTAAAATTCTATTAAACATTTTACCAAAGTCATTCATGACCTGCCCTTCTTATGTTCTTTTTCTCAGCAAATATCTCCACCTTTCACTCAGGTTTTCCTTCTTTTCTTTTTTTTTTCCAGTACCTTTTTTTTTAATTGATGTGTAATTGACACACAATTTAGTTTCAGGTATACATCATAGTGGTTCCATATTTTTCTACATCATCAAATGATTCCCGTGATAAGTCTAGTTACCGTCTGCCCCCATACAATATGCAGTGCTTCACGAATTTGCATGTTTTCCTTGTGCAGGGCCATGCTGATCTTTTTTGCATTGTTTTAATTTTAGTGTATAGAGAGCACTCACTCAGGTTTATAGCCAGAAGCTCGATAGCATCCTGAGTCTTACCTTTTTCCCCCTCACTTCTCACATCATATTTACTTGATCCAGGTAAATAAAAAAGGGTGAAAACTGAATTTCTTGAACGTTTCAAGAGGGACTAACCCAAGAAGTTAAAATGCTCTAACTTTACACGTCTTGCTACAAATAGTGATACTTTATTATCTTTTATTTCATTTAGAGATGGAGACATGAAGGCTCAAATAAGTTGTGACATGGTCAATGTCACGTGGAAAATAAACTGATTTAGCCAAGACTGGATTTGGAAACCTCTGGCTTTTATTTAGGTAATGTTTCGTGGTTTAAAGCCATGAATATACAAAAGTTGATGGGTTAGATGTTTTTTTTTCCCCAAGATGGAAGCAGAATTTCCTTCAGTTTGGTATGGCCATTGCTCCTCCTGTTGACACAGTCTCAGATTCCTGGAATGTCCACCTGGCACTATATTGATGCAGAATGAACGTGTTGTAGATGAGAAATGTGGTGTGAGGTACTAAACACTAAGGTCAAGTTTTCCTAAGTATCAAGGACATGAGTCTGTTCACTGTCTCTCTCAATACTTCTTTCACCTTTTCATTTCTCAAGCTATAAATAAAAGGGTTCAGAAGAGGGGTCACCACTGTAATAAGGACAGCAGCTACCTTGTCAAAATCCAGGGAATAGTTCTGATTGGGTCTCACGTACACAAAGATGTTGCTCCCGTAGGCAATGGACACAACTGTGATGTGAGAAGCGCAGGTAGAAAAAGCTTTTTGACGGCCTTGGGCTGAGGGGATGCGCAGGATGGTAGAGATGATGTAGGCGTAGGACCCAGTAGTGAATGCCAGGGAGCTCAGGATGACAAGGGCAGATAGGAGAAAGTTTATCTGCTCAATGAGGTGCGTATCTACACAGGCCACCTGCAGAAGAGGGGCAATGTCACAGAAAAAATGATTAATTTCTTTTCTACAGTAAGGTAGCCTTGTCACTACAATGGTTGGTACCAACACGGACAGAAAGGCTCCCACCCAGCAGCCCAGGACCAGCAGGAGGCAGGCCCTGCTGTTCATGATGATGGTATAGCGCAGGGGGTTACAGATGGCCACGTAGCGGTCAAAGGACATCACCGCCAGGAGGAGAAACTCTACTGTCCCCAGAAAGAAGTAGAAATATGTTTGAGTGATGCAGCCAGCAAAGGATATGGTTTTCTTCTCTCCTAGAAGGCAGGCTAGCAACTTTGGGGTAACGACCGTGGTGTATAAAATATCTATACAGGACAAATTACTGAGGAAAATGTACATTGGGGTTTGAAGGTGATTATCAGTCCATATTAGGAAGATGATGATAATGTTTCCTGTCGCAGTTAATGTGTAAGTCAGCAAAAGAACCACAAAGAGGAAGATTCGAAGCTCTAGGAGGGCAGGGAAGGCGATCAGGGTGAATTCAGTCACTGTGCTCCAATTTCCCATGGCCATGGCTACATGGAGGGCACGGTTTCCCTTAAGAAACAAGAAAAGGAAAATCAGCTAAGGAGGTAATTTTATAAATATCTGTTGAAAATGTGTTGTGGAGCGGGCCTTCCACTGGGAGATGGGTCAGAAGGTTAGCTGTCAATTGGAAAGTCATTATTGGGCATCCTTGGGAAAATCAAAATACCATTTAGACACAACTTTTTCCATAAGACTAAGGGAGAAGAGTGGATTAAAAAAATCCTCTAAGCTTCCTTCTAGTAATAAAATTCTATTCATTCTCATTAAGTCAAATTTCTCTTCTCTCCAGTGCACCCAGCCTCATTTTCCCAGTTAAAAATGTGCTATGAAGTACTGACTCACATTTTAACTAGAACTGTTTTTCTGAAGTTTCCAGTCACTGAGAGGGAAATTCTTTTAAGTGCTTTCTAGCCTTTTCTATAACAAATTTTCTTTCGCTTGGGCAGTTGACCTGGGTGACCTGCCACGAGTAAGAAAGAAAGGTTGGTTTCTTTT
This sequence comes from Ursus maritimus, assembly GCF_017311325.1. Lineage (NCBI taxonomy): Eukaryota > Metazoa > Chordata > Mammalia > Carnivora > Ursidae > Ursus > Ursus maritimus. The sequence goes on along the minus strand of NW_024424008.1, from coordinate 44,795,446 downwards.
TTCCAATATTTGGTGATCTCCAGAGTCTCGATTTCGAAAGTCTTTTCCTTGCATGTACAGATCTGTGGAAACAGACCAGAAATATCTGAAAGGAACAATGGCTCATCGTTCCTGCTAATCACTTCAGATGACACATCAAAAGCTCACAGTGGTTATCTTATCTTTGGGTTATGCCTTATGTCCAAAACCTACCTTCTATAAATTCTGTGAACTATGTAAGCGATACATTATATATCTGGCTGATTATTATTTTTTATTGAAGTACAATTAACATACAACGTTTCAGGTGTACAACATATTCATTCAATAATTCTGGGCATTGGGGCACCTGGGTGGCTCAGTCAGTTAAGTGTCTGCCTTTGGCTCAGGTCATGATGCCAGGGTCCTAGGATCGAGCCGAGCATCAGGCTCCTTGCTCAGTGGGGAGTCTGCTTCTCCTTCTCCCTCCTCCACCTCCACTCCCACTCTTTCTCATTCTCTTTCTCTCTCATGCACATGATAAATAAATAAATAAATAAATAAATAAATAAATAAATAAAATCCTTAAAAAACAATTCTGTGCGCTACTTGGTTTCACTACGATAAGTATAGTTCCCATGTGTCACTATACATTATTGCAATATTATTATATTCCATGTGCTATACTTCTCATCCCTGTGACTTATTTATTTTATGACTGGAAGTTTGGCCCTCTTAATCCCACCCCCCCCACCTCCCTTCTGACAACCACCAGCTTGTTCTCTGTATTTACAACTCTGTTGGTTTGTTCATTTGTTATACTGTTTAGACTCCGCACGTACGTGAAATTGTATGGTGTTTGTTTTTACCTGACTTACTTCTGGCTGATTATTTAAGAGGACACTACACAATGTGATAAAATCAGAGAGCTGCAGGTTATACACAGGAGGTAGAAGAGAGAAAATTGACTCACTTAATTAGTTGAAATCATAAAACTACATCAAGATCTTCTAGTTGTTCCTTATCTCAGTGTCTGAGAAATGGTCTTTGGCACAGATATTCCCATTTCAGGCTAAAAGCACCCATGCTGTAATCTCCATGCTCTCTTAGTCTAGATTTTACTTAGCTCCTCCTTAGCGAAGAATTAGAATATCCAAGTGCAAAAAAGAAAATTATAGGGGCGCCTGGGTAGCGCAGTCGTTGAGCATCTGCCTTCGGCCCAGGGCGTGATCCTGGCGTTCTGGGATCGAGCCCCACATCGGGCTCCTCGGCTGGGAGCCTGCTTCTTCCTCTCCCTCTCCCCTGCTGTGTTCCCTCTCTCACTGGCTGTCTCTCCGTCATATAAATGAATAAAATCTTTAAAAAAAAATTATAATCTGTAAGCAAACCTGCTAGAGATACAGTGACAGCATTTTGGTGAATGTATTTCCAGACCATTCCAAAATTAAGTTCCATACCAATGTATCTAAACTAAATAATACTCACATACTACCTTGTGACTGGCTTTTCCTACTTTTCTTTCTTTCTTTTTTCTTTCTTTCTTTCTTTCTTTCTTTTTTTAAATAATAATCATCATCCTTCCACATCAATTACTAGAACTCTGCACGCTCATTTTTAAAATCAGCTTTTTTGAGGTACAATCGATATGCAATGAACTGCACATGGGGCGCCTGGCTGGTTCAGTTGGTGGAGCGTGCAACTCTTGACCTCGGGGTCGTGAGTTCAAGCCCCACGTTGCGTGCAGAGATTACTTAAAAATAAAATCTTAAAAAACAACAACGTAGAACTGCACATATTTAATATGTATAATTTGATGAGTTTTATGTGATTTATATGCAAGAATATTTCCTCAATCCTTATCTATACAGGAAGGAAATGTTGGTCATCTAAGATAGCAACACTAAACAACTGGCTAGATATTTCATGGTGCCATCCATGGAATCAGACACTATATGACCCTTTGAAGTGATTGTGTGAAGGGAACTCTGGGAGGCCTTGGGGGTGTCTGTCACCCTAATTGTGGTGATGGTATTATGGATGTGCGTATGGGCTCGAACTCATGCAAGCTCTGAAACGATTCTGTAAATTATTGCACAGAAGTGGCTAATCACAAACACCTACACCAACATAACATCTCGTGAAATCTCACGTGAACTTTCTGTCTGAGGCACCAAGTGTCTGTTTTGTGCGTGTGTTGTAATATTTTTTCCGTGAGGTTGTTCAACAGGCAAATGATAGTTCACCCTTTCAGATTCAAGTGTTAGATAAATATAGCATTCAAAAGGAGGTACTGTGAGGTTTAAATTAAATCATATGTGTGGCAGTACTAACAGATTCTTGCTAAAAAAAGTATGGCTTCGCTCAGAAAGGATTGAGATAAACTTAAAGGAGATGAATAATTAGAGTGAACGGTTTCTTGAGTAAATAGCAATAAATTACGGAAAGTTTAATTGGGCACTGAGGAATATTCTTAATGAATCCTTAATCTGAATCTCCCAGATTTGCATCTGATCCCACTAAGAACATGACAGATCAGACAGACCACACACGAGAAGATACATTTAACAAAAGAAATATATTAGTAAATAAAACATAGATGAAACAGTATACTTGCATTTCACGGATTGTGTAGATGATGTAAGATTCTCCCAGCATGTTTTGTACGTGTAGACATAGCAAGAGGCTCCAACTGGGATTATTATGTGTGCATGCATTTACTCCGAATATTGTACTTTGAAATTTTTCTCTTGCCACTTCTGTTTCTATAACTAGCTCATAGAAATATCTCTTAAAGATAAAATAAAATTGACTAGGTCACTGAACGCTGACCCCAATATGTGTCCTTGTGATTAACAAGCTCGCTGCGTATCCATCCAGCCACGGCTTGGATGGCTTCAGTGAGTGGGAAATCTCTATCTTGCTTTAGCACTGGCTGAAGGAAAAGCTCTTATCTTGAACTGAAAACAGTCTTTGCAAATTCCAAATACACATTCACGTTCTGACCTTTCCGAACAAATACTGACCTTTTTCGCCATGGCAGGCCTGAAACACCTCGATGATCTAGATATCCTCTTTGCCCCATAACTTCCCAGTGAGTTCCACACAAAAAGATTCTGGAGTCTGGTTTTGCAGATAGAGGATGTGGTAGTAAAGTATTAAGAGCCTTGAAAAACTTGCAGGAATAAATCAATCACCTGGATTAGAGTGCCTGACTCTATTTTAAAAAATTATCCTGGAAAATCATTGATTCTCAATTCACAGGTATTTTTCCCCTTGCAAGAAAGCTAGTTCTGAGTCTTTGGTTAATTATCAAATTTTCGAATTATTTAGTAACTGGGCTGGTAACTGGACACAGAATCCCATATAACTAACTCAGATGCGGCTGATTCAGAATCCTTCTTACAGCATCGTTGCAAGTGACAGCCCAGTGAGGGGAACTTAGAATAGTTTTTGGTGTCTCGTTCTACCTTTATGGTTACTAGAATACTAAATTTTCCACTGGAGATTTTACTAAATGGTCTTGAATACTCTAAATCTCTAAGATTAAAGGTGACTTGAATATTTTTAAAAAAGTTATCCCATTCTTTTTCTCTATAAAGTTTCCTTTCTTCTATGTAAGTGGATGAACTAGGTTTTTTCATGGGCTTATTTGCCTTAGAGATTTAGATGAAAACAGCTCTTGGGGATATGGGTCAAAGGAAGTTAATTAATAATATTGTTACAAAAGAATGTTGGTTTTGAACTACCTAATCACAATTACAAAGTTTTAGAAGGTGCCAAATTGACCTGCTAGGAGTTCCTCGGGGATATTCTTGGTATTTTGCTTTACCTATTTAAAGGAAAAATAATACTTGAAAAACTCTTCATTCTTTTTAAGTCATTGATAAAATAGAAGTTGTTCTCCAACAATAAATATTCTAGTTTCGGATGCCGTCTACTGCCTCTGTCTCTAAGAGCATAGCATGCTTTTAAAAAAAATTTTTTTTTATCTTTTAAAAAGTTTTATTTAAAATCCTGTTAGTTAACATACAATGTAATATTAGTTTCACAATATAGTGATTCCACACTTCCATACAACATCTGGTGTTCATAACAAGTGTGCTCCTGGATCCCCATCACCTACTTCACCCCTCCCCCCACCCAGCTTCCCTCTGGGAACTCTCAGTTTGTTCTCTAGAGTTAAGAGTCTGTTTCTTCATTTACCTCTCCCTATCCCCTATGTTCATCTATTTTTTTTTCTTAAATTCCACATAGGAGTGAAGTCATATGGTTTTTGTCTTTCTCTGACTGACTGATTTCGCTTAGCATTATACTCTCTAGCTCCATCCATGTTGTTGCAAAAAATGGCAAGATTTCATTCTTTTTTATGGCTGAATAATACTCCATTATATATATGCCACATCTTTATCCATTCATCAATGGACACTTGAGCTGTTTCATAATTTGACTTTGGTAGGTAATGCTGCTATAAATATGTCAGACAAATACCTTATGGTTTCACTCATAGGCGGAATAGAGGAAAACGGGGTGATGCTAGGCAAAGGCATAAAGCCTTCAGTTATAAGATGAATAAACCTTGGGTGTCTAACATACAACATGGTGACCACAGTTAATAATACTGTATTGTGTGCTTGAAATTTGCTAAATAGTACACCCCAAAAAATAACTGTATCAGGTGAAGGATGTGTCAATTAATTGATTGTGATAATTATTTCCAAAAATATATATTTATGTCAAGTCTTCATGATGTACACTTTAAATATGTGCAATTTTATTTATTTGTTATATTATTTATATTTTTATATTATTATTATTGTTAATTATATTAGACTCTAGAATCGTTTTCTGTGGAACTCAGTGGGAAGTTATGGGGCAAAGAGGATATCTAGATCATCGAGGTGTTTAAGGCCTGCCTTGGCGAAAAAGGTCGGTATTTGGTTGGAAAGGTCAGAACATGAATGTGAATTTGGAATTTACAAACACAGTGTTTTCCATTCAAGATAAGATATTAATTAATAAAATATTAATATATTATTTTAATATTATTATTTATTACACATCAAGTAAACTAAAAAAATATAACGCATCGGATCATTCCACCAACATGCACTAGATGGCTAAAATTTAAAAGACTGCTAACACCAAGCGTTAGCAAGGATGTGGAACTGTGAGAGTCAACATATTACCAGTACAAATGAAAATGACGCAATGCCTTTGGAGAACCTCTGACAGTTTCTTATAATTAAATATATTCTTACCATCACACACAGTAATCCCACTTCTCAGAACGTATCTAACAGAAGTGAAAACAAATATTCACGTAAAAACATGAACTCAACTGTTCCTAGAGGCTTTATTCACATTCGCCAATACTGCAAACAACTCGAGTATCCATCATCTGATGAATAAACACACTGTCATCTAGCTACACAATCCGTGTTACAGATAATCCTCCATCACACAAAGGAAGAGATGGCTGACCCGGAAACACTTGGATTAATCTCCAAATACCCGATTAAGTGAAAGAAAACAAATGCAAAAGATGACATGAAGTAAGCCTGAATTTATATAGAAATCTAGAAAATGCAAATTACCCTGACAGAAAACACGTCAGTGGTTATCAGGGGCTGAGGTGAGGAGGGGAGAGCATCTCCTGCGAAAGGGCACAACGGTTTCTAAGATGATGGAAATCTTCTAAACGACCATAGTGGTGTTGGTGGCTACGTGACGGGACACGTGCGTCAAAACTCAACCAACTGTCCACTTAAATTGTCCATTATGTGTATATCGTACATCAATAAAACGGATTTTTAAAAAAAGCTGTCTTTTTGGAAGACAGCTTAAAGCTTATTTCAGTACATCATGACCATTTCGTGTATTCCTTTTATTACATGAAAAAAACACGTTTTAAGTTCAAGTTTCTAGTTCCTTGTGGCGTTAAAGCAATCCTCTATGTTCTCTTTAAATAAATAATATAAACAACCAAGAGAGTGTCCCAGGAGACCCTAACTTTATGACTGTGATTAGTTCCTCCCATTCTGACGTTCTGTGATTGCAATAATAAGCATTAACCTTTTCTTCTGCCGTAGTCCCAGGTGCCACCGCGAACCAAATCTCTGAAGGTGAACACGAAATCTCATTAAATATCGGAGTTCATCCCCTGTAAAAACTTTAGTAGAGGCAGGGAAGTGCTATTTTCTGGGGAGAGTAAATAAAGGTGGTGACATGTGAAATCCAGTGACAGGGTTCTGATGAGTGAGCAGGGCTGACCTAAGGAATGGTGACCGTTTAGAGAGATGTTTCAGTGACGCGAATATGGATCCTTCTGACAATCAGACGGATCCACAGAAGAAATTGAAATTCACTGAATAGACAGGAAGTGGCATTCCTGCAACCAAGACAGAAAAAACCCAGCTGTGATTTGGGAAGCATTCGGCCAGTTTTGCCAGAGATCCACAATAGAAGTCAGACGACCTGCTCAGATTGAGCTGCGTGTGACTTCTCCACTCACCACCCATCCTCGCCATCTGCCCTTCTGGACAGAAATGTGCTCCACGATACACAGGACTTGCAACTCCGAGGAATGTTCTCAGGGTGAGATACACTGCGCGTGTCACGTGAAAGACGAAGAGATTATGGAACACTTGGACTTATTCTGAGTGTAAGTCGAGACTTCACCTTTTCTGTGTATGTACGAAGAAGAACTGAGAAAAATCCACAGAGGTTATGAAAAAGGACAGTTTTTCATTCAGAGGAAGAAGGATGGGCTACTTCAGCAAGCACTGAATAACCATTCGGTGTGGTTTTGAAAGGGGGATCAGCTGCCACGTGGGGAAAAGTCTCAGACTAGGACCAAGATTACACAGAATTCAACACCGAAGCAATCACAGTATTGAAAGAATAACAGCGGGAACGCAGCAGGAAAAACATACCCAAAGTTCGAGGTTCCTAACATACTCGGATAGAGAAAATACCGAGGGGGCTCGATCAGTATGATGTAAGTATGCTTTATTACGCAATTATCCGTATTTATATGCTAAGCAGTCTGAGTCTCAGTAAATTTGTTTACATGTATATTTTCTGAATTTAAGCGTAATTACTGCTCTCCCCCAAATTATAGTGAAGGCAGCTGTCAAGTATGATAGCTTTACCCTAAGTATGTAAATGAAAGTCTTTAATGTACTCGGCTTGCAATTAAACTTTGCCACCTTTTACTGACAGCAGCAAAGATCCCAAATGATCTCTCATCCCCACCCCCACCACATCTCAGTCCTTTTCTGTTCCTCCTTCCCCATCCCGATGTTCTTAGCAAACATGCACTGAACGCCAAGTATCCATACATCAGTGTATACATAGGCCCTCGCTGAGGACCTCAATCTGTCACTGTCATTATCCTCATTTTAGAAAACACTTAAGACACGATGCTTAGGAGTCTCCTTAAAGATCCAAAGCTACAGCGGCCAAATGAGAAAAAACCCGCAGGTTCTCTGATCCCAAATCTACTATGATTTTTCCATTAGTCCACATTGTTCTGACCTAACCTGGAATCTTGAAAGGTACTGATGAGCAGTTTAATGCCACTTTATAAGGATCCACAAATGGTAATGAAGAACAATCTTCCCCCAAAATGAAAGCCCCAACTTGGCAAGGTTATAATTACATTCTTAGACGCAGATTGTCCTCATCCAGAACCTTTCGCCCTAGACAGGAAGGGCTCGGGAGGGCACAGAGGTCATCCAGAGAAGACCAGCACAAAGCCAGCTGCTTCTCCACGATCACGAAGTTGAGAGACTCCCCAAGGAGAGCAATGCTACATCTTTGGCTCTTCTCAGAGTTTATTTGACCCAAATACAGCAGAAGAGAAATCTCTCGATGCCATTTTTTCCATTCATCTAGGACCGCATGACCACCACGGCAAACAGCACCTCTGTTTGTGTTCGACCATCCCAGGACCTTGTTTAAGAAATGGCACAGTGCTTTTGCAGATCCCAGCCTATCTAACTTCACAACACCAGAGGGGAATCAAGCTCCCATCAGGGTCATCAAAGACTAAATATCCACAGAGGGAAATGAAGGACTTCAGGGAGGGTGGGAAACAATTGGCTAGATAAACGGGAGGAACAGTGGAATAGATGAGAGGCAGGTGCATGAGAACCCACCTTCGTCTGCCTTAACACCTGCTCCTCTCCGGTGTGGTCAGTAAGGAAGGTGGGAGGGGGAAAGGAGAGGGAATTTCAAAGCATTTCCACTTGTCCACATACCATGCTCTATTCTGTTTTTATGTTAGACCTCAGCAATATTAACATGTGTCCACCAGATATGCTGATGCCTTTTGTGTTGTAGTAATCAGTCTGGAAGTTTATTACCCGGGTGCAGGAGCAGTGGGGGAGGGGTGAGTATCACAATATTTATTGGGGGAAGAAAACCGACTGGTACAAGACCTTATTTCAATAGATCAGCCCCTTTGAAGTCCTTCGATAACTTAAAAGCAATTTATTTTTGGAATAAATGAATGGGAAGTACAAGTAATGAGCAACTACAAGGACCAGAAAAAGTACAGCAAACTTTTCAAATGGAAATCCATTCAGAGGGGAAAAAAAAAAAAAAAAGTCTTTAAGGCAAAAGAGGCTGCTAGGAGTTACTTTTCCCAGACAGAGAAACTGAAGAAAATGGCTTCCTTTCAGGAGGAACTCGGTGGGGCCCAAACCTAGAGGGATCCTAGCTCACGTTCATAAACTGGTCATTTGAACATAAAACTAAAGGATTAGCCCCAAAATAAAACACCAAGGACAGAGCTTCAACTGAATTGTACAAACATGCAGTAGCTGTTCACCGTCGCTGAGCAGGATTCCAAGAGGAGCGTTTCAAACACCATCCAGCTGCAGCCACTCTTTTGTACCATTATTAGCAATTTGATGTTCAAATTGCTGAAAAGAATATACGGTATAAGGGAAAAAAGAATATAAGGAATAAGGGACCTATTTAAGAGAACTTATAAAAAAATGCCCAGTTGGGAAATGGGAGGGAAAAGTTTTGTTGTTCTTGAGGACCCTGCCTCCACATGCCATTGTAAGGAGCAAAGACGGAACACACCGATCATTTTCCCAAAAGACGTTTTTCAAATGTCTGAAACAGGTTATGCAAGTTATGAACCATACATCATGCACCTACTTGCTCCGTCACAGTGTAGACATCAAAACTCTTTATCGGTATAAGAATTAGAACAAACTAAGCAGCCTTAGGAGAGATCAATTATTATTACATTCAGACAACGTGAGTTCAACCAGATATCACTTTGAGACTCACGCAATCCCATTAACAGAAGTGAGGAGAGACGAATGCAGGTCAGCTCCCCCTTCATTGGACTCCCTTGGTCAGTATCGGGGTTTCTGCTCTTTTATGTGGAGTGGGAAGGCTTGAAATAACTGAGAGGAAAAGAACTCAACTTTTTAAAAACATTTTATTATGTTATGTTAGTCACCAAACAGTACATCATTAGTTTTCGATGTAGTGTTCCATGATTCATTGTTTTCGTATAACACCCAGTGCTCCATGCAGTACGTATTAAGGAGGGCACGTATTGCATGGAACTCAAATTTATTAACATTCCCTTTCTCCTTTTGCAACTTGACTGTTTGGATTCTCAGTTAAGTATTCTCTCTTCTCAGGCACAGAACTTTGCTGGGAAAAAAGGAAATCAGGAAGAAAAAAGACAGAAAGGAAGGAGCACTGGGTCAAAGACAAAAACCATCATGAAGACTAGAAATTAATGGGACCACAGAGGTAACTTCATTCAACCAAAATTTTAAATATGAGAATCCCGAGGTTAGAAGAAGTCATGTAATTTTCCCAGGGTCCTACATTTATTAGAGTGAGTGAAATCAGCATGAAATCACTCTTGACTCTACATCCGAAGCTTTTACTACTTATCTTTAGCACTGACATTGAGAGTTGAAAACTTATTTTAGCTGTTTTTCATCTCTATAATTTTTTTTTCAGAGACGTGCTGCCCACTAGGTTTTGCATGCGATGGATACGCAAAATCAGACCACAGTGACTGAATTTACCCTGACTGCCTTCCCTGTGATCTGGAAGCTTCAGATCTCCCTCTTTGTGGTCCTCCTGTTTACTTACATGCTAACTCTAACGGGAAATACTGTCATCATTTCCTTGATCTGGGCTGATAATCGCCTCCAAACCCCAATGTACTTCTTCCTCAGTAATTTGTCATTTTTGGACATTTCATACACAACCTCAGTTACCCCAAAGCTGTTAGCTTGTCTCCTAGAAGACAAGAAGAACATATCTTTTGCTGGCTGCCTCACCCAAATATACTTCTTTTTTTTCTTGGGGACAGTAGAGTTTATCCTCCTGGCGGTGATGTCCTTTGACCGCTATGTGGCCATCTGTAACCCCCTGCGCTATACCATCATCATGAACAGCAGGGTCTGTCTCCTGCTGGTTCTGGGCTGCTGGGTAGGGGCCTTCTTTTCAGTGCTGTGCCCAATTATTGTGGTGTCCACACTGCCTTACTGTTATAGAGAAATTAGTCATTTCTTCTGTGATATTGGCCCTTTGCTACAGGCAGCCTGCATAGACACTCATTTCATCGAGATGATAAGCTTCCTCTTATCCTGCTTTGTCCTCCTGACCTCGCTGGTTTTCACCATTGTGTCCTACACCTACATCATCTCTACCATCCTGCGCATCCCCTCTGCCCAAGGCCGTCGGAAGGCCTTTTCCACCTGTGCTTCTCACATCACGGTTGTGTCCATCGCCTACGGGAGCAACATCTTCATGTACGTGAGGCCCAGCCAGAGCCACTCGCTGGACTTTGACAAAGTGACGGCTGTCATGACCATAATGGTGACCCCTCTTCTGAACCCCTTCATTTATAGTCTGAGGAATGAAAAGGTAAAAGAAGTTTTGAGAGAAGCAATCTGCAAAATTATGTCCTTATGGAGCAAAAAAACTTGAGCTTTATTGCACAGGAGAACTTGAAATTTTGTGTGCTAATAATGACTCTGTCAGCCCTTGGACTCCACGTGGAGAAAAGCTGCTTGAAGACCATAAAGTCCAAGATTTTGGGGAAGATATAAAAAGGCTTCATGCCACATCAGATACAAGGTATTACGGTCAAGGTCCAGCGTGGGTAATTCAAGCATAGAGAAAATAATATGTTTTAAACCCTATTGTTGCTCTGTCTCACACACACAATATCATGAATTAATGTAAAATATTAACTGAAGTCAGAAAACCTGAATATTAAGCCTGGCTGTATTTCTTTTTTATCACACGACATTCACACTACCTGAACTTTCATTTTCTCATTGTTGAAGTAGGAGATATTTTACACTTTTCCTTTCTCTTTTTCTCATTATACTCTTAACTTAGATGGCCTAAGAAATGCAACCACACATAATTGTAAGTTAATACTTTTTCTAGGTATAAAGATGATGAAAGATGATCGGCTTCATCCTTGACACCTAAATAATGTAGAAAATAATAGTAATAATAATAATAATAACAAAAACAAGGAAGAACAGTCACATAACCCAGGATTTGTACAGTGTATTTAAATATGAACTTATATGTTGATATACATGGAATTTATAAGAATATATATTTTAAATCACTCAAGTTTAAAATCCTAATTCCTGGAAGGAGGATCTGATTGGTCCAATTGAAGTGAGATGTCTTCTATTCATTTCTTTGTAAGAGGAAAGATTGGCAAGGAGTTAAGTTGCCCTCTGTCCTTACCACCACTGAACCTGTGCTGCGGGACAAGTACTCTAAAAGGCAGTGTGAAAACAGGAAGAAGACAATAGGCAACTCTAAGATAAAAAAAATTATGACTAGAGTGGTCATTGACCTTCTAGCTACATGAACGATGACTGACACCCTAAATTGGCATGAAATCTTTCATGGAAAAGCAGATAGAGAAAGTGCTGCCTTAAGAACGGACTCAGAATACTATAAAAGAACACAGTCCATCATAAGATATTGTAGCAAGCAAATGTTTAAAGTTGAAAAGAAGGTAGAACAATATTACTGGGAATGAAGCAGACGTTAACAGTCTGTTCTGCATTTAGTATCAGACGCTAAATAAGATAAGATGTGGAAAGTTACTATATTGATTTCCTATTGCTGCCATAACAAATTTGGCAGACAACACAAATTTATCATCTGACCATTCTGTAGGTCATGCATTCAGTGCAGGGCTCTCCAGTCCAAATTCAGCAGGCTGCTGAATTTCTAGGGGCTCTAGGGGAAAATCCATTTTTCCTACTCATCTGGGTTGTTGACATAATTCCCTTCCTTGAAGATGTGGGAACAAGGTCCTGTTTTCTTGCTGGCGATCAAGCAAGGGCCATTTCCAGTTTCTAGAAGGTACTTCAGTTCTTGGCTCATGGCCCCCCCTTCCTCTACCTTCAAAGCCAACAGTAGCAGGGCAAGCACCTCTCAGAAACTCTTAAAGCTCTCCTTCCATCTCCTCTCTGACTTGACTGACAAAGTTCTCCACTTTTAAGGACTCACTTGATTGGATTGGACCCACCCTAATATCCAGGATAATATCATGGACCCAAGATCCTTTTCCTGAATTACATTTGCAAAGTCCCTTCTGCCAAGTCAAGTAACATATTCACAGATTCTGGGGATTAGGACATGAATATCATAGGTGCCATTACTCTGCTTGCCAGCATTATGTTGCTAACAGTAATTATCCAAGAAAGAAAAAATAAAGAACAGAGCACAATAGGATTTTTTAAAGCCAATACTCAATCCTAAACTCTTTTATCACTTAAACCAGAAGAATTTTCAAATCCCAGAATATGAAAGACTAGTGAAAAGCAGCAGTGTAGGAAATACATATATGAATTAGCTGTGTATGAATTAGCTGTGTTTGTTTTTATTTAAGTCATTGTTAGGTAAAGATGAATATAGTTGTCCCTTTGTGCTGTTTTAATTTTTTAATGAATTCCTATGTTACTCAAAAGCCCTGTTCTGGTATCATTAATACAGAAAAGGAAATCCTAAGCAAATAAGAGAATTTCAGCAAAATTTTGGTACCCAACTATACCCGGCGCCAGGTTGGGGCAGGCTTGAAACTGAAAGTATAAAAAGACTCCATAAACTCTGAAAAACAGCATAAACATACTGCTTTACTTTGATGTTGATTATTATTCTTATGATCAACATTGTTATAATACAGGATAATAATATCAGTTTCTACATTGATTTTTTTTTTAAGATTTTATTTATTTATTTGACAGAGATAGAGACAGCCAGTGAGAGAGGGAACACAAGCAGGGGGAGTGGGAGAGGAAGAAGCAGGCTCATAGCAGAGGAGCCTGATGTGGGGCTCGATCCTATAACGCCGGGATCACGCCCTGAGCCAAAGGCAGACGCTTAACCGCTGTGCCACCCAGGCACCCCTCTACATTGATTCTTGTTAGTTACTTGTCTCAAATTTGGGGACACCTGAGAAGTCCCTTAATTTTCCCATACTCAACTATGACTAGGTATATTAGACTACTCTTTTTCAATATGGGGGGAAGAGGAGGAATAGACCAAAATAACCAGTACAAATTTCAAACAACATCCACTTGCTAGATAAACTATATTCCTCCAACTATGGGCAAAGGGCATCCCAACCAGAGAACCACTGTTGTATGTAATGAATTCAGTGATCCTTCCCCTGGCCAGCTAATTCTCACATATTCCTTCCTCCTGACTCAGTTGTAATAAAGTGTTCAGTAACAATAGCTATGAACATATATCTCAATTACATCACAAGATTCTCAAAGGCGGCCGTGAAATATAGCAAATAATTTATTATCGGTGGTTAAGAGTTTAGCTGAGCTACTCCATGGTATTGCTGCCTGGGCCCCCACTTGGCCAAGCAGCCTGCCGTGACTTTAAATTGGTATTAGTCCCCTCATGCAAGCACATGCCCCAGATAGCAGCCTGCAGAGTCATAAACACATGTGACTTTCTGACATGACCTCCCCAACAGCCCTTATGTTCAACCATCTTCCCCGCCTGCCAGCAGCACCTTCCCTTGATGGGCCCCTTTAATAAGGCCCCAGTGTAACTTACCAAAACTTGCTCTTTTGGTTACAATTGACAAATCTGGTCTTAGCTTGGGGCCCCATAGCCCTCCACCCATAGACTCTAATGAGGGCATGTGCCCCAGGTCCTGCCTCTCTGTCTGCACCCTTCCTTCACCTCCCAAATGGCCCCGAGGCCTGTCAGGTACTCGTTCCAGAGCCTGTGAGTAATAAGCCTCTCTATTGCAATTCCTCCAACTGCAGCTCACCATCTGGTATCCTCTGCTCCACTTAAGAAATGTTAACTTGGGGGCGCCTGGGTGGCTCAGTCGTTAAACGTCTGCCTTCAGCTCAGGGCATGATCCCGGAGTTCTGGGGTCGAGCCCCATATCGGGCTCCTCTGCTGGGAGCCTGCTTCTTCCTCTCCCACTCCCCCTGCTTGTGTTCCCTCTCTCGCTGGCTGTGTCTCTCTCTGTCAAATAAATAAATAAAATCTTAAAAAAAAAAAAAGAAATGTTAACTTGATAAATTAATAACAAGGTGGTACAACCACATATGACTATTTGCTTCATTCTTGAAATGTACTAAAAAGTAGTTGTTTGTGTTTGTGTGTGGGTATGTGTGGTACATTTCAGAGGTGTGTATTTTGTCTGAGAGCCTTAAAAACTCTTTATTAAAAAAAAAAAATTCTTTGGGGCACCTGGGTGTCCCAGTCGGTTAAGCGTCTGCCTTCAGCTCAGGTCATGATCCCAGGGTCCTGGGATCCAGTGTGGCACCAGGCTCCCTGCTCAGCAGGGGAGTCTGTTTCTCTCTCTCCCTCTGTCCCTGGTCGTGTGCTCTCTCTCTCTCACTCTGTCTCTGAACTAAATGAATAAAATCTTAAAAATAAATAAATAACTCTTTAATCGTCTAGAATTGCTGGCTTATCCCATGGATGTTATTTAAAGTTAACTAGGGATTCATTCATTACCATGCTTTCTTATTTTCAGCATTTAGCGCTAAGCTCCTCTTTTTAAAATACGATAATGTCAAGAATCATAATATATAAGCTCTTTCTGGTTATAAAATTTATAGTAATTAACAGTTCTTGAATCTTACCCTCTTTTTGGTTTTTTAATCATTCTGAGTAGAGATCTTGAAAAAAAAAAACACCATCATATAACGGTATAATTATTTTAAGAGAGAAGAACTTGAAATAACAAATTAAATAAGGGAACACTATGTATGACCAATAGATAAAATATCAAGTTATTCTATTTCTATTAGGAATTATATAGTGCACAAATGCATACATCTGTCCTCCGGATGTAGAACTGAATTCAGAGTCATTGCCTGACTTTAGGGGAGTATATAAAAAATGCAGCGTCATTTTGCTTGTTTAAGCAAACACGTATCATCCTGTGTAGGCAGCAGGGGATGCGACCAGATTAGGCAAAGCTATATTCTGCACGAATCCTGGAAATCAGTCTCATCTCATTAGTAAATTCATCCCATCAAATCCAAGAAAGAGCTTATTCTGCTATGCTCAGAGAAATGAATTAAGAGGTGGAAATGAAATGATGAAAAAGACCTTTAATACCGAACTATACACTTGAATCTCTAGAAACGGTACCTTCAAGCCCTTCTTGGAAGTTTAAACATGGATCACTTATATATGAAAATTCATTTCAAACCTGGAAGGGACACCTGGGTGGCTCAGCGTTGGTTGAGCATCTGCCTTTGGCTCAGGCCATGATCTCAGGATCCTGAGATCCAGTCCCACATGGGGCTCTTGCTCAGCAGGGAGTCTGCCTGCCCCTCTCCCTCTGCCCCTCCCCCTGTTTGTTCTCTCTCTTAGGTGAATAAATAAATAAATAAAAAGTATACAAACTGGAAGAAACTACACTATCCAGCATGTTGAAGCAATTGTGTGTTGAAGAGTAAGATTAGAGCTATTGCCCTACTTAACTTTATATGTCAACTCGACTGGGCCACGGGGGCCCAGATTACACATTATTGCTGGGTATGTCTGTGAGAGGGCTTCCAGAGGAGGCTACAGTTCTGTCTGTGGGCTCAGTAGAGTGGATTGTCCTCCTCAGTGTGAGTGGGCATGGTCCAACCCTTCGAGGGCTTGCATAGAGGGACGATTTGTCATCCTTCTGCCTGCCTGAGCTGGGACATCCGTCTTCTGCTTTGAACTGGTATTTACATCACTGGCTCCCCACCTTCTCAGACTAGAATTATGCCACCAGCGATCATGGGACTTTTCACAATTACATGTGCCAATTCCTCGTAACATCTACATTATATATGCTAGTACATATATACATATATATATATATATATATTCCATTTCTCTGGAGAACACTGACTACTACAGATGCTTTTTTCCTCCACATTTCAGAGCTTTTGAAATTTTGGAAGCAAGTATTTATGTTTAAGATAGGAAAAAATGAATAAACATAATTTTCACGCATAATAAAATATATATTAGAAGAATAGTCAAATTTAGGTGCTCCCTGAAGCACAAATATTTAATAACTTTTCCTCTTACTTTGAAATTCAAGAAAAAAATTCTGAATTCATTTAAAAAATAGATTCATAAAGAATACTTTGTTAAATTGGGATCCCTCTATAAAGATAAATACAAATCTTTGGAAATTTCTGCATCTTAAGAGCACAGTTGTTGGAGCACCTGGGTGGCTCAGTTGGTTAAACATCCAACTCTTGATTTCAGCTCAGGTCATGATCTCAGGGTCTTGGGATCCAGCTCTCCATTGGGCTCTGCATTCAGCAGTGGTCTGCTTGAGATTCTTTCTCTCTCTCTCTCTCCCTGTCCCTCTGCCCTTCCCTCTTCTCTCTGTCTCTCTCTCTCAAGTAAATAAATAAATCTAAAAAAAAAAAAGAACAAGGCTTTTTTTTGTATTATTCATGTAATTAAATGTTCTAAGGGCTTTTTTTTTTTTTTTAAATCTTGAACTTAATGTATTTGGAAACCAAACCTGAGAAGGGTATCTGAGAAAAACTGAATGCATTTTTTTTTTAATGGTCCCATTCCCTCTCTTGTATTGCAAAAAATAGGTGAAAAAGTTATTAAGTGTTGATACTTATTTTACAATTCAAAAAGTAATATAGGACTTTATTTCCAATAAGCATACTGGAAGAGTTCCACCTTTGGGAAGAAATGAAAGACTGAAATTAGACAAGCACCAGGGAGGTCTGCCTAGAGCCTAGTTAATTAAAAATAGCATGAAAGAGGGTGAAGATAGAATAACTACTAAAATTTCAATGAATCATTATCAGCTTAGGTGATCCCAATGTTCTACCAAATCCTCAAACTGTAAAAGGACCACAGTGGAGTCACTCAATTTGTATGAACTTTGGTACAGTCTTAAAACTTGATAATTACAGAAAGAAGGGACCTAAAGTCCTAACAGCATCAGTGCTGATTAAAATGATATGAGGCAAAGGAGAAGATTATGACTCTGAACAACAGGAGGCCAGGGTCGCAGTGAAAGACCTGAGCCACTTTGCCCTGGCACAAAGAAAACGGCCTGATGGAGATTGTTGGACGCGGGTGTACAACGTTCGGTCTTGACGGACCGCCTCCTTTCCTTGAGCAGGTGATACCAAACAAAATCACTGAGGCTTGAAGTAAATAACCATGTTCAAAAATCTTTTTATTTAAAATGATTTTTCAAAGGAAATTATGAAATATTTAAAATGAAGTAACAGGAAAATATACAGTGCTAATTACTGTCTATAGAATAATTTACACATTTAAATTTACTTATCAACAATTTATTTTTATTTTTATTTATTTTTTTTAAGGATTTTATTTATTTATTTGACAGAGGTAGAGACAGCCAGCGAGAGAGGGAACACAAGCAGGGGGAGTGGGAGAGGAAGAAGCAGGCTCATAGCGGAGGAGCCTGACGTGGGGCTCGATCCCATAACGCCGGGATCAAGCCCTGAGCCGAAGGCAGATGCTTAACGACTGTGCCACCCAGGTGCCCCAACAATTTATTTTTAAACTTGAAAATGAAGAAACTGAGCATTCAACTCAACAGAATAGGAAAAGAAGGATAGAACAAATAAGCAGCAACAACAAAGATGAAAGGTGAAAATTATAAAGATAATTTCAGATATAAAGGAAACAGGACTAAATATAAATAACGGAACAACAAAAAAACACAAACCAAAACCCAATTTTGAGAAAATTTTTCCCAAACTTTTCAGTAGGTATACCACTGCCAAGATTTATCAGTGGGAGAGGGAAAATAAATAAGAGAGAGAAAAATAAATAAAATATAGAACAAGAAGTAAAAAATAATTCAGATACAAGCATGGAACAAATTTTAAAACCCAAATGAATTTTAAATAAAGATACTAAAACCTGAGATTAAATACACAAATTCCCAGGAGAATATAAAGTGTCAGAAGGTGTGCAGAAAGAAATAAAAAAACATAAATAGGCAAATTAGCATTATATATATTAAAATAATCATTAAAAATTCCCAGTACACTAGGAATAGAATAGGAGTAGAATACTGTAGAGATGACTTGTGACAAATTTAGAGTAAGAAAATAATTCCTATCCTATAGAAGATATTTCAGATAATAGAATTACAAAACATCTGAAATTAACAAAATCATCAAAAAGAAAGAACAAGGTTGAGGACATTTACAACGGATTTCAAGATCTCCAATTTTCTTATAAATACTGAGTATATGCTCTTGGCATAAGGATAGGCAAAAATCAATGGAGCAAAATAGAGAATTGAGAGATAACCTGCAGATATTTTTGCAAAGATATCAAGCTTAATCAAAGAATTCAAGCTTTCCAAGGAATGTTGCTGTAACAACCAAACTTTCATATAAAAATCACAATTACATCACTCCATACATAAACTGAGCTAAAACCACAAAATTCCTAGGAAGAGACACAGGAAAAAAAAATCTGTGTTCTTGAAGTAGCAAACTTCTTAGAAAAGGAAAACAAAAAAGACCAACACTAACCTTCAAAGAAACAATTTATAAAATAGACTCTCAAAATTACAATTTCCTTGTAGTCCGGATACAGAGCTAAGTAAATGAATCAGTAAGATAAAGACTTAAAGAAATATTTGCAATATACACATTTAATAAAATCTTGACTATATGAAAAACTCCTACAAAGCAACAACAAAAGCACAAGTATTAAAAACCAATTCTGTTTTTAATACAAAGAACTCCCACAAATCAACAATAAAAAGCAATTATTTATTTATTTATTTATTTTTAAAGATTTTATTTATTTATTTGACAGAGATAGAGACAGCCAGCAAGAGAGGGAACACAAGCAGGGGGAGTGGGAGAGGAAGAAGCAGGCTCCCAGCAGAAGAGCCCAACGTGGGGCTCAATCCCAGAACTCCGGGATCACGCCCTGAGCCGAAGGCAGACGCTTAACGACTGCGCCACCCAGTTGCCCCAAAAGCGATTTTTTAAATGCACAAAACACTTGAATGGGCACCGCACAAAAGACTTGTTTTTCACTAACAGACACATGAAAAGAACCACAGCATTACCAGGCATCAGAAAAATGCACATTAAAATCATACTGAGATATTTCACATCTACTAAAATAGCCAAAACTTTATTTTTTTTTTTTTAAAGCAGACAATACCAAACCTGGCAAGGAGAAACTGAAATCTCATAAAATTCTGGCATGAGTATAAAACAGTACAATTGCTTTGG
Organism: Ursus maritimus; assembly: GCF_017311325.1. NCBI lineage: Eukaryota > Metazoa > Chordata > Mammalia > Carnivora > Ursidae > Ursus > Ursus maritimus. The sequence goes on along the minus strand of NW_024424008.1, from coordinate 44,775,722 downwards.
GAAAATTGGCATTTTCTGGTAAAGTTAAACATGTATCTTTACGCTGTGAGCTGACAATACCATGTCAAGGTATTTACCTAATTTAACCAAGAGAAATGAAATTATATGTCTATTAAAAATACCATACTTAACTGTACAAAGCAGTTTTATTCCTAATATCTGAACACTGAAAATAATGCAAATGTCTATCCACAGGATACTGGATAAGAGGTGGTATGTTTTTACAATGGAATATTATTCAACATTAACATGGAGGTAGCTACTGATACATACAATAACCTGGATGAATTTTGAAAAATATTATGTTGAGCAAAATAACCCCAATGCAAAAGAACTATATGATTATATTTTGCGAAGTCCACAAATAGGCAAATCTAACCTATGCTAACAGAAATTAGAAAACTATTGCAGGAAATGGGAGATATGTAATGATTGGGAAGCACATGAGGGAACTTTCTGGAATAATTAACATGTTCTATATCTCGTTTAAACTGGTGGCTTATGGTCATATACCATCATCAAAACTTTTGAGTTAACTTTGAAATTACGGTGCCTTTTATACATAAAGTAAACCTCAATAAATTTTCTTATATAGCTACATAAAGAAATTCCACGCTCAGATAAATTTACGAGCAAATTTACCAGATGTTGAAGAACAGATCATTCCAATCATATAACTCACCAAGAGAATTTTTAAAATACAAAATACTCTCTTATTAATTTTAAGGGCTACTGTAACTTGGATCCCAACACCAGATTTTATGAGGAAGGAAAAGTATAGGCTAATCTCACCCATGAATCTAGATGAAAAAAATCCTCAAGAAAATACTAGCAAATAGAATTCAGTTATGTGTAAAAGAGTTGGGTGTATGCCAGGAATACAAAACTGATTTGACATAAAAAAAAAAATCAGGGAACTGTAATTTACCATGTCAACACAAACTATTTTTCCTCATAATTGAAGCAGAATATAGCTGATAATATTCAACCTCCATTAATTATAAAACTTCCTTGCAAACTAAGACTAGAAGGAAATTGTCTTAATCTGATAAACAGTCCCTAACACATTCAAAACCATCATTCTTGATTGTGACACATATTCCCCTTAAAATAACAAAGGAAAATAGAGTGCCTGTGTCACCATTTCTATTAAATATTATCCATTAAAATGGGGTGCCTGGGGGTGCCTGGGTGGCTCAGTCAGTTAAGTGTGACCTTTGGCTCAGGTCATGATCTCTGGGTCCTGGGATCAAGCCCCATGTCAGGATCCCTGTTCAGGGGGGTGTCTGCTTCTCTGTCTCTCTCTCTCTGCCCCTCCTCCCACTTCCGCTCTTGCTCACTCTTTCAAATAAATAAATAAATAAATAAATAAATAAATAAATAAATAAATGGGGTGCCTGGGTGGTGCAGTCCGTTAAGTGTCTGAATCTTGTTTTGGCTCAGGTTATGATCTCAGGGTGGTGAGACTGAGCCGGGCATCGGCCTTGGTGCACGGAGTCTGCTTGAGATTCTCTCCCTCTCCCTCTGTCCCTCCAGCCCATGCTCTCTCTCTCTAAAATAAATAAATATATCTTTAGGGGCGCCTGGGTGGCACAGCGGTTAAGCGTCTGCCTTCGGCTCAGGACGTGATCCCGGCGTTATGGGATCGAGCCCCACATCAGGCTCCTCCACTATGAGCCTGCTTCTTCCTCTCCCACTCCCCTGCTTGTGTTCCCTCTCTCGCTGGCTGTCTCTATCTCTGTCGAATAAATAAATGAAATCTTTAAAATAAATAAATAAATAAATCTTTAAAAAATAATAAATAAATAAATAAATATTATCCATTAAAGCCTAGCCCATGGAGTAAAAAAAAGAAAAAAAAATTAAAAAGGCATCAAGAATGAAGAAAAAGTAAAACTCTTTATGCATGCATAACATGAGTGGAAAACCCATATGTTTTTGCTCTATCACTCTCATAAGCCACTTCCATGCTCAGGGTCCACTTGTGGTCTTGAATGATTGTCAGAATTCCAGCTATTACATGTTAACTCCCAAAGGTGTAAGAAGGAAAAAAGGAGAAGAAAGGATCATTCCCTCCCTTGTAAGAAACCTTACTAGTAGAACCACTCAAAAATTCTGCTTGCATCTGTCTGGCCAGAATTAGTCACATAGTTTCACCTAGATGAAAAGAAGATTAAGGAAATAGTCTTTGATTCAGGCTGCAATATACTCAACTTAAAATAGCAACAGTCACACCAAAAAGGAGGAAGATATGGAGTGGAGGGGGGTGGGAGGGATGGGGTGGCTGGGTGATGGACATTAGGGAAGGTATGTGCTATGGTGAGTGCCGTGAATTGTGTAAGACTGATGAATCACAGACCTGTACCCCTGAAACAAATAAACATTTTATGTTAATTAAAAAAATAAAATGGAGAAAGATCATGAATTTAAAATTATGCAAATATATTCTCTGACCAAAGCAGAATTAAACTAATTAGCAAAAGGGGTATGTATGAAGTCCCCAAATATTTTAAAATTAGAAAACAAAGTCATTAAATAATCTGGGGCCAAAGAGGAAGGCAGATGGGAAATTTAAAAATATTTTGAATTGAATGAAAATAAAAACACAGGGGCGCCTGGCTGGCTCAGTCACAGGAGCCGGCAACTCTTGATCTCAGGGTTCTGAGTTCGAGCCCCATGTTGGGTGTAAAGATTACTTAAAAAATAAAATCTTAAAAAAAGAAATAAAAGAAAAACACAATATAACAAAATTGTTACAGCTAAGGGAAAGTTTAAAAAAGAAAGTATAGCATTAAAAGCTTAGATTGGGGGGCGCCTGGGTGGCTCAGTCGTTTAAGCGTCTGCCTTCAGCTCAGGGCGTGATCCTGGCGTTCTGGGATTGAGCCCCATGTCAGGCTCTTCTGCTGGGAGCCTGCTTCTTCCTCTCCCACTCCCCCTGCTTGTGTTCCCTCTCTCACTGGCTGTCTCTATCTCTCTGTAGAATGAATAAATAAAATCTTTAAAAAAAAATAAAAGCTTAGATTGGGAAAAAAGTAAAGTCTCACATTAATGATATAAGCTTGCACTTTAATAATCTGGTAAAAAAAAAGAACAAATTAATCCAAAATGAAGGAAATAGCAAAAATGAGGAGCCAATAAAATGAAATGGAGAAAAATCACAAAGAAAATCAATAAGCCAGAAACCTTCCCCGGTGACGTGACAAAGAGCAAGGAATGGTCTTTTTTGGATACATTTTATCTACTTTGGTCTCTCATGATCTTTTACTATAATGTTGAACATAAAATGGCAAAGTATGATACATGCGAATAAGCAAGAAAATAATCCCATATTAAGAAAAAAAATTAGTCAGTAAGCACATACTCCCAGGTGCTAGAATTCATGGACAAGAACTTCAAACTAACTACAATACATCTGTAGAAGAAATTTTAGTGAAAAGAGTAGAAAACATTCATGAAAAGACCTAAAATTTCCTCAGACAATATTAAAATGAAGTCAGTGAAATGCTACAAGCAAAAGCCACACTCTCAAAAGTAACAAATCCCTTCAATGGTGTTACGAGAAGAAGAAAGGATCAATCTGTGAACTGAGAGAGCACTTAGGATAAATTATTTGCACTAAAATGCAAAGAAAAAAATAAGAATGTTTAAATACCTGACTGACTTATTTCTCTTAGTGTAGTACTTAATAGCTCCATCCATGTCATGGCAAATGGCAAGATTTCGTTCTTTGTTACGGCTGAGTAATAGTCCATTGAGTGTGTGTATATATATACCACATCTTTATCTATTCATCCATCAGTGGATATTTGGGTTTCTTTCACAATTTGGCTGTTGTTGATAATGCTGCTGTAAACACCAGTGTGCATTTATCCCTTCGAATTAGTATTTTTGTATCCTTTGGGTAAGTACGTAGTATTGCGATTGATGATAGGATACATCTATTTTTAACATTCAAGAACCTTCCATACCATTTTTCAGAGTGGCTGCACCAGTTTGCATTCCCACCAACAGTGCAAAAGGGCTCCCCTTTCTCTGTATCCTAGCCAACACCTGTTGTTTCCTGTGTTGTTAATTTTAGCCAGTCTGGTAGGTGTGAGGTGATGTCTCAACTAGTATTTCCCTGAGGATCAGGGATGTTAAGCATCCCCTCCTGTGTCCATTTGTATGCCTGCATATTTTTGCTTGAACGTGATGTACTTTACACTTTAAAACTTGCGGACAGCTATAGTAAATTGCATTATGCTTTTCATTCCTGTCATGTCCCGGTTCAGAAAGATAACCCCTGGACTGAACTCAGCCCGGTTCAACTCTGGTCTTCCAACCTCCAGACTTTATCCCACAGCTGCAAGCTTGCCATAGCATCCCCTGTATTCTCTAATATTTCTATTTTTTCCATAAAAATTTCTTTAAACATTCCCCTCTTAACCCAAACATGGTACCTGTTGATCTTAATATCAATTTCACTTTCACTTGAGGACAGTGATAGCCCTGAGGTTCCTACAAGGAAGCGTGCCTCCCTTCCATGTTCCAGAGGGCTGGAGGAATGGGCTCAGGATTACTGTTGCGAATGTTGGCAGTGTTCTTTTGTTCCCAACTTCCACTTTCAAATCACTATTCCTCTGTTTTTTGATAAAATGTCTCCAAGGCTTATATTACACAATCTTGTAAGTTTTGTTTCTGCCCTTTATTACCCGAGATTCAAGGAAGATGTAAAGAACGGCCATGGAGTGTTCAGGTAAGACAATGAGGGAGGAGGTTTTTTAAACTGAATTTCAAAACATAAAAACCATTGGCGACACATTGAGTAAAGACTTTTTTAGAGGTTCGTGGTCTTCCACTTCATCCTAAGGATTCCTATCGTTCTAGGGAACCTTAACATCCATGTGAACAGTTCATAAAATATACTAAAATTTGAATTTCTTTTTTTTTTTAAGATTTTATTTATTTATTTGACAGAGGTAGAGACAGCCAGCGAGAGAGGGAACACAAGCAGGGGGAGTGGGAGAGGAAGAAGCAGGCTCATAGCGGAAGAGCCTGATGTGGGGCTCGATCCCATAACGCCGGGATCACGTCCTGAGCCGAAGGCAGACGCTTAACCGCTGTGCCACCCAGGTGCCCCTAAAATTTGAATTTCTTGATCTTCCTTCCAATGAGTATCATGGGCATTCCTTTTAAAGCATCAGCTCCATTGTTATGACCTGAGTGTTGCCCTTAGATAGAATTTCTCAAGCTCTGAAATTCCAGACTCCAAGGTTATCAATCGTGGACCACAATCTCCCAATTCTATAGTTTTATTTCCTAAACACATACTCCATGACCTCACTTAGATCTCCAGCCTATGGATGACCCCATTTTTTCCTTATCAGCCTTTCTGCCTGATGTATGGATATTTGTAAAAATGTGTGCATATATATATTATACATTTTTCAAATATATATTCATACAATATATTTTTCTATAAATATACATATTTCTAAAAGAGAAGAGAGGGAGGGAGGGAGAAAAAGAAGAGAGAGAGTGAAAAAGAATAGATAGTTCCTTGCAGTGGAATGAACGCCTCCAAAATGGAACCTGGCATAAACACAAGAGCTTGTGGGCAATATTTTAAAATATATTTCAAGTAACACTGGGGAGATATATTATAATGTCTACTATTTTATGTGTAGTCTTGACACCACCAAGCCTCACAGGGCCCCAGAGTCCTAAGTTCCCCCACTTTTGCCAGATATACTCCCCCACTTGAGGAAAGGCCCCCCCATTTAGCTCGTTCCTCTCTCAACCAGACCAGCTGCATTATACCCGTCCTTAACTGACTGATGCATGGGTAAAGAAGACTGATGAATGTACACACACACACACACACACACACACACAGGAATATTACTCGGACATAAAAGAGAATGAAATCTTGCCATTTGCAACAACATGGATGGAGCTGGAGAGTATTATGTTTAGTGAAATCAGTCAGAGAAAGACAAATACCATATGATTTCACTAATATGTGGAATTTAAGAAACAAAACAAATGTGGGACACCTGGGTGGCTCAGTCAATGGAACATCTGCCTCTGGCTCAGGTCATGATCCCAGGGGATGGAGTCCTGCATCAGGCTCCTTGCTCAGCGGGGAGTTGGCTTCTCCCTCTGCCTGCTGCTCCCCCTGCTTGTGCTCTTTGTGACAAGTAAATAAATTAAAAATCTTAAATAAAAAAAAGATTGAGATTAAAGAGAAAGAAAACAAATGAGCAAAGGGGAAAAAAAGAGGGAGAGAAGCAAACCAAGAAACAGACTCTTAACTAAAGAGAACAAACTAAGGGTTACGGGGGGGTGGGGGAAGGGGGAGGGGTTGGGGGAGGGGGAAAATAGGTGATGGGCAGTAAGGAAGGCACTTGTCATGATGAGCACAGGGTGATGTATGGAAGTGCCGAATGACTAAATTGTACACCTGAAACTAATGCTACACTGTACGTTAACTGGAATTTAAATAAAAATTTAGAAACAACAACTAAACCAAACCAAACCAAAAACAAAAACCCCAAAAGGGCTTTGGTTCCTGCCAACTAAGCAGTGTTCACTCTGCCTCTGAGTACATCCCGCATGTGGTCCTGCATGGCATGCGGTGTCCTCCTCCCTCGGCTGCAAGCGTATGTGACTAGTAAACTACACTCAGTCTCATCTGTCCTGCATCAGGAATCTTGCCTTCAGCCAGCCCCACATCCTTTAGGGAAGGCAGAACCCCTCTCCTCACCAATGGGGTGAAGACTGAGCAGGGCAACACTTTTCTCCAGCCACGTGTATGTGTGCGTGTGTGCGTGTGTGTGTGCGTGTGTGTGTGTGTGTGTGTTTGGGATACCCAGAAGTGCTGCAAACTGGGGAGCAGTTACGAGGAAGTTCTGGTGAGAAATAATAAGTGGGAATCGTGGTAAAGTAGATAGGATAGCTTCTCATGATTGCCTCTGAATGGTGGCCATGTAAACATTTACTCTCTGTGTTTACCACTTTCACTCCCCCGGCCACCAAAGCCTAACACAAATCTCTTATCCTTAACCTTGTAGAAAAGTAAGACGATTTGTGTCTCAGGAGCCCCATATCATGGGGATAAAATGTGGGAGTGCCTCAGTTTGCTTTCGGGGGGGGGGATGGGATAGGCTGGTGATGGGTAGTAAGGAGGGCACATATTGCATGGAGCACTGGGTGTTATACGCAAGTAATGAATCATGGAACTTTACATCAAAAACTAGGGATGTACTGTATGGTGACTAACATAATATAATAAAAAAATATTATTAAAAAAAATTAAAAAAATGGGGGAGGGGCAGACTGCGTTATAGAGCAAGCCTCCTCATTTGCTGGCAAGCCAAGAGTGTGATTTTATAACGGATGCATTTGACTGGAACCCAAATTTCCTTTAGTGTTTTCCTCAATTTTCCTTCTCCTAACTCCACTTCGTTAGAGGAGATTTGTTATCTTCTATAGTTCTAGAACTCTGTCTTCACGTTTGATAAGTGTTTAATAAATGTGGACTGAATAGGAGGCTCGATGCCATGAAGGAAATAATATTAAATCGGCAAACAAAAGGCCCGTTCTGGTTCTGGCTTTCTTACCACCTAGATCTTGAAAACTCTACCCTCAGGTCTCTCATTTGTGAAATGAAGTATCTGAGAGGGATGCTCTCGAAAGCTCTCTCATTCCTTGTCTTTGATTTTACATCTGTATCTGTGGGTGATACTCACTGCAAATAGCTTTCCTGCAGTTTTTACCACAGAGGGCAACAGTGGGGGGTAGGAAGCAGGAGCCTGGGTTTTGAAGTCAGACCCGTGGTTTGGCTCCACTTGCTGGCTGAGTGCCTTTGGGACAGCTATCTCATCTCTCAGCTCCTCAGTGAGCTCATCAGTTTATAGACAGCTCATACGTATTTAAGGAGTCTGTGACCTTGTGCTTTCATGGACAAATTCAGATTTGTGAATATGTATGCATTTTCATCTGGCAATAAGATTTTCCCAGTGGGACTTATTTGATTTTCTTTCTGAGGCTATCATGTTAATTACCTTGCCTGCATCTCTGCTTCTAAATGTGAAACTACAGGAACCCAAACACTACCTTTTGAAGTCTTGAACTCCTCAACCTTTTCCAGGCTATTCCTTGTGGACTCAGGCGAGCCAGAGAACAGTGAACATGGGGATAATACCAAAGGGAGAAGGGGCAGAGCAGAAATGAAAGGGAATCCAGAAGAGCAGAGTCTAATGAAGGGTTTCTACATAGTTGTGCTGTAACAAATTCAGAACAATCAGGAAATATGACCTGTGAGGAATTTTGCAACTTTGGTCATGCTGTTTTGTCTACGAATGTGCTGCCTGCCTCCAATATTCTTAGTTACATCACGAATTCTAGGGCAATAAGTTTAAGATGGTTTATTTTCTTCTCTTTATTTATCCACTAATTTATCCTTCCCTCAATCATTATGTATTGGATCCATCTTTTGTGTCAGACATTCTGTTAACAGGCTATTTCTATGATATCTTCCTGCTGTGGACGTTAGACTTTCTTTCCTTGAATAGAATTTTCCTTCTTTTTTTATGAAATAGGCAGACAGATAGATTGAATATATTGCAATTGTTTGTTGACTCATCGACCTACTAGCTGGAAGATATTTTGAGAAAATATAACATTTCGGGAACAGCCCCCAACTCTTTCTCAAGTTATTGGCAAGCACCGAGTTCGACTGAGGTTGCATCTGCCTCTAAGGTCAGATGGGCAATGACTCATTTGAAACAACCGTGACCCTTTTGAAAAATGTGAGCACTTTACGTAGTCCATGCTCATAGATACGTGAAGAGAAGTCTGAAACTATGAAGGGAAAAATACAATTACAATCCTCTTACGGAGATAATCAGCGTTAACATACTGATATAGTTTCTCTTTTGCTCCTCTGTGGTCTACGCTTCAGGAGAATTGGCACTCAACTTGCAGCATTTTCGGGGGGGTCTCTGTGTCCTGGTGTTCCTCTTGTTCGCATGTACACGGTCCGGGTATTGCTGCAGAAGACCCTTTCCACAGTGCAGGACTGTGATGGGTGAGTCCATAGCTCCTGCTTGGGCAACGGGAGCTCCTGATCTCCTTGGGATCACTAGGTACTCAAAGGTACTGCTTTGACTCTTCGCATCAGCCTTCACATTCACTGTTTTAACCCTAAGTCAAATGTCCTTGCTGCTTATCTCAAGTGCGTTAAGTGTCCGCAACTCAGATGCTTGAATGGCTTTTCCATTCTACGGTGATGAAGGCTTCTTGGCTCTCTAAATACCTTGTGCTCGGTCACTGTGAGCTGAGAATTTCTGGGTGTGTTGGCATCTTTACTTCCATGGCTCCTGGTTGGGAGCTAAGCTATTCTTTCCTCCAGTCTCATTTTCCCTCCATTGTTTTAAAACTGATTTTCATTTTTTTAAAAAGATTTATTTATTTATTTGAGAGAGAGAGCACAAGCAGGAAGGGATAGAGGGGCAGGGAGAGGGAGAGAGAATCCCAGACAGACTCCATGCTGAACGTGGAGCTCAACCCGGGGCTTGATCTCACCACCCTGAGATCGTGACCTGAGCCGAAATCAAGAGCTGGTCACTTAACCAACTGAGCCACCCCTGATTTTCATTTTTTAAACTAAACAGATTATATAGTTAAAAGTGAATGAATGTTAAAAGTTTTGCATAGAAAAAGAGAGGTCACTTCTTCCTTTCCTCTCACTTCCTAGCCCTTTTTCTTATAGGGAATTATTTTAAACACTTTTGTTTCTTCTAATGTTACCTTCATATTTTTAAATAAATGCTTATATCTTTCTTTCTTAATTTATCAAACTTATACATTGTCTATCAAATTCCTGTTATGAAAGATGAGTGTTAAGTTCTTCGGTCATTATCTTCCTCCTGTATCTCCTGTACAGATACATCATAATTTTTGATCGAACAAACTGACTTTTTACACTATTGTGTTAATACCGTTCACTGTTGATACAAGAAGCGTATTTTAAGCATTTCTTTTTCTTTGAAAGATACTTTTTCCTATATCAATTCCATTATTTATTTAAAGGACTTTATTTTCTTAGCGCAACACTGAGAGGAAGATGCCAAGATTTCCCATATACCCACAGTCCCTCTGCATGCACAGCCTCCCCCACGACCAACATCCCTCACCAAAGCGATACATTTGTTACCACCAATGAACCTACACTGTCCCATCACACGAAGCCCACAGTTTACTTTAAGGTTCACTCTTGGTGTTGTACATTCTGTGGTGTAGACAAACGTGTAATCGTGTGCATCCATCATTGCCGCATCATACAGAGTATTTCACTGCCCTAAAAATGTTCGGTGCTCTGACTACTGATTTCTCTCCATTCACACCACCACCGATCTGTTTACAGACTCCATAGTTTTGCTTCTTCCAGAATGTCATAGAGTTGGAATCATGGAGAAACAGCTTTTTCAAACTAATTCTTTTGTTTGATAATATTTTCCCTCCATGTTTTTTAATGGCTTGATAGCTTGTTTCTTTTTAGCCTTGATCAGTGCGGGGCTCAATCTCAGGACCCTGAGATCATGACCTGAGCCTACATCAAGAGTCAGTCAACTAACTGAGCCACCCAGGCGCCCCAAGTACAGGTGTTTTCAGAGTCACTCTTGTGACTGGTGCCTAAACAGAATGAGACATGTTTGACTAAATAAGTAAAACGACACGCTGCATTTTTTGTATACTCTGCTGAAGTCGGGTGATGACTCTGAACTCAGTTCTGCATCAGGAGGACATGTACATGTATTTCTGCACATGAAGAGACTGTATAAGTACTAACGGTATTAGAATAACTTGATATTTTATTGATTGGTTGGATATAGTATTCTTTTATTTGACACGTCATTTCAAGTTCTTCTCTTTTACATTGATTGTGTGGTTGTATGATGGTCAGTGCTTTTCAAGATCTCTACTCAGAATGTCTAAAAAACCTGGGGTACCTGAATGGCTCAGTTGGTTAAGCATCTGCCTTCAGCTCAGGCCATGTTCCCAGGGTTCTGGGATCCAGTCCTGCATTGGGCTCCCAGCTGAGCAGGGAGCCTGCTTCTCCCTCTACCCCTCCCCCTCCCCCTCCCTGCTCTCTCTCACTCTCTCTCTCAAATAAATGAAATCTTTAAAAAGAAAAGGTTAACAGTGAAAATATATTAATGACTTAAATTTTGATGACTAGAAAGAGCTTATACATTATCATTTTCAGCATTATCATCTTTTTAAAAAGGGGGCTTACTTGCAGCCAAATGCTGAAAGTAAGAAAGCATATTAGGGAATGAATCTTTGCTTAGGTTTAAACAATATCCTTGGGGTGGGCCAGCAATCCAAGATGATAAAGGATTTTTTTTTTTAATGAGAGATTTTGAAGTTCACAGATAGAAATACATACTTCTGAAATGTATCACCACACATATGCACACACACACACACACATACACAACTACTTTTTTTTAGTACATTTCAAGGATGAAGCAAGTAGTCATATATGGTTGTACCACCTTGTTATGAATTTATCAAGTTAATGTTTCTTAAGTGGAACAGAGGATACCAGATGGTGAGCTGCAGTTCAACAGACCACAACAGGAGTTATGATAGAGTTTATCACTCATGGGCCCTGGAGGAGGTACCTGGTATGCCTGGGTGGGTGGAGGGGGGTACCCTTGGAGGAAGAGTACAGACAGAGAGGCAGGACCTCAAATTCGGGGTCTTAAAATAAAACTAAGATGTACTTACTGTCACAGTCTGGAGACCAGAAACCCAAAACCAATTCCAATGGGCCTAAACAGGTGTCAGTGGGTTGTGCCAGATGCTCTAGGAAGCAAGAACCCATTTCCTTGCTTTTTCCACCTTCTAGAAGTGTGTTCCTTGGCTCATGGCCTGTTGCTTCAACTTCAGGTCAGCAGAATAGCAATTTCGAATCTCTCTCTGCTCCCATTATTACGTTACTATCTCTTATGTGGTCAAGTCTCCCTCTATGTCTCTCACATTACACTTGTGATTATAATTAGGACCCATCTAGATAATCCAGGATAATCTCCCTCTCTCAAGATCTTTAATTTAATCACATCTACAAAATCCTTTTGCTGTATATACCTCATTTTTTTACTTTCATTCATGGTTTCGGGAGTTAGGATCTGGATATTTGGAGGGGCCATTATTCAGCCTACCCCAAGATATATGGAGAAAAATAGTAACATGTGAGATTATATGACCCCAGATCATATGACCCAGAGAACAAGGGAAGAAGGCACCTGCCTTGGTTCCTTAAGGTTTTCTAATTCCTGATTCTTGGCCCTGGAAGGTCTTCCTGTTCCTTATCTTCTGGGAGTCTGAGTGGCGTTCTTAATTATTATTGTCACAAACACGCATTTTGCTTAAGCTGGCTTGATTGATTCTCTGCTTCTATTTTCTCCTAACCAAAGGAATTCTAGGATGTTTTATTTTTCCTGCCTATGATTGCCACATTGGCTGGCTGCCACAGTTGATTAACCTAGACTTGTGGTCAGTTATGGCATAAAGATAGTAGTGGTTTTCCTTTCACACCAATGGCCTCTCACAGTCTATGTTGACTGTATTCTGGTCTGCCCTGATCTGCAGGTCTGCCAGACTGTTAGGGCAGGCAGGGGATGCTCTGGTTTCAGAAAAAGTGGATCACTTCCATGTTAACTCATCCCCTCTTAAGTTTCTTCCCATTCCACACTTCCTGGTACAGGGAGGTACTACAAGAGACTGGAATTTGCATCCTCGAAACTTGTGCCCCCCTCCAGGAGTATAGTTTGGGGCAAGATGCTTAGCCTCTGGGAACCTCAGTTTTCTCATCTGTAAAATGGAGATAATAATATCAGCTTCTCAAGATGGTTAAGTGGATGAAGTGAGGTATATATACATTTTTATGTTTAAGTACACTGTACAAACCTGGGATATTCTTCTTCCTGGTTTCTATTATTCTCTTCAGTATTTAGCTGTTGGGTTAAAGGTAGTCACCTCAAACATCAGATGAACCAGTTAGAAGAGCTCACTTTTAGTTACCTGTGCTTGTATTTCTTAGACCATTCTGGTTAAGTTTATAATAACAGAGAGGAAAAGGAAAAGCGCCAACTGTATTTTCCACTTTACCGATGAGAAACCTGAAGTTCAGATGGGCTACGAGTCATGTGATAAAAAAGCAATACACCCAAGCTTAAAATTCAGGTTTTCTGACCTCAGTTAAGTATTTTCCATTAATTCATCATATTCTCTGTGTGAGACAGTCCAATAATAGTGTTTAAAATGTATTATTTTCTCTATGCTTGACTTGCCTACTCTGGACCTTGACTATAACACCTTGTATCTGATATGACATGAAGCCTTTTTGTATCTTCCCACAAATCTTTAACTATATGGTCTCCAGCATGCTTTCCTCTACATGGAGTCCAAGGGTTGAACATAGTCATTATTAGTAAACAAACTTTCGAGTTTTTCTGTGCAATAAGGTTCAGGTTCTCTTGTGCCATAAGGACAAAATTTTGTGGATTGCTTCTCTCAAAACTTCTTTTACCTTTTCATTCCTTAGGCTATAAATGAAGGGGTTCAGAAGAGGGGTCACCATTGTGGTGAGGACAGCCGTCACTTTGTCAAAGTCCAGCGAGTGGCTCTGGCTGGGCCTCACGTACATGAAGATGTTGCTCCCGTAGGAGATGGACACAACCGTGATGTGAGAAGCACAGGTGGAAAAGGCCTTCCGACGGCCTTGGGCTGAAGGGATGCGCAGGATGGTAGAGATGATGTAGGCGTAGGACACAATGGTGAATACCAGCGAGGTCAGGAGGACAAGGGAGGATAAGAGGAAGTTTATCATCTCAATGAAATGAGTGTCTATGCAGGCCACTTGTAGCAAAGGGGCAATGTCACAGAAGAAATGACTAATTTCTTCAGTGCAGAATGGCAATCTGGACACCACAATAGTTGGGCACAGCACTGAAAGGAAGGCCCCTACCCAGCAGCCCAGAACCAGCAGGAGACAGACCCTGCTGTTCATGATGATGGTATAGCGCAGGGGGTTACAGATGGCCACATAGCGGTCAAAGGACATCACCGCCAGGAGGATAAACTCTACTGTCCCCAAGAAAAAAAAGAAGTATGTTTGGGTGATGCAACCAGCAAAAGATATGGTCTTCTTGTCTTCTAGGAGACAAGCTAATAGCTTTGGGGTAACTGAGGTAGTGTATAAAATGTCCAAAAATGACAAATTACTGAGGAAGAAGTACATTGGGGTTTGGAGGTGATTATCAGCCCAGATCAAGGAAATGATGACAGTATTTCCCGTTAGAGTTAGCATGTAAGTAAACAGGAGGACCACAAAGAGGGAGATCTGAAGCTTCCAGATAACAGGGAAGGCAGTCAGGGTAAATTCAGTCACTGTGGTCTGATTTTGCATATCCATCGCATGTAAAACCTAGTGGGCAGCACGTCTCTGAAAAAAAAAAAAGTTATAGCGATGAAAATCAGCTAAAATAAGTTTTCAACTCTCAATGTCAGTGCTAAACATAAGTAGTAAAAGCTTTGGATATAGAGTCAAGAGTGATTTCATGCTGATTTCACTCACTCTAATAAATGTAGGACCCTGGGAAAATTACATTACTTCTTCTAACCTTGGGATTCTCATATTTAAAGTTTTTGGTTGAATGAAATTACCTCTACGGTCCCATTGAGCTCTGGTCTTTATGATGGTTTTTCTCTTTGACTCAGTGCTCCTTCCCTTCTCTCTTACATTCTTCCTAATCTCCTGTTTTCCCAGCTAAATTCTGCGCCTGAGAAGAGAGAATACTTAACTGAGAATCCAAACAGTCAAGTTGCAACAGGAGAAAGCGTATGTTAATAAAAGTTGAGTTCCTTTCCTCTGAGTTATCTCAAGCCTTCCCGCTCCACATAAAAGAGCAGAAACCCCGATACTGACCAAGGGAGTCCAATGAAGGGGGAGCTGACCTGCATTCGTCTCTCCTCACTTCTGTTATTGGGATTGCGTGAGTCTCAATGTGATACCTGGTGGAACTCACGTTGTCTGAATGCAATAATAATTGATCTCTCCTAAGGCTGCTTAGTTTGTTCTAATTCTTATACCGATAAAGAGTTTTGATGTCTACACTGTGACGGAGCAAATAGGTGCACGATGTATGGTTCATAACTTGCATAACCTGTTTCAGACATTTGAAAAACGTCTTTTGGGAAAATGATCGGTGTGTTCCGTCTTTGCTTCTTACAATGGCATGTGGAGGCAGGGTCCTCAAGAACAACAAAACTTTTCCCTCCCATTTCCCAACTGGGCATTTTTTTTTTTAAAGATTTTATTTATTTATTCGACAGAGACAGAGACAGCCAGCGAGAGAGGGAACACAAGCAGGGGGAGTGGGAGAGGAAGAAGCAGGCTCATAGCGGAGGAGCCTGATGTGGGGCTCGATCCCATAACGCTGGGATCACGCCCTGAGCCGAAGGCAGACGCTTAACCGCTGTGCCACCCAGGCGCCCCACAACTGGGCATTTTTAAAATAGGTCCCTTATTCCTTATGTTCTTTTTTCCCTTATACCGTATATTCTTTTCAGCAATTTGAACATCAAATTGCTAATAATAGTACAAAAGAGTGGCTGCAGCTGGATGGTGTTTGAAACGCTCCTCTTGGAATCCTGCTCAGCGACGGTGAACAGCTACTGCATGTTTGTACAATTCAGTTGAAGCTCTGTCCTTTGTGTTTTATTTTGGGGCTAATCCTTTAGTTTTATGTTCAAATGACCAGTTTATGAACGTGAGCTAGGATCCCTCTAGGTTTGGGCCCCACCGAGTTCCTCCTGAAAGGAAGCCATTTTCTTCAGTTTCTCTGTCTGGGAAAAGTAACTCCTAGCAGCCTCTTTTCCTTAAAGACTTTTTTTTTCCCCCTCTGAATGGATTTCCATTTGAAAAGTTTGCTGTACTTTTTCTGGTCCTTGTAGTTGCTCATTACTTGTATTTCCCATTCATTTATTCCAAAAATAAATTGCTTTTAAGTTATCAAAGGACCTCAAAAGGGCCTGATCAATTGGAATAAGGTCTTCTACCAGTCGGTTTTCTTTCCCCATAAATATTGTGAAACTCACCCTTCCCCCACTACACCTGTACCCAGGTAATAAACTTCCAGACTGATTACTACAACACAAAAAGGCATAAGCATATCTGGTGGACACATGTTAATATTGCTGAGGTCTAACATAAAAACAGAATAGAGCATGGTATGTGGACAAGTGGAAATGCTTTGAAATTCCCTCTCCTTTCCCCCTCCCACCTTCCTTACTGACCACACCGGAGAGGAGCAGGTGTTAAGGCAGACGAAAGTGGGTTCTCATGCACCTGCCTCTCATCTATTCCACTGTTCCTCCCGTTTATCTAGCCAATTGTTTCCCACCCTCCCTGAAGTCCTTCATTTCCCTTTGTGGATATTTAGTCTTTGATGACCCTGATACGAGCTTGATTCCCCTCTGGTGTTGTGAAGTTAGATAGGCTGGGATCTGCAAAAGCACTGTGCCATTTCTTAAACAAGGTCCTGGGATGGTCGAACACAAACAGAGGTGCTGTTTGCCGTGGTGGTCATGCGGTCCTAGATGAATGGAAAAAATGGCATCGAGAGATTTCTGTTCTGCTGTATTTGGGTCAAATAAACTCTGAGAAGAGCCAAAGATGTAGCATTGCTCTCCTTGGGGAGTCTCTCAACTTCGTGATCGTGGAGAAGCAGCTGGCTTTGTGCTGGTCTTCTCTGGATGACCTCTGTGCCCTCCCGAGCCCTTCCTGTCTAGGGCGAAAGGTTCTGGATGAGGACAATCTGCGTCTAAGAATGTAATTATAACCTTGCCAAGTTGGGGCTTTCATTTTGGGGGAAGATTGTTCTTCATTACCATTGTGGATCCTTATAAAGTGGCATTAAACTGCACATCGGTACCTTTCAAGATTCCAGGTTAGGTCAGAACAAAGTGGACTAATGGAAAAATCATAGTAGATTTGGGATCAGAACCTGCGGGGTTTTTCTCATTTGGCCGCTGTAGCTTTGGATCTTTAAGGAGACTCCTAAGCATCGTGTCTTAAGTGTTTTCTAAAATGAGGATAATGACAGTGACAGATTGAGGTCCTCAGCGAGGGCCTATTTATACAGTGATGTATGGATACTTGGCGTTCAGTGCATGTTTGCTAAGAACATCGGGATGGGGAAGGAGGAACAGAAAAGGACTGAGATGTGGTGGGGGTGGGGATGAGAGATCATTTGGGATCTTTGCTGCTGTCAGTAAAAGGTGGCAAAGTTTAATTGCAAGCCGAGTACATTAAAGACTTTCATTTACATACTTAGGGTAAAGCTATCATACTTGACAGCTGCCTTCACTATAATTTGGGGGAGAGCAGTAATTACGCTTAAATTCAGAAAATATACATGTAAACAAATTTACTGAGACTCAGACTGCTTAGCATATAAACACGGATAATTGCGTAATAAACCATACTTACATCATACTGATCGAGCCCCCTCGGTATTTTCTCTATCCGAGTAGGTTAGGAACCTCGAACCTTGGGTATGTTTTTCCTGCTGCATTCCTGCCGCTATTCTTTCAATACTGTGATTGCTTCGGTGTTGAATTCTGTGTAATCTTGGTCCTAGTCTGAGACTTTTCCCCACGTGGCAGCTGATCCCCCTTTCAAAACCACACCGAACGGTTATTCAGTGCTTGCTGAAGTAGCCCATCCTTCTTCCTCTGAATGAAAAACTGTCCTTTTTCATAACCTCTGTGGATTTTTCTCAGTTCTTCTTCGTACGTCCACAGAAAAAGTGAAGTCTCGACTACACTCAGAATAAGTCCAAGTGTTCCATAATCTCTTCGTCTTTCACGTGACACGCACAGTGTATCTCACCCTGAGAACATTCCTCGGAGTTGCAAGTCCTGTGTATCGTGGAGCACATTTCTGTCCAGAAGGGCAGATGGCGAGGATGGGTGGTGAGTGGAGAAGTCACAAGCAGCTGAATCTCAGCAGGTCGTTTGACTTCTATTGTGGATCTCTGGCAAAAGTGGCCGAATGCTTCCCAAATCACAGCTGGGTTTTTTCTGTCTTGGTTGCANGAATGCCACTTCCTGTCTATTCAGTGAATTTCAATTTCTTCTGTGGATCCGTCTGATTGTCAGAAGGATCCATATTCGCGTCACTGAAATATCTCTCTAAACGGTCACCAGTCCTTAGGTCAGCCCTGCTCACTCATCAGAACCCTGTCACTTGTATTCACATGTCACCACCTTTATTTACTCTCCCCAGAAAATAGCACTTCCCTGCCTCTACTAAAGTTTTTACAGGGGATGAACTCCGATATTTAATGAGATTTCGTGTTCACCTTCAGAGATTTGGTTCGCGGTGGCACCTGGGACTACGGCAGAAGAAAAGGTTAATGCTTATTATTGCAATCACAGAACGTCAGAATGGGAGGAACTAATCACAGTCATAAAGTTAGGGTCTCCTGGGACACTCTCTTGGTTGTTTATATTATTTATTTAAAGAGAACATAGAGAATTGCTTTAACGCCACAAGGAACTAGAAACTTGAACTTAAAACGTGTTTTCTTCATGTAATAAAAGGAATACACGAAATGGTCATGATGTACTGAAATAAGCTTTAAGCTGTTTCCCAAAAAGAAATTATTTACATAGATTTATGTGTCTGTGTGTATATTTTAAATCCGTTTTATTGATGTACGATATACACATAATGGACAATTTAAGTGGACAGTTGGTTGAGTTTTGACACACGTGTCCCGTCACGTAGCCACCGGCAGCACTATGGTCGTTTAGAAGATTTCCATCGTCTTAGAAACCGTTGTGCCCTTTCGCAGGAGATGCTCTCCCCTCCTCACCTCAGCCCCTGATAACCACTGACGTGTTTTCTGTCAGGGTAATTTGTATTTTCTAGATTTCTATATAAATGCAGGCTTACTTCATGTCGTTTTTTTTTTTTTTTAAAGATTTTATTTATTTATTTGACAGAGATAGAGAAAGCCAGTGAGAGAGGGAACACAGTCAGGGGGAGTGGGAGAGGAAGAAGCAGGCTCATAGCGGAGGAGCCCGATGTGGGGCTCGATCCCATAACGCTGGGATCACGCTCTGAGCCGAAGGCAGACGCTTAAGGACTGCGCCACCCAGGCGACCCATCTTCATGCAGTCTTTTGTGTTTGTTTTCTTTTACTTAATCAGGTATTTGGAGATTCATCCAAGTGTTTCCGGGCTCGCTTGTGGTGAGCATAGCAGCCCTTATAAACTTCTTGAATCACTATGTTGTACACCTACGGTAATGTCACACTATGTGTCAACGGTACTTCAATTAAAACAAAAGTCACCTAAAAGTCAGATGAGCCAGACTTATCCATTTGGAATATTTCCTTTCAGCCTCTGAGAGATTGTAAAGTGTAAAATAAGAATAAACTAAGAAGTTTTGAAAATCCCTTTTCTAATTATTTACGTATTTACCCTTAAGGCTTTCCTTTGTAAGCCTTTCACTTCTCATGTGAGCATCATTTCCCCTCCTCCAGACCTCTGCTGCGTAAGGTGAACGGAATGCAGTTCTTCTTAAAGCAAATACGACCATCGTACACATTTAAATACTTGTCTGAAATCAGTTACTGCTGCTTGGATCCAGTCTTTACCAGGATGTCAAACACATAGGCGTAAATAGAAAAAAAATCTATTAACATATAAATAATTTCAACTTAGTCTTTTAGTGTATAGGATATAAGGTTGTGTTTAAAGAACTGTTCTCCAAGAGATTTGGGGTGGTTGTCGGACAGTCTGCTCTCTCATAAACCAATGAGTGGTGAACAATGGAGAGAAAACATAACATGAAAAAGACATTACAAAAGTAGTAACTGCTTTTGTAACTGGCAAGTTTAAGTAACAATATTTTCTTTAATTATTATTATTACTATTATTATGATGATGCATTTATTGAGAGAATAATGGTGTTAAAATTTGGCTGCAGGGGTGCCTGTGTGGCACAGTCGTTGGGTGTCTGCCTTCGGCTCAGGGCGTGATCCCGGCGTCATGGGATCGAGCCCCACATCAGGCTCCTCCGCTGGGAGCCTGCTTCTTCCTCTCCCACTCCCCCTGCTTGTGTTCCCTCTCTTGCTGGCTGTCGCTCTCTGTGTCAAATAAACAAATAAAATCTTTAAAATAAATAAATAAATAAATAAATAAATAAATAAAATTTGGCTGCAAAGTGTAGTCAAATATGTATCAGTGTTAATTTACTATTCATTTTTATTAAATTATGCATTATTATTAATTAAAATATTTATAAACTATGCATAATTATTTAATCACTTTTCTTTCTTTTTTAATGTTTCAGGATTTTATTTAAATTCTAGTTTGTTAACATACAGTGTAATATTGATTTCAGGAGTAGAATTTAGTGATTCATCACTTACATACCACACCCAGTGCTCATCACAAGTGCCCTCCTTAATCCCCATCACCCACCTAGCCCCCCACCCATCTCCCCTCTTGTAAACCTTAGCTTGTTCCCTATAGCTAAGAGTCTCTCTTATGGTTTGCCTCCCTCCCTCTCTTTTTTTCTCTTTCCCCTATGTCCATCTGTTTTGTTCCTTAAATTTCACATATGAGTGAAATCATGTGGTATTTGTCTTTTGCTGACTTATTTCGCTTAACACAATACGTTAGCTCCATCTGTGTCTTTGCAAATGGCAAGATTTCATTCTTTTTTACTGCTGAATAATATTCTATTGTATATATATATATAATATTCTATTGTATATTCTATATACAATATTTTCTATTGTGTATATATATATATATATATAATCTCACCACTTACTTACGGGCTTTTTCCGTATTTTGGCTACTGTGCACTTTGCTGTTATAAACAGCAGGGTCCATGTGCCCCTTCAAAGCGTATTTGTGTATCCTTTGGGTAAATCCCTAGTAGTGCAATTCCTGGTTCGTAGGGTAGCTCTATTTTAAACTTTTTGGGGAACCTCCATGCTGTTTTCCGGAGTGGGCGCACCAGTTTGCATTCCCACCAACAGTGTAAGAGGCTCCCCTTTTTCCATATCCTTGCCAACATCTGCTGTTTCCTGTGTTGTTAATTTTAGTCATTCAACAGATTTACGTACATTGATTTGGTATCCTGCAATTTTATTGAACTTTTGTACCAGTTCCAGCAATTTTTTGGTCAGAGTCTTTTGAGTTTTATACATAGAGTATCATGTTGTCTGCAAATAGTGAAAACTTGACTTCTTCCTTGCCTATTTGGATGACTTTTATTTTTTTTTGTTGTCTGATTGCTGAGGCTAGGACTTCCATACTTTGTTAAGTAACAATGGTGAGAAGGGACATCCTTGTCTTGTTCCTGACCACAGAGGAAAAGCTCTCAGCGTTTCCCCATTGAGGACGATGGTAGCTGTGGGTCTTTCATACATGGTCTTTATAATGTTGAGGTATGCTCCCTCTATCCCTACTTTGTTGGGGGTTTTTATCAAGAAAGGACGCTATGCTTTGTCAAGTGCTTTTTCTGCATCTATTGAGAGGATCATGTGTTTCTTATCCTTTCTTTTATTAATGTGCTGTGTCACATTGATTGATTTGTGAATATTGAACCACCCCTGCAGCCCAGGTATAAATCCCACTTGATGGTGGTGAAGAATTCTTTTAATACACGTTGGGTTCAATTTGCTAGTATCCTGTTGAGAATTTCTGCATCCATGTTCATCAGGAATATTGGTCTGTAATTCTCCTTTTTAGTGGGGTCTTTGTCTGGTTTTGGAGTCAAAGTAATGCTGGCCTGGTAGAATGAGTTTGGAAGTTTTCCTTCCATTTCTATTTTTTGGAAGAGTTTGAAAATAGGTATTGACTCTCCTTTGAATGTTTGGTAGAAGTCCCCTGGGAAGCCATTTCGCCCTGGGCTTTTGTTTGTTGGGAGATCTTTTATTACTGTTCAGTTTCTTTGCTGATTATCAGTCTGTTCAAATTTTCTACTTCTTCCTGTTTCATTTTTGGTAGTTTACGTGTTTCTAGGAATTTATCTATTTTTTCCAAATTACAGTTTGTTGGCATAAAATTTTTCATAACATTCTCTTATAATTGTAGTTCTGTGGTGTTGGTTGTAATCTCTCCTCTCTTATTCATGATTTTACTTATTTGGGTCCTCTTTTCTTTTCGATAAGTCTGGTTAGGGATTTTTCGACTTTATTAATCCTTTCAAAGAACAAGCTCCAGTTTCATTGATCTGTCCTTCTATTTTTTGTTTGTTTCTATATCATTTGTTTCTGTTCTATTCTTTATTATTTCCCTTCCACTGGCTTTAGGCTTTATTTGCTGTTCCTTTTCTAGCTCCTTTAGGTGTAAGGTTAGGTTGAGTATTTGCGATTTTTCTTGCTTCTTGAGGTAGGCCTGTATTGCTATATACTTCCCTCTTACCCCTTTGCTGTGTCCCAAAGGTTTTTGGACTGTTCCGTTTTCGTTTTCACTTGCTTCCATGTATTTTTTAATTTCTTCTTTAATTGCCTGGTTGACCCAGTCATTCCTTGGTAGATTGTTCATTAACTTCCATGCATTTGTGGTCTTTCCAAATTTTTTCTTGAGGTTAACCTCAAGTTTCATAGTGCTGTGGTTGGAAAATATGCATTGTATGATCTCAGCCTTGGCCTGATTTGTGACCCAGTATGTGTTTATTCTGGAGAATGTTCCATGCGTACTTGAAAAGAATGTATATTCTGCTGCTTTAGGGTGAACTGTTCTGAATATATCAGTGAAGTCCATCTGGTCTAGTGTGGCATTCAAAGCCATTGTTTCCTGGCGTGCCTGAGTGGCTCAGTTGTTAAGCGTCTGCCTTCGGCTCAGGTCATGATCCCAGGGTCCTGGGATCAAGCCCCGCATCAGGCTCCCTGCTCAGTGGGAAGCCTGCTTTTCCCTCTTCCACTCCTCCTGCTGGTGTTCCCTCTCTCCCTGTGTCTCTCTCTGTCCAATAAATGAACAAAATCTTTTAAAAAAAAGCCATTGTTTTCTTGTTGATTTTCTGCTTAGATGATCTGTCTATTGATATAAGTCCCCTATTATTATTGTATTATTATCAATGAGTTCTTTTTGTTTGTTATTAATTGTTTTATATATTTGGGTGCTCCCAAGTTGGGGGGCATAAATATTTACAATTGTTAGATCTTCTTGTTGGATAGGCCCCTTAATTATGACATAGTGCCCTTCTCCATTTCTTGTTACAGTCTTTGGTTTAAAATCTAGTTTGTCTGATATAAATATGGCTACTCTGATTTTCTTTTGGCATCCGTTAGCATCCCCTCACTTTCAACCTACAGATAGATGTCTTTAGGTCTAAAATGAGTCTCTTGTAGGCAACGTATAGATGGGTCTTGGTTTTTTATCTGTTCTAATACCCTATGTCTTTCGACTGGAGCATTTAGTCCGTTTACATTCTGAGTGATTATTGTTAGATATGAATTTAGTGCCATTGCATTATACCTGTAAAGTTGTTGTTGCTGTAGATTTTCTCTGTTCTTTTCTAGTCTTGGTTGCTTTTGGTCTTTCTTTCCCATTCGAAGAGTCCCTTTTAATATTTCTTGCTGGTTTAGTGGTCATGAACTCCTTTAGTTTTTGCTTGTCTGGGAAACTCTTTATCTCTCCTTCTATTCTGTACGGTAGCCTTGCTGGATAAAATATTCTTGGGCTGCATATTTTTCTCACTTAGCACACTGAGTATACCATGCCAGTCCTTTCTGGCCTGCCAAGTTTCTGTAGATAGATCTGCTGCTAACTTTATTTGTCTTTCCTTGTAAGTTAAGGTTTTGTTTTCCCTTGCTGGTTTTAAGCTTTTCCCCCTTATCTCTGTATTTTGCAAATTTTACTATGATATGCCTTGGTGTTGGCCTGTGTTGGTTGATTTTGATGGGAGTTCTCTGTGCCTTCTGGATTTGGATACATGTTTCCTTCTCCAGACTAAGGAATTTCTCAAAGCAAACTTCTGCCTCTTTTCCCTCTTCTTCTTCTGGGACTCCTAGGATTTGAATATTATTATGCTTTATGGAGTCGCTGAGTTCCCTGTCTACATTCATGATCCAATATTTTTCTTTCCCTCTTTTTTCAGCTTCATTATTTCCCACAATTTTACCTTCTATATCATTGATTCACTCCTCTTCTTCTTCCATGTTGGTGGCCATTATATCCAGTCAGTTATAGCAGTTTTTTATTTCGGCCTGACTAGTTTTTAGTTTTTCGATCTTTTATCTCTGCAGTAAGAGAATGTTCTGTGTGCACTGCCCAGCTAGTATCCTCATGGTTGTCATTTTAAATTCTGGATCACGCACCTAGTTTTAACTAGGTGTGCTCTGGTCTGCTTGTTAAAAGAGGCCTCATCCTATTTTCACTAGAGCTGAAGCTCTGCAACAGTCTATGGTCAATCGGCTTGGTGTGTGTGTGTGGGGGGGCACACTTGCCCTAGAACAGAAGCACCTGCACAGCGCAGGGGAGAGGGGCTTGGTGTAAGTGGCTCAGTTCTCCACTGTGGGCACTGTGCTGCTCTCTGAAGCTAGTCCACGCTCATGCATGGAGGGAGAAAAATGGTGCCAGCCCACTGTCTCATCCCCAGAGAGGGGCATTTGTACCCATGCTATCCAGGAAGCCCTCACAGGAGAGTGAACAATCTCCCCTCGTGTGTCCCAGGTGTCCCACAGTTGGTGCCTTCACCCTGTCTGTGTCTGGGCCATCTGCACCTGTGTCTGGGCCATCTGCACCTGTGTCCCTGTATTTTATCTCAGGCATGCCAGCTGAGTTTCAAAACTCCAAATTTTAGGGACTCAACATGCCACGGATCCATGCTGCTCCTCTGGGCGAGGGTCTCACCACGCTGGGTCCGACGCAGATTTGTCCGGGAAGGTCAGTTGCACCAATGTGCAAGAACTTGGAGTTTAGAGGAAAGTGCAACAAGAACAACAACAAAAAAGAGCCAACATCCAGGTTAGCTGCCGTCAGCAGGTGTCTCTGCTCCTATGCTAACAAATGGGCAGTTCAATGGTGCCCACTGGCTCTTTTCTCCCTGAGAAGTAATGCCACCTGTCCCAGATGCACTCCAAGAAGAGTAACTGTCTCTCCCAGTGGAACCCAGTGGATCCTGAGAGCATGCTATCCACTCCTGGGCTTCTGTCCTCCTTCTCCACAGGAGCACGGTTATGCCTGCCAGGCTCCACACCGGCCATGCCACGGACTTCTAAAACTTCATACTTTAAGCTCACTGTTTGTAAAAACTCATGATAAGTAGCTCCTCTCATTTTCCCAGTCAATGATTTTGGGGGAAGTGTTCCTTCTGCACTGTTCTGTGTCTCCCTCTGTCTCTCTCTCCTTTCTCCATAATCAGGACTGCCTCCCCTCTGCAATACTAGTGATTCTTTTCTCCCCCAAACTATGTCTCCACACCTTCTACCTTCCACGATGTGGCCTCTTCTCTGCCTCTAGTTGCGTAGCTTGTTCTTCCAGTCTTCAGATCAATTGATCAATTTCTTGGGTGTTCAGAATGAGTTGGTATTTATCTAGCTGTGTTTGAGGGACAAGGTAAGAATAGGGTCCCCTTTCTACTCCGCCATCTTAACTCCTGTAACAATATTTCAACTATCACAAAATTGTGTGAGAAAATCAAGTAAATGAGAGCAATTGAATAAATTGGATTTATAAATGAATTCAAACAGATTTCTTTGGGTGTAGAGTCCAAACCTGTGAGCAAAAGACAATAGGATTTAAAAAGTGGGCAGTTCCAAAGAAAAAAAATCAAAATCAAAATCAAAATAGGATTTGGGAAAGATATAATCGAAGTAAGACTCTACTGATTATGAAGCGTTATCATGACAGATCTATCTGCAATTCTTTACGGGGCCATTCCTTTTGCATACTGGCTGGGTCACAAGTGTTCCCATAACTGCTGCCCTCGTAGGCCTCTGGCACCAAACTCATAAACAAATATTGGTTGTGCTCGCTTGTATTTACATGCCAATCCCTGCCATCATTTTCCAGATGGGCAAGAGGAGGCTTAGAGAAGTCATATAACTAATCTAAGTTCACTGAAATTAGTGGCTCAACAAATATTAGACATTAGCTCTTATGACTCAGGGTCTGGAGTGTTTCCACAATCCTTTACTACTGTATGCAAAATATGTCAAGGACTAAGGGGACATAGAATTCTTTTTTTTCCTTCTGATTTTCCATACTTCACTATCGATGATGTGTTTGATGCTTATTCATCTTGCCAACAGATTCTGAGAGTTCAGTCCACTTTGGTGTCACTCTTCATACAGCACAAGACGCCATATAAAGAAAGCATAGTTTAGATGCCCTGAAATTGCTTAGCATCATGTTCCCTTGGAATGTGGTGCGACTATCCTGCTAATTGATTCCCTCAAGACCTCTTTTACCTTTTCATTCCTCAAGCTATAAATGAAAGGGTTCAGAAGAGGGGTCACCATTGTGGTGAAGACAGCTGTCACTTTGTCAAACTCCAGCGAGTGGCTCTGGCTGGGCCTCATGTACATGAAGATATTGCTCCCATAGGCAATGGACACAACCGTGATGTGAGAAGCACAGGTGGAAAAGGCCTTCCGACGGCCTTGGGCTGAAGGGATGCGCAGGATGGTAGAGATGATGTAGGCGTAGGACACAATGGTGAATACCAGCGAGGTCAGGAGGACAAGGGAGGATAAGAGGAAGTTTATCATCTCGATGAAATGAGTGTCTATGCAGGCCACTTGTAGCAAAGGGGCAATGTCACAGAAGAAATGACTAATTTCTTCAGTGCAGAATGGCAATCTGGACACCACGATAGTTGGGCACAGCACTGAGAGGAAGGCTCCCACCCAGCAGCCCAGAACCAGCAGGAGACAGACCCTGCTGTTCATGATGATGGTATAGCGCAGGGGGTTACAGATGGCCACGTAGCGGTCAAAGGACATCACCGCCAGGAGAAGAAACTCCACTGTCCCCAGAAAGAAGTAGAAATAAATTTGGGTGATGCAGCCAGCAAAGGATATGGTTTTCTTCTCTTCTAAGAGACAAGTTAGCAACTTGGGGGTAATAGTAGTTGTGAACAGAATGTCCAAAAATGACAAATTACTGAGGAAGAAATACATTGGTGTTTGGAGACGATTATCAGTCCATATTAAGGAAATGATGACAATGTTTCCTGTTATGGTGAGCATATAAACCAGCAGGAGAATGACAAACAGCAAGATTTGAAGCTCTTGGATGATAGGAAAGGAGGTCAATGTGAATTCAGTCAAGGTACTCTGGTTTCTCATAGCCATTTCTACTGGAGGGGTGAAGAAACAAATGAAGAAAAATAGAATAGTTTAGGATCTCTTTCAAGTTTTGCTGGAGAGAGCATTCAAGAGGTTGGGGTCCTAGTCCTCTCTCTGACTGTATTATGTGGATTCTGGTGAATCACATTACCTTGCTTGGCCTCGGTTCCCATCCTCATAGTTGATGGGTTGGAAAAAAAATTCTGTGGTCTCTTTAAACTTTAACTTTTCGATTTCTATTAGATGCATATATTTCTTCTCTTTATTTCCTTCCTTAAATCCAAATCCGTTCAAGCTAACTGAATTGTATAATGAACCGAAATTCACTCAAGTCATTTTGAACATGTTACTTTTTAATCTTTAAGAATATGGATATCTTAGCTGATAGCCTTGTATCAGACTTCATTGAGGAAAGAGAAGTCATCAGACAAAAATCTATTATCCTTCCTATATTGAGGCTGACCAGCATATGAAGATCTGAAGGATTCTCTTAGGCTACAAGAAGAATTGGATGGGACACACTTTCTGAGACATGCTGGCTGCATCAAAAGTTAGGAGAGGTGTCTGGATCCATTTTCTAAATAACAAAGAAACAAACAGGAACCAAACTGAGGCCAGGCAGTCAAGTGTCAGAGCTGCAGTGGCTGGTGTTGGAGTGTAAAGACCTGGTAGCCAAGATCAGGGTGTCTGGGACCTAAATCAGCCAAGACAGAGAACTGGGGAGGGAAACAGAGAACTGAAACAGCAGGGAATCAAAGCAGAAGATTTGACTTGTACCAACAAGCATCAGTGAGGAGCAGGGCGACCCTGTGATTGTGCTGATATGGACACATTGAATCTTCCAGCACTGGAAGATCAGTGAAGCTGGAAAGGGAATCCTGAGACTTCCTCTCTGAACCACAGCTTTGAAAGAGTGAAGTGTCCCTGGGTGAGGCATGCCAAACAATGGGAGGAGGAGCGGATCCTTTCCAGAAGAAAAATTCTCCAAGTCAGGCCCCCAAGAACTCCCAGATATTAAGAAGCAAAGAACTTTTGGACAAAGATTTCCAAACATGCTAACAATTGCGTTACTATAAATGAGAGTAGAAAAAAAAAAAAGAATAAGAGATTTAGCACAAGGACAACAGAGTTCAGAATTGTTGGACATATTATTAATTTTTAAAAAGATTTTATTTATTTATTTGCCAGAGAGAGAGAGAGAGCAAGAGCAAGCACAAGCAGGGGGAGTGGCAGGCAGAGGGAGAAGCAGGCTCCCTGCTGAGCGAGGAGCCGGATGTAGGACCCGATCCCAGGACCCTGGGATCATGACCTGAGCTGCAGACACTTAACCCACTGAGCCACCTAGGCATCCTTTGGAATGTTATATAGTACTCTTATATATGGAATATTTCAAGAAATATAGGATGTAATTTTAAAAGTGAGAATGCCACAAAAAAAATCAAGGCTTTTAAAAAATACCAAGTTAAATTTAAAAACACCCAGTGGAATGTACAGATTTGAAAAGAGAAGAAAGATTATAGACAAAGTGATATAAGGAAGATAAAATACAACTATAACAATGATACAAATAAACACCAACAGTCAAAGCAATCCATTAATTAAAAAAACAGAAAAATTGGGACAAAAACAGAACATTAGGACAAATAAAAATAAAAAGTAAGCTGTAGAGACCAATTCTAATTTATTAATTATTACAATAAAGAAAAACTAAACTAAATTCTTTCAAGACAGACATAATATTATATTTAAAAAAATCCCTGCTGTGTTCTATTTATAAGAAACATACATAAAAGGTAAGAACATGGAAAAATTGAAAATAAAAGGCTTTTAAAAAAAGATTTGTCAGGGGTGCCTGGGTGGCTCAGCCAGTTGAGGTCTGACTCTTGGTTTCTCTCAGGTCATGATCTCAGGGTGGTGAGATCAAGTCCCAAGTTGCCTCTGTGCTCAGCAGGGAGTCTGCCTGAGATTCTTTCCCTCTGCCCCCCCTCCTGCTTGCTCTCTCTCTCTCTCTCAAATAAATAAATAAATCTTAAAAAAAAAAAAAAAGATTTGTCAAACATATACTAATCCCAAAAAAAGTTAATGTGGCTATGCAAGTGTCCCCCACTTTTCCAAAGTTCCCATTTTGCCACTTCATTTTCAAGGACAACATACATTGGTACCTGTTTTTGCTATCTTAAAGAAATCCAAGAAATCCCATGAGAATTTTTACGTGTGTTTCTTAGGGAGTCAAGCCATTGTAGTGGCAGCACCCACGCAGAACAGAGCGTGGCGCCACCAAGCTTTTTCCCAGGGAACTACACTCAGAGTCTCAGCATTGAACTCAGCTTTGAACTGTATTCGCGAGTATTTATTTTGTACATCTATTAGCAAGATGTGTCCTAAAGGTATAAAAAAGTCTAAGGTGATTTTTTGGCATCCAGGAATGCTCAAAAAATTTTCCATGTAAATTAATGGTAATTTCTTCTTCACTTTATCCTATGTTGGTTTAACAAAAGGTTTCATAGGAATGCTATACTTTTGGGTAGCCAGTATTAATAACTTGCAAAATAGTAAGACAAAATGTGTCATTAGGGACTGACAGGGCCATTCTGTGATTTTAAAAGTTTCAATCCATCATGAACTTATTACAATTCTAAATATGCAGATACCTAATAAACAGCTTCAGAAACACATATAAAGAAAAAAAATCATGCAACTGTAAAAACAAAGTATCATTGTAGTGGAAGATTTCAATAAATAAATTTATTTTATAATATTTAAAATATTATAAAGTTTAAAACTTTAAAATATTTGTGTGTGTGTGTGTGTGAGAGAGAGAGAGAGAGAGACAAGCTCAACAGGTCACTGTTTAAATGAACAATTCATTAAACACACAAATAACCTAATTTTATATGACTTCTCTGACGAGTTACTAAGGCATAGCTCTCACAAAGTTTATCTAAGGATCCAGTGTTCCCTCTAGCCAAATAAACTTGTTCCCTGCTGACTGGACAATAGACAAAACAGGTAACCGAACCTAAACTGAGTAAAGTCTTAAAATAATTAAATATTTTATCTCTTAACAACCTCTTTCAAAATCCAGGTCTCAGTCTCCTTACTAAGGTTTTTATTTCCCTTCATTTCCACTGGTCAACTCATATAAATACAAATTACTCTGAAATCCTTTCACAAACCCAGCATGTCTGAAATTGTGGATGAGTCTTTAAAAAAACCAAATAATTTCTCACTTCAAGTTTTATGTATAAGCTGAACCATATAGGATAGTGGTAAGTGTGTTTGCAGTTGGAAGGCTCTAGTAGGAGTTCCATTGCCATGATTTCTAGATGTGACTTTAATTTTCTCACTGGTAAATGGAAATGCCGTAACTATCTTCTGCTTACATTGATAGTAAGGGTTGGAATGACATCAGGTTCTTATCAACAAACAACTAACAGTAGCTGGCACAAATGTTCAATACCTGTTCAATACCTGCTAAACAACAACAACAACAACAACAAACAGGATAAATAGGACTGGGAACCTTGGATGGAAGTGAAGAAGGCACCTGTTAAGGATAAGACATGAAGAAAAAAAATGTTGTCAACTCCATCTCCGTCAGTAATAAAAATGTAAAAATATTCCTGTGCAGTGGAGATGTGATAACACAGATCTCTATGGAGCCTGGACTTCTGTCCACAATAAAATCTGTGTGGGGATCCTCAAAGGATTTGACCTTGTAAGCCACACTGCTTTCTCCTATGCATAGAAGCCTATGCTTCTATTACAGCAATAAAAGGGAAGATATTCTTATACCCTGAGGACAATTCAAAACTGACCCCTATGCATTTATATTTTTAAATATTTAAACATAAAAAGACCTTAATTTTTCAGAATTGTATTTGTTTGATTCCTTTTAAATGTTGAATGATGAAATGTTTTTTGTTTCTGTTTTTGTTTTCCCCTCTGACTTGGATCTCTTGGAAAAGTTCACAGTATTGGTTGTCCAGGGGTCATTGTACAAACTTACCTTTTCTTTCTCAGCAAAAGTCAAACCATCTATGTTTAGAATCTTTCAGTTGTGGGAAATTCCCTGCTAATTCATTTATCTTATCTCATATTTGGTGATTTCTGACCCTTTGAAAATTATTAACTTGAGGTGATACCCTTTTTCCCAGTTGCTTCTACCAATTGATCCCAGTACCAGCCTGAAGCTTGTTTAAAGTCACTAATCTCATCTCCTCAAAAGGCCTTGATTTCTACTGTTAGGTTTGAAGTCATAGCTGTGATACTGGCCAAGAATTACATGTCAGGCATTCTGTTACCGCTGTAAAAATTCAAGTGGCATCAGAAAAGGATGTGTATCGTCCATTTGTTAAATGCAATATTTTCTTGCTAAGTTTTAGATTTGCAGCTTTTGTTTCATACAATCTTTTTGTTTTGAGCTGTTTCTGACAGGTGAATATTAAATCATCCCTATGACTGATTTTGAGTTTGTCCTATTCTCCTGGCAGATGTTTTAATTTATTCGAGGCTCTGCTATTTCATACGTATAGATTCAACGACGTTCTGAAGTAAGAAGCAGGTATTGTTGTGATCTACATTTTGCCCATGAAAAAACTGAAATTTACAGAGGTTGAATCACTTACCTAAAGTTCCATAGCTGGTGTGTGGCAGAGTCAGATTCGAGTGGAGTTCTTTTTTTTTTTTTAATAAAGATTTTGTTTATTTATTTGACAGAGAGAGACAGACAGCGAGAGAGGGAACACAAGCAGGGGGAGTGGGAGAGGAAGAAGCAGGCTCACAGCAGAGGAGCCTGATGCGGGGCTCAATCCCAGAACACTGGGATCACGCCCTGAGCCGAAGGCAGACGCTTAACAACTGCGCCACCCAGGCGCCCCTCGAGTGGAGTTTTGACTCCAAAGATTGCATTCTTTAGAGATAAGCATAATACTCTTAGTTCCACTTTTGTAGAGAGGAGAGAAAAGGTCAGAGAAGCTCTGATTATGGTCTAAATGAATGATAGGACACATAAAGCTGAATCAAGACTCAGGTCTCTGGTTCAGCCAGAACAGAAATGTTACTGTTACCTCGTGTTCCAAGTCTGGAAATGCTGGTTTTGTTACTTTGAGGAATTGAATAACCAGAACATTTTAGATCCAGAAAAATCTCAGGATTGGAAGCGATATTTAGGATCATGTAGTTCTATCACGGTCTAGATGTCAATATCCTTCCCAAATATTTCTCTACCCGGAGAGACACACTCTATCTATTGCATCTTAGTACAGCTCTGTTCCAAAACCCATCATTACATTGACCTGGAAGCTGATTGCCACTTGTTTCCTGTATTTATTCTGAAAACTCTGAATCCTTTATAAGATAAATGGAACCTTGAATCTCTCCCTCTTTTTTTCTGTATCTAGGATGGGATGTGTCCTTTCCTCTAAAGAAAATAGGCCATGAATAAACAGTAATATTTGAAGTTCTTGCTTGCTCTCAAAGATTTAATTGAGAATAGCTCTTGGGAATATGAGGTGAAAGAGGTTAATTACTATTTTGTAATCAAAGAATTTTAGCCCTGCAAAAATAATCACAACCACAAAGTTGGAGATGCCAAACAGACATGTTCAGGACTCCAGGGGAATTATCCCAGGTGTTTTGTTTTATTCAGTTAATAAAAGCTTGGTGGCCTGCTTTAGAACTTTAGGGAAATTGAAACGTAAAAAACTTTTGATGTTCCCCAATAATTGATGAAATGATGTCGGTTTTCCTTTCCCGGAGATGTTGGCAATAATAATCCTTCCCGTGCTCTGAAAATGATAAACTTTCCTTTTTCCCCCTCTGTTAAAATGAAGAAAAAATTCCCTATTCTTGCAAAACCTACAGAAGGTGACTTTCTCTTCATTTATTATATGCGTCTCTACCTAATCCTTATATTATCCTAAAAATCCTTGGGTTGGTGACCTGGAGTGATGGTTAAGTGCCAGTAAGTGAATACAGACATTTTCTAAATTGACTGAATGTAATCCCCAAAAGATATGGGGTAGAGACCTCCCAAAGCAGCCAGACAGGTAACGGAGAAGTGTCCAACTGGCATTGTTTTCTGACAGTGTCTTTTCGTGTGTGTTCTTTGCATTGTGGCTTTTGTCTACTGCATTTCATTCTACATCACAACATCACTTAGTTTCTGGGACCCCTTGATTCGTCCTATCAAAGCCTTGAAACTTTGACATTTCTATTAAAAGCCAGAAATTGTTGGCTTGAAAAATATACGTTGAAAAATATAGGTTGAAAAATCAAGCTATATTCTGGTTACTGGAGAACATCTAAAAGAGAAGTAGAAATGGCTGAAAAAATAAAAGGATAGAGAAAGGACATACAAGGCAAACATTAACCAACTTTGGTAGATTGTATTGTTGTTCCCAATTATTATGTACTTTTCTTCTTTTTTTCAATTTTTTTTAACTGAAGTATAGTTGATACACAATGTTACATTAGTTTCAGGTGTACAACACAGTGATTCAACAAATCTATATGTTGTCTATGCTCACCACAAGTGTAGCTACCGTCTATCACCATACAATGTTAATAAGTTAACTGAAATTCCAGTTTTATTGCGTTGTGGTTAACGACTTGACTGCTACTTGAATTTATTGACTTTTCCTCCATAAAATTGCATGTTTTATTTTTTTTAAGATTTTATCTATTTATTTGAGAGAGAGAGAGAGAGAATGCAGGAGCTGGAGGAGGGGCAGAGGGAGAGGCGGACCTCCCCCCCCTCCCCCCCCGCTGAGCAGGGAGCCTGCCTTGGGGTTCAATCGCAGGACCCTGGGATCATGACCTGAGTCAAAGGCAGATGCTTCACCTACTGAGCCACCCAGGCACCCCAATATCTGATTCATACATCGTGGATGGAAACAAAGAGGTATTCTCTGGAGAGTACCAATGTTAATAAACATATATTAATTACATTTTAAATATGACTAACTTATACTAAATTTATATATATACTAATTTATAAAATTATGCATAGAATTTCACCTCGCTTCAATGACTTTTAAAGAGTCAGGGTATACACCCAGACACATACACATTGTGATTATATATATGTAAGTAAATCTTACTAAAGAGCATATTCATTATAAAGATATTTTTCTTTTTAAGAGTTTCGCGAGTGCATTTTTCACTTCCTTGTTCCTCAGACTGTATATCAGGGGATTCAACATCGGAATCACAGTGGTATAAAATACTGAGGACGCTTTCTCCTGGATGAGTGAACTGCTGGAGGCAGGTTTGAGATACATGGACACGAGCGTCCCATAAAATATGAGGACGGCTGTCAAGTGGAAGCTGCAGGTGCTGAAGGCTTTGGACCTGCCCTGGGCAGAGCGGATGTGGAGGATGCTGGAGACGATGAAGCCGTAAGAAATGATGATGGTCAGGCTGGTGGCTACCATGTTAAATCCGCCAATGACAAAGATCAAAAGCTCATCAATGTCAGTGCTTGAACAAGAGAGTTGAATAAGTGGGATGATGTCACAGAAATAATGTTTAATGACGTTTGGGCCACAGAAAGTCAGCCTTAATATACAACCTCCATGAATCATCGCATCGGTGAATCCTACCGAGAAGCTAGCAGCCACCAGCAGAGAGCAGGCCCCAGGGGACATGATGACATGGTAGAGCAGGGGTTTGCAGATGGCCACGTAGCGGTCATAGGCCATGGCCGCTAACATGTAGCACTCGGAAATGACAAAAATGCAGAAGAAAAATAGCTGAGTCATGCATCCAGAATAGGAGATAGCTTTATCGCTTCGTAAAAAGCCTGCCAACATTCTGGGCGTAATAACAGAAGAATAGCACACGTCTAAAAAAGACAGACTACTGAGGAAATGGTACATAGGGGTGTGAAGTTGAGAACTCAAGCTGATTATTGAGATCATGCCGAGATTTCCCACCACTGTCACTGCATAAATCCCTAAGAAGAGGCAGAAAAGAGGCAGCTGAAGCTCGGGTTGGTCAGTTAGTCCTGAAAGAAGAAACCCAGTCACTGAGGAATGATTTCTGATGCCCATTCTCTTCTGAGAAATCTGCAGAGATGAGAGGAAAGAACCAAGTCAGGCAGGCAGAATCCTAGCATCTCCGAGTTCTGCAGTTCAGGTATTTATAGCATGAAGACGCGCAACGAAGGTTATCTTAGCCCCTTGGCACCAAGCCCGTGCCTCCATTGACATGCGGGACTTTGGCCACCTCCCTCTGCAAAGTCAGCACTCCGATAACATAGTAGGTAAGCATCTATTTAACTATAGATTTTAGGAGCTATAAATAAATTTCAGCAATCTCTCCCCTGTCTCAGATTCTTCTAGCCTAGTATGAAACCTTTAACTCTAATGTCAGAGAGAAGACTAAAGACACAGGAGAGGCTTTCTAAAGCAAATCAGCTGAAGATGTTCTTAAAGAAAGGGCTGTGGATGGAGAAAATAAATGCTTTTGTTAATGACACATTTGCCCAGGGCTGGCCTGCCTCCAGGATTTCCTACAGAGAAGATGTCCATTGTTAAGGTCGATTATGCTTTGCACGTCAAGGTTTCCGGGGGTGTTCAGCAGAGTATGAATTCTAGGGAGACGTTAATAGGTGTTACATGAAATCGGTAGCCCACGATTTCGACGTGCAGAGTTATGCAAAGTTAAAAGCGTTTCTGAACCGAGGATATTTCAGAGTCTCCTAGGGAGCTATGCAACATACAACGTTTTCCAAACTTATTTGATGGTAGAGGCCCCCACCCACTTTTCCACAAAACATATTTTAGCACTAGTGTGGCTCAGAACCTTCGAAGAAACTGTGTTTTCATTCGCGTATTCGTTCTATTTTTAATCTAATCACAAGCTGATTTCCAGGTAGGAAGTTAATTCTTCATACACTTCAGTAAAGCTGAACGATGATAGCACAGCAAACCTCCTACAACAGTGTTTGGCTTCTGACTCCCTGGCCATCCTGTGGGCTAAGCCTATCGCTCTCACCAAGGCCACCGAGCACGATGGAATGCTCTGCAGATAGCGCTGCTGCTTTGGATGCAAACAACCCAGGTGTTTCTGCTTCCATGGGAGGCTCCCATGGAGTGCATCCTACCTTCCACTCACGTGTCTCCCCCGAGGGGACAGAGATGGCAGGCAACCTGGAGTTCCCTGCTCTGGGGCCAACCCAGGCCTTATCTCTGAAAAACTGACCATTTTTCTTTTAGTGTTGGGCTGTCATAGAGCCCTGTCCAGACTCTCGTGTTCACCCACGGTGTATGCAGAGCGCTGCTCGGACATCTGGTTTACTATTTTCTCAACCTGCCCAGCCCAGGACCTACCTTTCTGCCTGGCTCTTCAAGAAGCTGTTCATGTCCTCCTACTTTCAATCTATTACAGTTACATTAGGACAAGGCACATTTCCTTTGGCCACTTGCATTCTCAAGGATGCAGGGGCCTCCTCCCAATTTCCCAAATCAGTTGACAACAAGGAGACTTCATAACACTGGACAGCTGTTCTCTGAGAAGGTTTCCAAATTCTATAGAACACATGACTTTTGTGTCTGTTCTTCTTCTTCCATCCTGAGGGATGAAATAGGGGAACCACGTGCAAAAGAGAGAGTGTCCAATTGTCCTTAGGCTGATGCCAAAATACTCCAGAATCTTCCTTTCCCTTCATCCCTTACCAATCAGCATGCACAGGTATAGTCTATCACAGAGACCATACAGGGAAATACCAGAGGATGTTCAAGAAGATGCATATATTCAGTTTTGGCCTTTAATCTCTTCTCACGTGTGCCTTCAGACTGTCCTGATTGTCAGAAACACACCAACCAGTCTGGCCACATTTCTAATTCTCTCACACTTCCCCAGATTCCTGCAGGGCTCTCTATCAAAGTAACATGTTTTCTGTCCTGCCCCTGTTCCTAGTTCTGTTCCAGGGCCCTGAACCCACCTGTCTTCTATTGAAGTTAGTTATGATTCTCTCTTCTATATTTCTTGCTTTCCACACATTTCAGTGTTTAAGTCCTGGCTACTCATTGTGCAGTCCACAGACCCAGCACCAGCATCATTTGGAAATTTGTAAGATTTGGAAATTTATGCACCATCTCAAAACCTAACCCCTACCAACTGAGTCAGAATCTACATTTTGGCAAGATGCCCACAGGATCTGTGTGCACGTTGAAGTGTGAGAAGCACTATTTTTGATTATTCTTTCCTGGAACCGAAATCACCTTCCTTCCTTCCTGTTTCTTCCTCTGAACCACTTTGTCTGCTTCTTCTCTGCTCCAGAAGGCATTACGTGATCATGTAAAGCCCACCTTTGAAAACAGCTTCTCAAGAATAGATTTCTTGGATAAAGGATAAAACTGTATTTTACATTTCAGTATTTTGCCACCTATATGTAGACTCAGAAACCTCACAGCAGTGAGAGGTGCATATCTGATAACTTATTACAACAAACTGTATTATGCTTCTGTGTTTGCAAGGAAGAAATGTTATAAAATTATACCTTAATCCACGTAGGAGGGAACAATGCTAGCAGTGTATACATATTAGCATTGCTAAAATATTAGCAATGTGAGCCAGCAATGCTAACATTGCACAAAAAAAAAGTATCGACTTTATCTGACCATCTACTAAATAGTAAGTTCCAGGATTCTGGGGTTAAAGCTTGTTATGTTGTGTTTGACCACTTTCCAGAATGACCTACTACACTGACTCAGACCTGATTCAGATCTCAAATAATTTCAGGAACTCAAAAGTAATTTAGTAGCTTAAAACATGTTTTTAAACATTTTAATGAACCACACAGTGCTGTTAAAACTATGACGATCGGAAGTATTTTACAAAAGTGGTGTCCAGGTCAGCATTGCTTGATAGAAATATATGCACTCATAGGGGTGATTTGAAATTTCAGAAATCCATTTTTTTTAAAGTAAAACAAACAGTTGAAGTCAATTTTAATACTTCACTTTCTTTAACTTGATATATGTTAAAATTTTCTTGTTTCAACATTAATGATATAAAAGTTCCTGTTTTAAGGATTTATGCATTGTGATAGAGATATCCTAATGAACTGGGGCCTCTGGGTGGCTCAGTCTGTTAAGTGTCTGCCTTCCTCTCAGGTCATGATTCTGGAGTCGTGCGATTGAGCCCCGCATTGGGCTCCCTGCTCAGTGGACAGACTGTTTCTCCCTCTCCCTCTGCCCCTTCCCCTGCTTGTGTGCTCTTTCTCTGTCTCTCTTTCCCTGACAAATAAATGAATAAAATCTTTTAAAAAATTATTAAAAAATTCTAACGAACTCATTTTTCTTTTCTTTTTTTTTTTTTGGTACAGATCTCTGAAGTTCTTAATGTATTTTATACTTACAGCCCTTCTAAAATCAAACTAGCCACATTTGAAATGCCCAGTAGCCACATGTGGCTAGTGGCTACAGTATTGGACAGCCCAGGCCCAGAATTTTTTTTTTCCTAAGTCTGACTTAATTGTCAAATCTCCATGGCCCCCTTTACAAAGAAGGAAACCATTAGCACAGAGGCGGCAAAAAGAGCACTGAACTATGAGCCATAAAATTTAATTCAACCACGGCTCTAAGACTTACAGTGTAATATTTCATCATAAATTCTCTTTGAGGTTCATATTTTAATCTGTAAAAAATAATAAATACTTTAAGAGTTGTGCAGATTAAATAGGACATAAGCAGAAACACATTCTGTGCATTATAAGGTCTATGTAAATATATTTGTAAAATTCCTATTTTAGATGCTGGTGATTTCACAGATGAATTCACCGATGAGGCACAAGGCTCCTTAGGGGGAGGTGAGGGGGCAAAGCACAGCTGAATCCAGGATGAAAGAAGCCCATGGCTTCTGCCCTCTATTCCTGTGCCTGAGTGGCCTGCAAACATCAGAACCTCGAGAGCTCTGGTGGACAATCAGGAGTTGATGCTAGAATGCCTTTTAATACCTATACCATATGCACATTATAGCTGTGAAACTCACTTTCCTCCTCTGAAGACTCGTGCTGAGTGCCTCTTCTTTTTCCTATCCTTTTTACTTTAGGAACAGAGATGGGTTAATTATATCTTTTCATCCTTAAGTGTCTAAACAACCATGGCAAACAAAGAGCGGGTTTAAATGCATCCGTGACATCGAGTCTCAGTTCAAGTATTGCACATCTGGAAAAATAAAGACCGGTAATCCTCTTGGGTTTCTTATCTCCTGAGGTTTGGTATATTTGTAGATTTGTAAGAACTGTCCCTGTGCTGGCCTATTATCCACTTTTTACAGAAGTAAACCTAGCCATTTAATGGGGTCGTGTTTCTAGAGTAATGCAATCAGCATGGCCCAACTTTAGGAACTATTTAGAATACAATGCTAAGGAAGTGGACTAGACTTTAAAAAAGGTATTATTTTCTCACGGAAATTCTTTTAAACTATAGAAATAATTTTTTTTTTTTTTTTTTTTTTTAAAGATTTATTTATTGGGACGCCTGGGTGGCTCAGTCCCTTAAGCATCTGCCTGCGTCCTGGGATCAAGCCCCACATCAGGCTCCTTGATCAGTGGGGAGCCTGCCTCTCCCTCTCCCTCCCCCCACTCATGCTCTCTCTTTCTCTCTCTCTTGCTCACTCTCTCTCTTAAATAAATACATAAAATCTTTAAAAAAAGAAAAAGAACATGGAGATCAAGAAATCACACAGAGAATGATTTGGATCTAATTCTCTTCCTCCTTTCTTCACTTTCTTATGCTCAAACAGTAAGATTCAAGGCGCTGTCACCAGGCAGAGACATGAGAAGATTATAAAGTCAGGTGAGCCAGTACAAAGCCAGGATGCTAGAGGTGGTTTTGTTATTTTTTGTTTTTGTCATTGTATAGTTTTTTTGTTTTGCTTTTTAAGCCCTTTTAAGCTAGAACCTTTTTTAAAAATGATTTTTTAAAAAAGATTTTATTTATTCATTTGACAGAGAGAGAGACAGCCAGCGAGAGAGGGAACACAAGCAGGAGGAGTGGGAGAGGAAGAAGCAGGCTTCCAGCGGAGGAGCCTGATGGGGGGCTCGATCCCAGAACTCCGGGATCACGCCCTGAGCCGAAGGCAGACGCTTAATGACTGAGCCACCCAGGCGCCCCTAAAAATGATTTTTAATAAACATTTTATTTTACTTTTTTAGAGAGAGAGAGTGTGTGTGTGAGTGGGGGGTGGAGGGGCAGAGGGAGAGAGAGAATCCCAAGCAGGCTCCACACCCAGGCAGAGCCCTTTGTGGAGCTCGATCCCACGACCCTGAGATCATGACCTGAGCTGAAATCAAGAGTTGGTCACTTAACCAGCTGAGCCACCCAGGCGCCCCAAAGCTCGAGCTTTACGAGGCTTTCAGTTAGGGCACTTAGGTTTGGGCAGAGCCACAGGACCCACACAACCTCATGCACTGCTGCTGTCACTCATCAGTACTGGAAATAGCCCGCCGCACCGGGGAGAGCCCTGGCCCAGCCCCAGTCCCAGTGCCACAAGCCTCCACCAGGCATTACTACTCCAGCTCTAGTGGGGTCAAGGTCGGTGGGGTGAAGACACGCTTTTGCATTTTGTCTGCATGTTGTACTTTGCTAGGGTTGATCCAAGCAATGCTAATGGTGGAGCAATGTCTCACAGAGATTTCTACTAAAATTAGATTTTTGCTTTTTTGTTCCCTCCCATATTATGAAAATGCAAAGGGAGATGGCCCAGAGTCAAATCTCAGTGACCGCTCTGGACTGTTCTCAGATTTTGTACCTCTCTGAGGGTGGATATAGTTTATGTTATGGGGACCAACTCATCAAATCAAGTTCTTGCTTCTTCTCCATTTGAATTCTTCAAGAACTCTTGGTTTTGATGTAAATGGAAATTTGAAGATGGCTCCCCTTATGTCATCTGACGTGTCCAGATGTATCTGCACGGCCTGCTGCCTGCAGACATACCATGCCAGCACACACACAACCTTGCACACACACACAAGTACTCGAGGTGAGGATAAGGTGAAAAGATTTGTATTTGTTGAGTACTGCTCCAGACATTTGGTAAACATTATCGCATTTGCTAGCAGTAACTACTCCATGAGGCAAACATGGAGCTCCATTTTATCCTTGAGACGACAAAGCT
Source organism: Ursus maritimus (assembly GCF_017311325.1). Classification (NCBI taxonomy): domain Eukaryota; kingdom Metazoa; phylum Chordata; class Mammalia; order Carnivora; family Ursidae; genus Ursus; species Ursus maritimus. The sequence goes on along the minus strand of NW_024424008.1, from coordinate 44,734,215 downwards.
CAGGGTGACCGTGACACGTGCTCAAGGCTACCCAGCTGGTAACTGGCAGATTGACAAGCAGCGAATTCACAAAGCCTCATCCCAGAGCCCGTGTCTTGCTGTCCCAAGAGGAAAGCAAGAAGGTGGCTGCTTATATTCGGAGGGAGACAAGAAGAACTTTTAGTGTCTCCTAAGGGATTTAGCGCACATCATTAAGCTTGAAAAGCAAACCGATTTGGAGCAAATATTTCCCAGGAAATAAAGCTGGTGCACTTCACTAGAAAAATATCTGCTAACCTTTTTTATCACTGACCTCTTCAAAAAATGCACCAGACTCGTAATTGCATAGATATTCAGGAGATTCATGAAAAGAAGCCCCGGAAGTAAAGCCCCTCTCATTTTAGGATTCCTGAACTAGTGGGTTTCTTGCACTCCATCTCGAAGACCCTGATCACCGTGGAAAGGGGCCAAAAGGATACGGTACCGAAGACCAGGTACCACATTTCCAGGCAGTCAGTGCTATGATTGCAAGAGATTCTTAAGTGTTTGTGTGCTGAAAAATCTTTTGGGGTACCTGGCAGAAAGGGGTCCCACCTCCTTCAGTTCTGATTCCATAAATCTGGAAATTGAATCTTGGATTTCAATAAACATTCCAGAGGGGTACAGAATCAGGAAATCTTGGGCTAGCATGTGGCAAAATGTCATCAACCAGTTCTATACTTCAGGGAATCCTGAAGGCCCAGACCCAACCTCAGGAGGACATCCTGATGAAGAAGAGAATAGGGCAGCCACATGACAGGAAAAAGCATCCTAGTGGAAATTTCAACACAGACCATAAATGTATGCGGTGTAGATACTGTCTGCCCACCAACACCACAATCACCACCATCACTGGGGTCAACCGGTGGAAGGGGAAATTCCACTTTTATGTATGTGCCCCAGGGTTTCATGGGGATTGTTTATGTCTTTCCCTTCAGGAAGATGTCAGGAAGAGCTGTTTCAGCACAGGGAGAATGATAGAGTGGGTCCTTGAATACCTGTTCCTGTGGCGGGAATCAGACAAGCCAGGTCTCAGGTGCTAAGGTCTACTAGCGTATGGTCTCTCAGTCCCGAACTGGAGCACTTCTGGTGGAGGTAGCCATCTGTCCCTTTAAAGTGAAGGAAAACACATTATCCAGGGAGAGTCCCAGAACAGTACAGTTAAGGACTTGCCCATTAATTCCCAGCCCTGGGAGACAGAGGCTCACAAGGCTCTCATTCTTGAAATTATCGTTTGGATCATGGAGATACCTAATCAAGCTAATAAGTGACTCAGACACTGATTTAGGTGACTAGCTATTCCATTTGCCTTTATGGCCTCTGGAGTTCACTTTGTTTAAGAAAAGTTTTAATGGCCCCAGTGGGGACTGTGTTCAATTATTTACAAGGGAATCCTACAATCACGAGTGCTACAATATTATCGTTTCTACTTTCCACGATGCCTTCAGGTGAGAGAACATTTGTGCATATGTACACTGTCCCCAACAGGTTCCAGTTTTTAAAATTATAACTGAACCGTCCATGATCGTGTGTCTCAGGAGTGACGTGATTCGTGATTCGTGCTGTACCCTTCTTTTGTGGACGCTTCTAATCTGATGGCTAATACGTGCATGGAGTGGATATCCAGAGAGAGAGGAAACACACATGCGCTTCTCATCTTGAAGATATTTTAAGATCCATTCCTGCTATTTACTAGCTTTTGTGTAGCATTGGGCAAGTTAGCTAAGTAAGGTTTCTTACTGATAAGATAGATATAATTCTAATAGGTTCTATCTGAATTTTAACATTTTTTTGAAGGTCAAATAAGAAATACACACAGAAGTGTTTTATAAAATATAAAGAGATTATACTAATGTGTCTATCGAGTATTTTGGAAGGAAGAAGGGGGGCAGGAAAGACACTGTGAGGGAATCAGCTGTGTGATCCCCTAACTCCTCTGATTCCAGCCATTTTTTTCAAGATGGGTGCCAATACAATCCACGAAAGCAAACTATTAGAGGAAAATGTTATCACAAATCTTTTTTTTAAAATCTCTGACTCGTCCTTCTTTGCTTTTTCTCATAAGTGGTAATGTTCTCCAGAATTTTCTTTTTTTTTAAAGGATTCTTTTTTTAAAGATTATTTATTTATTTATTTATTTGAGAAAGAGAACAGAGTGAGTGAGAGAGAACACAAGTGGGGGAGGGGGCAGAGGGAGAGGGAGAAGCAGGCCCCCCACTGAGCAGGGAACCCCATGGGGGATTCCATCCCAGGACCCCAGAATCTTGACCTGAGCCAAAGGCAGATGCTTAACCCACTGAGCCACCCAGATGCCCCTCTCCAGAATTTTCTTCTCTACTTCTTGTCACATCTCTACATGGGGATATGCACACCAATGCTTCCACTGCCATCCACAGGCTGATAACCCCTAATTGGTCATCAAGTTCTAGAACTAAATTCTGTCTCTTGTATGGGCTGTAGATACCTTAGCTGAACCCAAACCATATTTACTTACTAGCTTCTTCCTCACCAGGCTTGTGCTTCCGCCCATATTTTATATCTTACTTAATGGCATCACGGACTACTGTTCTCCCTAGCTGGAAACATGATTTCTTCTTTGACCTGTCTCTCATCAATCCCTCACATCCCACCAGTTCCCCTAATCTGGCTACATCTTTATATCTTTCAGTGCCATTATCTATTAAAGTTTAAAGGAGATACAAATCTTTCAGCCCAGAATCCTACTCTGAAGGACCAACTGCATAGATATAAAGGCATTAATATGTAAGAATTTAATGATATAAATTGTCGTGACGTGCTATTACCCTCTTGGTCCTTCTTCCGCACTAGTCCCTAAGGGTCAAGTGTCAAACCAACAGGTGATTCCATGGCGGTTGGCAGCTCTTACAGCAAGCTGGCTCTGATACAGGAGAGGGCAAGGGTGGGAGCTCATTCCCATGACTTCCAGAAGTGAGGGCTACTGAGGCTCTCAGTTTCTGAGAGAGAAAGGAATTGTCCTGGACACAGAGGGGAGATACTAGCCCAGGGACAGCCTGTATTCCACGGCAAACTGAGCTCTCTTGCTCCATTCGAGATGACTCCAGAAAGCTGCTCCACATTTGGAGATCCTGGTAGGGTTGGCTAGTGTTTCTTTTGTTGCAACTACATCTCAGTTCAACTTCTGTTTAAACCTGCTTCCCTCAGACACGGGCAGGTGTGACTATTGGCCGTACTCCCCAATAAACTCTCCACAAACGATTCTCTGCCTCAGAGTCGCTGTCCCAGGGAGTCCAAATTAATACTGTGGTGATTGCTTGCATATCATTTGTCATGTGACGAGAACTCTTTTTAGGTGCTTTATATCTCTAAACTCATGTAATCTTTACAAAATTCTTATGTAGTAGGAAGCATTATTATCTGTAAGAGCACAAGGCTGCTCAGTGGTAGAGCCAGGATTTAAAGCCAGGATTGCGAGTCCCTTTTCTTTTCTTTCTTTTCCTTCTTCCTTCCTTCTTCTTTCCTTCCTTCCTTCCTTCCTTCCTTCCTTCCTTCCTTCCTTCCTTTTTCTTTCTTTCTTTCTTTCTTTCTTTCTTTCTTTCTTTCTTTCTTTCTTTCTTTCTCTTTCTTCTTTCTTTCTTTCTTTCTTTCTTTCTTTCTTTCTTTCTTTCTTTCTTTCTCCCCTTCTTTTTCTTTCTTTCTTTCTTCCTTCTTTTTAGAGAGAGAGAGAAAAAAATGTGAGCAGAAGGGCAGAGGGAGAGGGAGAGATAATCTCAAGCAGACTCCCCTCTGAGCATGGAGCCCCACTTGGGGCTCGATCTCACAACCCTGACATTATGACCTGAGCTGAAATCAAGAGTCAGCCACTCAACCGACTAAGCCACCCAGGTGCCCCTTGAGTCCATTTTCTTACCTGCAAAATCTCCCTTGTAAGATTAAATATATTGAGCATGGTTTTTTAAAAAATTTTTATTTATTTGACCGAGAGAGAGTGTGAGTGAGTGAGAGAGAGAGAATGAGAGCATAAGCAGGGGGAGAGGGAGAAGCAGACTCTCCATTGAGCAGGGAGCCTGACGTGGGGCTCGATCCCAGGACCCTGGGATCAGGACCTGAGCCAAAGGCAGACGCTTTACCCACTGAGCCACCCAGGTGCCCCTATTGAGCATTGTTCTAAAAAGTTTTTAAAATACAATATACCGAGAAATGTACAGAGGTCTAGAAGAAAGACAGTACAGCATGTTGAGGCAATGAAAGAAATCCAGTTTGGCCCGTGGAAAGGGGTCCACAATAAGGTCAAATAAATAGGCAGAAAGAGGCCATTAGATATGACTTTCATCTTAGTTCAGTGAATGGCTTTTTTGGGGGGGATTTTAATACAAGTCCTCTGACTCTGAGCTTACTGCACACCATGGTTGCCTACTCAAGGAATCCATAAATGTTTTCTCTGCCGAGTTACAAAGACAATTGTCAAAAAGTAATAATCTGGCCCTTATCGATGATACCAGACTAGTGCTTCAGTGTATCAAGCCAGTTCTTGTGCCTTCGAGGCGCTGGTCCATTTCTCAGATGCTTGCCTAACTAAACTTCTTTAGGCTCTCCAAACACGGACACAAGTTTCTCCAAAACATCCTGAATTTTGAGTGGTCATTCCCTTTTGTGAAGCTAGCTGGCCGACGACTCCTTCAATGATCTTGAATTCCTTCTGCTCTTCACTGATCCCGAGCTCGAAAATTGGGCCTCTTCAGTCAGGCATGTTTAACTTCTTTCAAGGCCTCTGGTTATCACCGCATCTGGCAGCTGTAATATGTGATATTGTATCTCCCTCTATAAAGGGTAGCTCTCTTAGGACCTGTAGTCCCCTTGGTCTTTCCACTGCGCTAGTCGCCAGGGTCAAGGGTCAAGCAAAGAGAGCATTCCATGGCAGTTGGCAGCCCTGACAGCAGACCGGCCCAGATATAGGAGTAGCGGGGAGGGGGATTTATCTTCTCTGTTCCATAGTTTACATCAGCCCCTCCATGTCCAATGCCTCTGCAATCACTAAGAGTTTAGACTTTGCTTGTCCTCCTGTGAAGAAATAATCAAATCAGAGAAGACAAATCAGAGAAGATCCATGTGAGATATTGGTGGTGGTCTCAGCTAGAAAGCCCTGCTCGCAATGGTGAATGTATCGCTCAGAAACATCCAGGCCATCAACATGTTTTTCTCCTCCTGGGCCTTAGTCTTCATGGCGATAGGAATCCTCATGGAAGAATGGGTTGAACTGACATTGGAAACAAAGAAAAATACAGTAAGCCACAGTCCCTGGATCTGTTGCACCATTCTTTGGCCAGAAGGTCAGAACTACACTATGGAAAGAGACGGGTGGAGAGGGAGGGTTCCTCTTTCCTTGATTTCCTTTTATCTCACCAGCTTACTCGTTGTTCTCTGGGGCACCTTCCTTGGGCTGCACTGCGCCCAGTTCCATAATCAATGGTCAAAGCCAATGCCCAAATCTCACCATTTTGCATATTTTGGGGAAAAGCTTAGAAGCTCACAGACTTAATTGCTGGACATCTGAGAAGTGTTCCCAGCAGCAGCAGGGTAATCAGCTCATCTAGACCACGAGGGCATAAAAGAAAGGTAATTGGCAACAAGGAAAATACCTTGTATTGGCACTAGAGGAGGACAGATGAAATGTATTGAACCAGAAATCGTTCTGAGAAAAAAATAGAAGAAAAAGAAGCTTTTAGAGACTCAGAGAGAGAGAGCAGTTTCCTCTGGTTCTCTCTCCCACTCAACTTGAAGCTCCCCGCCTCTTTATTCTTTCCCCTTATCCCTCTTTATTATTTAATCAAATCTTTTTACCCCATTCCAATTCTTACCTAGAGATTTGTGGTCCTCAGGTGGAAATGAGCCTAGAAGAAATCTCTGTCCTTCTCTCAACACAGCTTCTGCTTTCCAACAGATGGCCTGCAACTGGTCAGGATCATGATGATTTCGGTTCTCAGCTTATCCTTCTTCCATAATTTGTTCCTGGGTTTGGAATTCACATATCTGATTCCTCAAACTAAACATGTCCTCTTCATCACTGTCATCGTCAGTGTCTTCACAGGTAACTTCCTGGTTCCCCTGACACAGGCTTGGAGACAGACTTGGTTTATGGGTCCAAGCTACAGCCTTCCTAGTTCTTTGGCTCAGAGATGCAGCTTCTGAATTGGATCGACCACTGAGGGGGATTGGTTTTAGGACAAGGTGCAGGTGTATAGGGTGGAGGCTTGGAAGTCATAGCTTGGGTTAAGGCTTGAGTAGAAGAACCAAAGTTCTCCAGAAGGGACTTTTTTCTCCTTTTGTCTGAACAAAAGGTATCCTTCTGCTCTGTGCACTCCTCCTGTATCATCAAAAGCTAAGGCAAGGTCAATCCGTGTACTACTCCAGTTACAAGATCACCTGGGTCATTTTCACTGCCTACTTAACCGTTTGCCTCTTTATGGTCTCTGGTGAGTATATTCAGGGCCCCTGATGGGTGATAAGAACCAGTCAATCCCTGATAGAGAGGAGAGGAAAAAAGGATGGGGAAGGGGCATGGGGAAAAGGTGCCAACCCTTGCGTGTTAAAGGGCTAAAGTTCCAGTAGACTGGCGCTCTGAGGACAGTTCCTCCAAGGGTAGAGTTGGAGATTAGGGCTGTATGAAATATTCAATAAGCTTGCTTCAAGGGCAACTCTCATTTCTGCCATTTCTACAGTCTTTCACCGCCTCCCACTTCAGGACAGAGATAAGCATCAAAGTCACGACCAAAGAGAGTGGCTGATACGGAATGTTTGCTAATGTGGAGAGGGACAGGGTACCCTGGGCGTCCAGGGTGGTGCCGAGGCACTTTGAATTCAGAGACAAGCAATTTCTGATGTTAAATGGCCACACACCAACACTGGGGACCCTCCTTTTCTTATAAAGTCTTTAGATTTTCATTTGGAGTTGCACTTACAAACTCAGAAGCACGTCTCCTTTCAAAACGAGTCTTTAGTGTTTTTGCGTGTGCAGCATTTAAGCTATTTTGCATATGCTTCTCATCTCTTCCACAGAGCCTCCCCCTCCCCAAGGGTTTGGGCAGTTCAAAGGGACCCAGTGGGCTTTGGGTTGGCGTTTCTCTGCTGACCCAGAGGGACATGTTTCTGTGACTCTCCATTGTGCCTTCATCACCCTCCCCCTGCCTTCTCTTTTCCCCAGGAATCCTCTCTTTCCTAGAGTGCAAGCAGTCCACCAAGATTTTTCCCTGCCTGACCCTCATCCATACGCCTGAGAAAGAAAGTCAGGACATAGAGGAATCTGACAGTTCTATCAAAGTTGTTCCCTCACCAGAAGCAGCAATACCTCGTAGTATTGTTCATACAAAGGACGATTCTCCAAACAGACCACAACTCCAAACACGTCGTGTAACCTGGGCTCTATGACTTGGCATTCGATCTTTCCGTATATACTTAATGGAAACATGGAAACAGCCTTGCGTGTTATGTCCTGTGTGTCTCTACAACCATATTGTCTGTGTTTGACGTTGTTTAATGACTGTGCCTGGGTTAGGGTCTGTAAGAAGATTCAGAGCGTTGCTCTTTTTTTTTATTTTTAATCCCATCCTGCTGGACAAATAGTTTCTTCTATTTGTTCTCACCGTTTAATAACATTTGTTATTCATATAATAAATATTATCATATAACTCATACTCGCTGTATTGTTAACTCTATACACCACAAAGATTGAAATAATATAGAATACCTTTTGTACTTTATTTTATTGTGAAATATTTCAAGCGTTTGGACAGAATACAGAACAGTATGATACACACCTGTGCACGCATCACTCAACTTTACGAAATTCTAACATTATGCCCGATTTGCTTTAGATATTTTCAAATTAAATTTATAGATAAAAGTGATATTCGCCTAAGCATTTCCCTGATCTCATTTCCCTCCCTTGTTTCTTTTCACAAAATAATTTTAATGATGCGTTGCTGATCACTTTACATTCATGTTGTCATTTTTACAGCTTTATGCCTCTTTAAAAATTATATAGATTAGCTTTCAAAGTGTTCAAAGATGATTAAAAGTCAGACTGTACAGACCATTTTTCTACAACTTGCTTTTCTTTTTTCACTCTATGTATGGTTTTGTGATTCATTAAGTTTTGTTTTACTTCATTCATTGAAACTACTGTTAAGCTTTCCGTTGTAGAGATACAAAGTAAAATACTCATTCTCCAGTTGACGAAAATCTGGTAGTTTTCTTTTATTCTGTTACAGATAGTGCTGCTACGTACGTCCTTATACACAGCTGTCCATGAGCTAGAGTTTCTCTAGGGTATTTATCTAGGACTAGAATAGCTGGATCAGAAAGTAGTTTCATCTCCAAGTTACTTAAATGTTGACAGCAGGATGTAAAAAATGGCTGTTACAATGTATGCTTCTGCCAGCAGTGTGTGAGAGTCCTAGTCTCTTCGTGCCTTGCCAACACTTATGTAATCATTCATTTTTTTTTTTTTAATCTCTACTTGAACAATCACTGAGTTTGCTCACCTTCTCATTTCATTATTGAGCTTTTGGATTTCCTCTTCTGGGAATTGCTGTTTGACCATTTTTTAAAATGAATTGTCTATTTCTTATTGATTTGTAGTTCTTATACATTGGAAACTAATACTAACTGGTTGCGCCTTGGCTTTTAACTTTGTTTATGATGCCTTTTGTTTCACAGAGGTATTCAAATGAAATGTAATACAATATAACAACCTTTTCCTTTTAGTTGGTGCTTTATTGTGTCTTGTTTCAGAAATCCTTCATTACTTTTTACTCTGACTGAGAATAATCTTTGTGAATTATATAAGGCATAGATCCAATTTTATCTATTCTCCATGTGGATAACTATTTATTCAGAACATTTTTATGGCTTAATTCCTTGTCTTATTCATTTGTAACATAACTCTTACATGTATCGAATACATAGATAGGAGTCTGTTTCCGATCTCTGTAGCATATTTCCTTGGTCTTTTTTATATTCCTGTACGGTACAACAGTCTTAATTACTATAGGAAAAGAAAGTGTTGATGTTTAATATGTCCAAGTGCTTATTCTTGCTCAACAGTGTCTTGATTTGTTCTTGGTCTTTCGGTCTCCATATAAATAGCAGGATTAGCTTGTAGATTTCCACAAAAATCCTACTTATGATTTGATTCATAATCGTATCAATTTATTAATTAATTTTGGGAGAATGAACAATGCTAATAATATTTATCCATCCAATCCAAAAATATGGTAATATTTATTTAGGGCTTCTTTCATGTTCTTCAACAATGTTTTGTGATTTTTTTTTTCCCAGAAAGATCTTTCTTTAGGTTGATTCGTAGGTAACTTGCACTTCTACGCTTTTGTGAATTAAATATTTGACAATATTTTCTAGTTGCCTATTATGGGTGTAAAGTTGTTGATTTTTATATCTAGAAACTTTACTAAACTTTTATTTTAGGTCTCATAATTTATCTATATACTCTGTTAGGTTATCCTTGGAGGAAAACATTGTCTGCAGAAAAGATGTTTATTTCCTTCCAATACTTACATCACTTATTTCTTTTTTATTGTGTTGTCTTACTCATCGGCTCAGACTTCCAAGATGAGGTTGAATGGGAAAGAAGATAATAAGCATCCTTTCTGTGGTCTTCATCATAATCAAAATGCCTCTATAATCCTAATAGTTGGTATTATATGCATTGTAGAATTTGGCCTATTTGCCTCATCAAGTTAAGGACTTCTTCTTACATATCTCATTTGCAGAGCAAATTTACCATAAGTAAATGTTTAACTTTATTGAAAATTTTTATGCATCTACTGAAGTATCAACTGATTTTTTTTCTATTCCAATAGTAGGATGTATCTTATATATGAACTATAATTTGTGGAAAATTTTTCTGTATTTTATTTTGAAATATTTCAAACATACAGAACAAAGTAGAAAACAATGTAATAACCACCTGTGTACTTATTGTCTAAACTTATAAAGCCTTAACGTTATGCTCCATTTGTTTTAGATTATTTTAAATTAAATTTGCATTCATCTGATGTCCCCGTACAAATTTTCCCAAACTAATTTTCTTCTCTCATTTCTCATTGTTAAACACTTTGCATTCCTGAGGAAGTCCCTCTTTAGTCGTGTTATGTTGTCTTAATAAACTGCTGAAATAAATTTTCTAACCATTTTAGAATTCTTGAATCTATAAGTAAAATTGGGCTACAATTTCTCTTCTTGTACTCTCCTTGCCCAGTTTATTTTATTTGTAGGTGTTATTTTCTTATTTTTGTTTTGTTTTATTTTGGAAGAAAGTTTGAGTAACCTTTTTTGAAATATAACATGCATATAGAAAAGATCACAAATAAGTGTATAGCTCTTTAAATGTTCACAAAGAGAACAGGCCTGTGTAAAATAAAGAAACAAAATATCAAGAGTACCCTAGAAGTCTCCTTCATGCCATTTGAATATAATAGTTCACATTATCATCATACATTTTTATTATAAATATAATTTAAACTTCATAAAAGAGCCATCTTAGAAGAAAACATAGGAGACAGTCTTTATCAGTTTGGATGCAGCCATGATTTCTTGGTTATGACACCAAAAGCATAGGAAACAACAGAAAAAAATAACTTAGACTGCATCAAAATTAAAAACTTTTGTAATCAAAGAACACTGTTGTGGATACTATGTGCGAGCTACTGTTCTAAGTGCTGGGATATTATGGTGAAGTAGCTGTACAAGGTCTCTACTTACTTTTGGTAGCCAGGGAGTAAGCAGATGATACATAAGTAATTAAAAGAACAAATGATAATTACAGATATAGATACAAGCTTAGAAAAGGTAAAGGAACTAATAATTTAAAAAAAGAATTAGACTGACATAAGAGTTCTCAAAGACAACTTATAGATAAAAGCATGAAGCCACATTTTAAGAAATTAAGGGAAAAAAAGCTGAAATGATGATTTTATATCCAACCAAACATTCCTTCAAGTATCAAGGCTATTGAAAACAGTTTTAAACATGTGAAGAGCTCAAGGAATTCTTTATAAACTTCTCTTGAGGAATATACTAGAAGACGAACGTCATCCAATAAAGAGAACTGTAGAAACACCATTATAAATACTGATGGTAAATATTTAATACATTTGATTACAGATCTAAGATAAGAGCAAAGTTTGGGATGATGATAGAATAATACTTTGTAATATGAATATAACACATGCTATGTGTTGTTTGTTCTGAAAAAAACTAGAAGCAATGCCCTAAAATAAGAGAGAAAAAGAGAAAGGCGAAGAGGAAAGTTGAAAAAGCTCATTGTTATATAAGCAATAAGTGATATTTAAGGGATGCCATTGAAAATTGGCTACCACACAGTCCAAAGGTAAGTGAAAAGACAGAGGAATAAGGACTTCAAAATGGTATAAATACCATTTATCAATCAGTGAACACTTGGGTTGCTTCCATATCTTGGCTATTACAAATAATGCTGCTATAAAAGTAGGGGTAATGTATCCATTTGAATTAGTATTCTTGTTTTTTTGGTTTATTTTTGTTTTGTTTTATTTGAATTAGTGTTCTTGCATTCTTTACGTAAATACCCAATAGTGTGATTGCTGGATTGTAGGGTAGTTCCATTTTTAACTTTTTGAGGAACATTCATACCATTTCCCAGAGTGGCTGCACCAGTTTGCATTCCCACCAACTTTTTCTCCACATCCTTGCCAACACCTGTTGTTTGATGTGTTGTTGATGTTAGCCATTCTGACAGGTGTGAGGTGATATCTCACTGTAGTTTTGATTTGCATTTCCCTGATGATGAGTGACATTGAGCATCTTTACACATGTCTGTTGGCCATCTGTATGTCTTCTTTGGAGAAATGTCTGTTCATGTCTTCTGCCCATTTTTTAATTGGATTGTTTGTTTTTTGGGTGTTGAGTTTGGTAAGTTCTTTATAGATTTTGGATACTAATCCTTTATCAGATATGGCATTTGCAAATATCTTCTCCCATTCCATGGGTTGCCTTAGTTGTTGATTGTTTCCTTCACTCTGCAGAAGCTTTTTTATTTAATCCCAAAGTTTATTTTTGCTTTTATTTCCCTCGCTTCAAGAGACATATCTAGAAAGAAGTTCTGGCCAATGTCAAAGAAATTACTTCCTGTGTTCTCTTCTAGGATTTTTATGGTTTCAGGTCTCACATTTAGGTCTTTAATCCATTTTGAATTTATTTTTGTGTAAAGTGTAAGAAAGTGGTCCAGTTTCATTCTTCTGCATGTTGTTGTCCAGTTTTCCCAACAGCATTTGTTGAAGAGATTGTCTTTTTCTCCTTGGATATTCTTTCCTGCTTTGTCAAAGATTAATTGATCATACAATTGTGGGTTTATTTCTTCATTTTCTATTCTGTTCTATTGATCCGTGTGTCTGTTTTTGTGCTACTACAGCTTTGTAATATAACTTGAAGTCCAGAATTGTGATGTCTCCAGCTTTGCTTTTCTTCTTCACGATTGCTTTGGCTATTCAGGGTCTTTTGTAGTTCCATACAAATTTTTAGATTCTTTGTTCTAGTTCTGTGAAAAATACTGTTGGTATTGTGTTAGGAGTTGTATTAAATGTGTAGATTGCTTTGGGTAGCATAACATTTTAACAGTATTTGCTCTTTCAATCCATGAACATGGACTGTCTTTCCATTTTTTTGAGTCACTTTCAATTTCTTTCGTGAGTGTTTTATGGTTTTCAGAGTATAGGTTTTTCAACTTTTTGGTTAGGTTTATTCTTAGGTATTGTTATTTTGGATGCAGTTGTAAATGGGATTATTTTCTTAATTTCTCTTTCAGCTGCTTCATTATTGATGTATAGAAATGCAACAGGTTTTGGGACACCTGGGTGGCTCAGTCGGTTGCACATCCGACTCCTGGTTTCTACTCCGGTTGTGATTTTGGGATTGTGGGATTGAGCCTTGTGTTGGGCTCCGCAATTGATGTGGAGTCTTCTTGTCCCTCTCCACCCACTCATGTGTGTGCTCTCTCTTAAATAAATAAATAAACTCTGAAAAAAAAGAAATGCAAAAAATTTCTGCACGTTGATTTTGTATCCTGCAACTTTACCGAATTCCTTTATTACAATAGCTAAGATATGGAAGCAGCCCAAGTGTCCATCCATTGATAAATGAATAAAGAAGACATGGTGTATGGGATGCGTGGGTGGCTCAGTCAGTTAAGTGTCCAACTCTTGATTTTAGCTCAGGTCATGATCTCAGGGATGTGAGATTGAGCCCTGTACTTGGCTCTGCACTGAGCATGAAGCCTGCTTGGGATTCTGTCTCTCTCCCTCTTCTTCAGTGCTTCCCCCCCACCAACCCCCACTTACATACTCTTTCTCTAAAAAATGTTTTTAAAAAGATTTGGTCTATTATTCAGCCATAAAAAAGAACAAAATCTTGTCATTTGCAATGACATGGTCGGAGCTAGAGAGTATGATGCTAAGCGAAATAAGTCAGAGAAAGACAAATACCACATGATTTCACTCATATGTGAAATTCAAGAAACAAAACACACATGCAAAGGGAAAAAATAAGAGAGAGGAGACAAATCAAGAAACAGACTCTTAATTATACAGAACAAGCTGCTGGTTACCAGAGGGGAGGGGAGTGGAAGGATGAGTGAATAGGTGATAGGGATTAAGGAGTGCACTTGCTGTGATGAACATAGGGTGATGTATGGAAGTGTTGAATTACTAAATTGTATACCTGAAACTAAGATAATATTCCATGTTAACTAACTAGAATTAAAATTAAAACTTAAAAATGAAAAAAAAATATTACCAGTGATAGAAAAAATAAAATGTTATAAATACAAAAATAATAAATACATAAGAGGGGAAACTAGACTCATGAGATATCAAAACATACTCTAAGCCTTTATATTTAGAAAGTGTGGTATGGGCTAGAATAGGTAATCAGACTATTGGAATAGAATAGAAATTCTAGAAATAGATCAAAGTACATATTAGGTTAATACATGATCAAGATATAATCTCAAATAATTGAAGCAAATTTGGAATTTTTAATAAATTATGTTGGGATAGCTAGTTATGCATTTGTAAAAACATAAAATTAGATCTAAAATTAGACGGGATGCTTGGTAGCTCAGTCAGTTAAGTGCCTGTTTTTGGCTCAGGTCATGATCCCAGGGTCGTGGGATCGAGTCCCTCATCGGGCTCCTTGCTCAGTGGGGAACCTGATTCTCCCTCTGCCCCTTCCCCCTGCTGTGCACTCATTCTCTGATAAATAAATAAATAATAAAATCTTTAAAAAATAAATAAATAAAATTAGACTTCATACCATTTATAAGGATAACTAAATGTAAGAAATAAAAATGTACAAGCACAGAAGAAAACAGGTGACTGTTCTTTACAATGGATTTATGGAGTATTTTTCAACTATGACTCAAAATTTACATGCAACAGAAGAACAGACTGACATATTTGACTCAATAAAAGTAAAAAACATTTTTGCACTGGACAATGCCATAAATAAAACATAAAATATTTACAACCTATATCACAGAAAAAGTCATAATATATTCAGTATATAAAGAATTCTCAAAATTTGAGAAAAATGTTCAAAACATAGAAGAAAAGTGGGCAAATGTATGAACAAAAATTCACGAAGAAAAGATATGTGAAGGGGCACCTGGATGGCACAGCGGTTGAGCGTCTGCCTTCGGCTCAGGGCGTGATCCCGGCGTTGTGGGATCGAGCCCCGCGTCGGGCTCCTCCACTATGAGCCTGCTTCTTCCTCTCCCACTCCCCGTGCTTGTGTTCCCTCTCTCGCTGGCTGTCTCTATCTCTGTCGAATAAATAAATAAAAAATCTTTAAAAAAAGAAAAGAAAAGATATGCGAAAACAGCTCTTGATAGTCAATCCAATCTCACTAATGATAGAGGAAGTGAAATATAAAACTACAATGAAATACCATTTCTCACATATCATTAAGTTAAAAAAATTATTTTCCACAATATGCAACCCTAGTGAACATTTTTGGTGAGTTCTATAAAAAGCATCAAAAAGTAATTTTCCAGAATCCCGGAAAACTTGAGATGGTCCCCAGTTCATTAGGTGTCATCTAGATATCAAGACCTACCAAGACAGAATGAAATGTAAAGTCCATAGACTGATTTCACCACTGGATACTGATATATTAGTATTAACAAAGAAAAACAACAGCATTAAAGTTTCATCTGGAAATTTTAGAATCTATTTGTATTAAAAAATGTATGTAAACTAATCTAATTACAAAATATTGATAATCTCAATAAAGTAATGCAACCAAGAAAACTTCAAAATAATCTAGTAATAAAGTGATCATCCCTCACAAAGAAAAATAAAAACCGTAGATATTAAAATAAGAGAAAGAAGAAAAAGATTCTTGCTATCACCATTATCTGATATTTTTCTGGATTTATGGCTAAATTCAAATAGGTGAAATACACATAAATGTATTATTTTAAAAACAAGTAAAGCATACTAGTAAGATAATTGGCAGACCCTTTAATGAAATCAAATCAAACGCTGAAGCAAATCTTGATATATGTAGAAAAACTTACTGTATGACAAAAAAGATATCACAAACCAATAGCAAAGCTCTAATTTACACAATAAATGGAGTTTGGAAATTTAGTTTCTTAGAAAAATGTTACTGTTTCACCTAAGAGACCTCCAGACTCTTTATAGATTTAAATGGAAAATAAATAAAGGAACAAAACGGAGTAAAATCTAGGTCATATAGGATGAATATTTCAATGGGAAAGGCCTCTCTAAACATACAGAAAAAAAACTATGAAATAGTATTTAAAAAACAAAAAAAGTGGTCTTAGCCACTAAACAGTCAAGACCATAACAGTTTATATAAATAAGAACTATACATAGAAACATATATTTAAATGAGTGCATACTACTTACATATGAATGCAAATACATATGAATATGTAAATATGTGCTTATTTATATGTAAATACAGCTTCTCTTCTTAATACATAACACAAAAATAATAAAAACAAAGTCTACAAAAGCAAATAATGCATGGGAAGTCTAGCAAGAAACAGAAAAGTTGCTACTATCAACCTGAAAATCTTGGAAGAATTTTGAAAAGACAAGAAATATTTATCCTCAATAATAATTTAAAAATACATTAAAATTCTATTTTTAGGAAATTCCATTGAATATGATGTAAAAATTGAAAATATTTATTGGTAGTGAAAATGTGTTGTGATTGGATCTCACATAACTGAATTGGAATAAATTTTCTGGAAACCAATATACAACAAGCATTCAGTAGACTGCATATTTCTTTTTTTTGTTTTGTTTTGTTTTTTAAAGATTTTATTTATTTGACAGAGAAAGACAGCGAGAGAGGGAACACAAGCAGGGGGAGTGGGAGAGGGAGAAGCAGGCTTCCCGCTGAGCAGGGAGCCCGATGCGGGGCTCGATCCCAGGACCCCAAGATCATGACCTGAGCCAAAGGCAGACGCTTAACGGCTGAGCCACCCAGGCACCTCTAGACTGCATATTTCCGAGAGATGTGTTCTAAGGTGTCAACAAATTTGAGAATCTTATGCAGTATATAATTTTCCTCATGAATATGCATAAATATGATCAAATATATAAATGATCTTTTAAATCTTTAACAAGAGTAATTGTGCATAAAGCAGCTGGTAGAGGATAATAAAGTCAGGTTGAGGTACGGGTTCCAGGTAGTTGTCTGAACTCTTACTTTCTCAGTGAACTTTTTCATTAGTTTATTTTTTTTGCGTTTGAATCTTTGATCTGTATAGTCATGTGGCATACAGCTGTAAAATAGGATACAAGGGAAAGATGGGAAGAGAGAATTTTGGAGACAAATCATTACAAATTTAATCTTTGAATTATGGGGCAGTGATGTGGTATAGAGACATCTCCAAACTAGAGGGGGAGCAGTTCATTTATCCTATAGGGATGGTTTACTTGAGTCATTGCCGTTCTGGTCCTTTATGTGGTCCCCAGTGCCCTTGGCTTGGGAGAGCACCTGGCAGGTTTGCCTATCCCACACCTGGTATTACCTGCTTCTCTGTCAATAATCCCTCTGCACGAAAACTAGCAACTTCCACTCCCCAAAGCCTCTCAGAGGCCCAATGGAATCTTTGCAGTCTGACATATTTGGACCTGAATTTATATCTTGATGATCTCTGTTGGGATATCCTAAATGGGAAGCTCAGGGTAAGTGCACGACGGTTATTCTCATGTATTTCTTAGGCTTTTCTTCATTCATTTGGAGATGGTTAAGCCTGAAATTATCCACTGGAGAAACATGGCACAGAGTTTAGTTTGTGACTCTGCTACCGGCTGGCATGGAGAACTCAGCAAGGGGCCTCAAGGCTGAATGACTTTGGGTTAAAATCTAAGACCATTTTTCCTGCCGTGGTCTTTCCACTTTCAGGATGAGGAATAAGATTTAAAATTAGACTAACTAGTTCCTTTCTAAAAAACAACACATGTTCACTTACACAGAGTGATTGAACAAAAAGTGTAAGCATCCGTGATTCTCTTAGCCAGGGAGAATTCACAAACTTCAAATCATTACTTAAATTGAATGCTCGAATGCCACAGCTGGCCACTAACAGGGGCGAGGCTGGACTCCTCACTCCCCTGCTCAGAAACTCAAAAACAGGAACTCTTTAACCTGACGTTTACCTGAAGGTGAGGTCACAATCAGCCCTCTATCTACTTTTCCAATTTTATCTCTTACCACTGTTTCTAGTTCAAGCTAGACATTTTCACTTTACCCAGACATTCCCTCCACTGTCATATCTTCACATATTTTCTTCATCTGTCTCTTACCTCTGAAACATGTTCTTTCTCTTCCACCCTATTTCTGACAGTTAAAAATCCTTTCCAAATTTCAAGATACAACTATCATTTATTTATACGCAAGAGAGTGCTACCTAGCATCCTTCCAGCCATTGAGCTAAAAGCTTCTCATACATTGTCTGATTTCACACTTAACCCAACCCTCCAGGGTAAGTGTCATTATGCTCATTTTACAACATAGAAAACTGCAGGGTAGGCACTGTTGCCCGCATTACACAGATTAGACTCAGAACAAGGGAGAGACTTTGCCTGGGTGTTCACAGTTAATGAGCGCCGAAGCCAGGGTCCGTGCAGATGGTGCTGGCTACCGGCTAGCTCCCCTGTCAAAACTTGTGGTATAGTGTTAGCAAATGTTAGAGTTACTGAGCACCTGCTAGAAGCCTGCCAGTAGAGACCCCCAAATGAATGTAACACACTCCTGCCCTTGGGGTGTCACAGTTCCTCAGTCCTCCAAACAGAAGGAATGTTTTCCTCCCAATGGTGCTAGATCTAGAAACTTTTAGGGGCATTTATCACATTTTAAATTTATTCTGAATTATTTATTTATTTTTAAATAAACTCTATGCCACACATGGGGCTTAAACTCACAACCCCGAGATCAAGAGTCTCATGCTCTCCTGACTGAGCCAGCCAAGCGCCCCAAATCTGTTCCTCATTTATGTTTAATTCTTAATTCACAAAGTGATCTTTCCTTGTCTTTCCATCTAAAATAATACGCATAACTTATACATCCTAATAAATAACTGGTCCATTATGGTTTATTGCTAGTAATCTCTGCTTCAAACAAAAAATTCTGAGAATAAATCATCACTGAATTGGATGGAAGAGAAAGTTCACGCATGTGTACAGAACAATACCTAACGATGCATGTTGAAGACAGACTATGACAGTTAAAAATCTGAAATCTACTTTTACATTTCTCGCTCTAAGATCTATTACAGTGAAGAGCCCATAAAATCTAAAGAAAGGTTTCAGATGTGATGAACTGGAGTAAAATCTTGCCTCTCTTGGCTCACCTGTAACAATACATCAGACAGTTGGGAAAAAAATCATACCTTTTTTAGGATATTAATCATACCTTATTCAAGTATGATATTCCTTAAAGATGCCCCAGTGAGGCAAACTGGACATATTTTTACCAATTTTATTTTACTGACAAGAAAACTAAAGTTGAGAGAGGTTAACTTTCCCAAGATTACATACGTATATTATTGCAAAACTGAAACTAGAATCCAGGCTCTTTGATACAGCTCCCACAAGAATATGGGCTTTTGTTAAGCTGTTCACAGGATGTTGGATTCAAACTGGTGTATTCTCTGCTGGTCCAAAGAAAACACCTGGTCTTATTCTTTAAGGTTTTGAGGCTGATCTTACAAAATGTTTCCTATCAGGAATAAGACTTTTTGAAGTTATTGCTTACTTTACAATTTCCTAAATAACTATTGAGTGTAAGGGAGACGTTGATAAGGAATTCAAAAGTGGCACCAAATCATTGTAACACATTTAACCTTGAAAGTTATTGCTTGATTTTCATCAATGTCATTGATGAAGGTCATCTGAAGGTTAAAGTGGAGCTTTTTTCCTTCCTTTAAAAGTGCTGTTCAGTCGAACTTTCTGTGATGATAGACATGTTCTGTACCTGTACTACTCAGTGTGGTAGACCCTAGCCACACAGAGCTATTGAGAGTGCTAGAAATATCTATGGCTGGTGAACTTAAAAACCGATCTTTCTATTTGATTTCAATTAATTTAATTTTAAATTGTCACATGTGGCCAAGGGCTACTGCACTGGGCAGCACAAATTTAGATTATTCTCATTGGAGCGGAAGTGTTTCAGGAAGGTGGGAATTTGAGCAAACATTAAAAGGCTTCCCAGCTAATATTTTTCTAGGTGTTTCCCTATTTCCTGCATTTTTCTGGTCTTTCATTTTACTTTTTTATTATAATATTTCTTTCAATTTTTCTTCAGGTGTCATTGATACATATTTACTACAAAAGCATATAATAGAGAGCACAGTTTTGTATAAAGTAGGCACTCAGTTTGTTGGATGCGGTATTACCTTTAGACTCAGGCCACAAGGACTCTTGCCGAAGGCAGTAGAGACACCAAGGTGAAGTGCTCGTGGGGTCCAGTTTACTTCTCCCCACCATGCTCTCCATGTTTAGGGCTTTGTCTAAATGGTTCCCATCCTGTCACATTTCAGAGCAGAACTCCTATATGACCAAGACTTCCAAATTCAGACCTGGCTTTCTGGACCTTCCGAAGGTGTCTTCAACAAGTGACCAAGAATATATTTCATTAAACAGTTTATTAGCTTGCGTTATAACTTTAAATGTTTAGGCATTTATTTGGGTTTCCATTTAATCTTCCTATGGCAGGGGGTGGGCAAACGACCTCACGGGCATTTCACCTTGGCCCCTCGGATGCCTTGCCCCTGTGAAGGGAAGTGATCCTGGGCAAGGGTCATTTCAGCCTTGATCTAAAGATAATACTATGTCCAACGAACAGTGCCTACTTGATACAAAACGGTGCTCTCTATTATCTAGACCTACTGTCTAAACAGGTAATGTGATATCAGAGGTCAGCTGAAGAGAACACCCCCAAAATACTTAGGGGCCAGTCACCAGTCAGAAATTCTACCTTCTCTTCTTTCCTTCCCTCCTTCCCTGTCCCTCCCACCCTTCCTCCCTCCCTCCCTTTTTTTCTTCCTTTAACAAATACTTGTTGATGTTCTATTATGTGTCAAGCACCTTTAAGGTTCTGGATTAGGAAGATCAATAAGGCACAGTCTCTGTCTTCATGGTCTTACTGGCTGATATGAGAGACAGATGCTTAAGTAATGATTTCATACAGAATGAAGCTATGTGAAGATACTCCATGGTAATAGTTCATGCATCAGTTTGAATCAGTAGTCACTGCACTTATGAACCGTGTAGGTAGTTGGAGATGGGGATGTGGTGCATTTCAAATATATTGCCTCTACTTGACTTTACTCTGATCTGACTCCATTTCAGCTGTATAGGGCTGAGTATTTAGCCAAGAAAGGCTGTGCTTCCTGGGGCCAAGACGTTGTGCATGAAGAAACTAGAATTTGGGGCACCTGGGTGGCTCAGTCAGTTAAGCATCTGCTTTCAGCTCAGGTCATGATCTTGGGGTCCTAGGATCGAGCCCCGCATTGGGATCTCTGCTCAGTGAGGAGTCTGCTTCTCCCTCTCCCTCTGCTTTCCCCCACCACCCCCACCCTAAATAAATAAATAAATAAATAAATAAATAAATATCTTAAAAGAACAAAAAGAAACTGAATTTTACTTGGCAGATATGTGGGGCAAAACCTTTCCATGATAGGCTCCCTTAGGAAGAGAGGAGAAGTTAGACTGGACACCTGAGATTTAAAAAAAAAAAAAAAAAGGGCAGTAAGTCAGAGGTGATCTGAAATGAAAATTGGTCTTCGAAGAGTCTGAGTAAGAAATCTGCTGGAGCCATTAGCAGAGGAATTTCATTTGAGCAGACGCAGAGAGACTGGCAGGAAAAAAAGCAGGTAGGACAAAAAATAAAGGGACTCGATCTCACGAACCTGAGACCCTGACAGGAGCCGGAATAAACAGTCAGTAGCTCAACTGCCTGAGCCAACCAGGTGCTCCTGGCATATTCCTTTTTTAGATGAATTTCAAAATATCCTGTCAAGTGCCTTAACAATTTCTGGTGACATTTTGGCTAAAATTATTTAATATTATAAATTTATTGGGGAAATTTTTAAAAATTGAAGATATATTGTGGCTTCTTATCCTTTCAAACAAAGATATGTTTAAAGTTAGTCAATAAATCTGTCAGGTTTTAGTTTTTTTTTCATGTGGGTCTTAAATATTTTAGGTATTTTTGTAGCATTTGGTTTTATTGGAAATGAGAATGTAATGTATTTTTCTTTTTTTTTTTTCCTCAAACATTTTCTGGGAGACAAGAAAGCCATTGTCTCTTCAATTTAATCTTCCACTGTTATGTTTAGAATTTAAACTTATGTAGTATTTAGATTAATTTATAATTTTCTCTTTGGTGGATATTGGTAGTTTTTTTCTGAGGGTGGTAATAGGGTTACATTAGTGTTATCAAAAGAATAAGGATGGTCATCATTTCTGTGGTTGTTAACTGTTCATAGAACTTTCATTCATTCAGCAACTACGGATTGAGTTCCTGGTTTATTACGTGCCAGAAACTGTCTAAGGTTCTCGACATATAATATCATGTGAAATTATCTATATCTTGATGGTTTCATAGATCTTCTCTACAAAAGATTTTGCTTTTAAGGAAGACTCTTTGACTAACTTTACAATTTATCTTATTATTATTTACCCAGTCGTGTTTCCACATGGAAGTAATTGGTTAGTTTATTTATATTTTCTTAGAACATTTCACTAGATTTTAAAACTTGTATAAATTTCATGTAGACATAATCTGGCAGTTCCTACTGCTGTGTTTGTGTAAGTAGTGTTTTCTTTTTGGACTTACTTATTTGTTTCTAGGTTTTTGTTTTACTCAAAGAAAGGTTTTGGTTTTATTGATTATGTGCATGGTTTTCTTTTGGGGTGGTGCTGAAGTGGGAGAAGTATTCTGCTTTTTTGACTCCATGTTTTTCCCTTTTAGAGTGTCTTCTGTTGGATTTTTAATTCATATATTTTCTTTTTTTAATATTCAAATACAGAAAATTATGGTTATAATTTTTTCTTCTTACTACTTTGCCAACTGCCTGTAAATTTTTTATAGTACTCTCACTATTATTTTCTAAATATATTTAAGGTTTACATTTGAATTCTTTTTTTTTTTAAAGATTTTATTTATTTATTTGACAGAGAGAGAGACAGCCAGCGAGAGAGGGAACACACCAGGGGAGTGGGAGAGGAAGAAACAGGCTCATAGCGGAGGAGACTGATGTGGGGCTCGATCCCGTAACGCCAGGATCACACCCTGAGCCGAAGGCAGACGCTTAACCGCTGTGCCACCCAGGCGCCCCTTTATATTTGAATTCTTAAACGAAAGAGTTAATTAAAAAGATACAGTATATATATATTAGTCACAAGACAATTTTATATTTCTTAGTGGATGATTTGTTTTACCTACTTTTTCACTACTAATTTCTAATAATACAGCATAAATTCTGTCATTAAGAATTCATTGAATTTTTTTCTGTGACATAGCACATGGACAATTTGGGGGAAAAACACATAGGTATTTGAAAAGAATACCACTTTCTGTTTTGGGGAATACACTGCTTTATATATTTATTAGTTTAAGCGGGTTAGCTGTGTCATTCAAGCTTTCTATAGGTGGGCACCTGGGTGGCTCAGTCAGTTAAGTATCTGCCTTTGGCTCAGGTCATGATCCCAAGGTCCTGGGATCCAGCACCACATTGGGCTCCCTACTCAGTGGGGAGTCTGTTACTCCCTTCCCCTCTGCCCCTGTCCCTCGTTCCTGTGTGAGTGCTCTCTCTCTCTCTCAAAACAAATAAATAAAATCTTTAGGGAAAAACCCACAAATTTTCTATAACATTATGTATTTTTTTTGTCTACATAATTTGGCAGTTTCTGACATCTGGACTTATCATTTACTTTTTCCTGTAATTGTAACATTTTTCTTATATATTTTGAAACTATATTGCTGGATGAATAAATTCCAAAGTGTTTTTTTAAAGTATATTTTTAAAACATTTCTCTCATAATGGTTTTAATTTATCTTTTATATTTTTAGGATTTTCTCCATGAACAGTTATGTTGTTTGTGAATGGGGACAATTTGATTTCTTTCTTTCCAATCTTCATGTTTTCATTTCTTTTATACTGATAAGAGGGGCCATCCTTTGTCCTTGACCTAGGTGAAAGTAGCCAAGATTTCACTATAGATTGTAGGTACCTTTTATGAGGTTGAGAATATGTCTTTCTATTCCTAATAATTATGAACGATGTCAAATTGTGCCAAATGCTTTTTCCATATCAGTTGAAGTGATCATATAATGTTTTCTTTTATTCTATTAATATGATAATTTACCTCATGTGCTTTTTAAATGTTAAATCATCCTTACTTTTTTTTTTAAAGATTTTATTTATTTATTTGAGAGAGAGTGCAGAGTGAGAGAGAAAGAGAGAGAGCTCAAGCCAGGGAGAGGGGCAGAAGCAGGCTCCCCACTGAGAAGGGAGCCCCATGCGGGCTCCATGCAGGGCTCCATGCAGGGTTCAGTCCCAGGGTACTGGGATCATGGCCTGAGCTTAAGACAGATGCTTAACGGACAGAGCCACCCAGGCGCCCCCATCCTTACTTTTCTGAAAGAAACCCTACTTGATCATGATAGCCTATTATGTATGTGATATAAAGGTCACATATATCAAGGGTGCATATTATCAACATAATATCACTATTGATGTCACTGTAAAAGTGTTTTTCAGCTTTTCTCCTTTCGAAACTATTTTTTTCTCACTTTTCATATCTTTTTTTTTTTTTAAAGATTTTTATTTATTTATTTGACAGAGATAGAGACAGCCAGCGAGAGAGGGAACACAAGCAGGGGGAGTGGGAGAGGAAGAAGCAGGCTCATAGCGGAGGAGCCTGATGTGGGGCTCGATCCCAGAACGCCGGGATCACGCCCTGAGCCGAAGGCCGATGCCCAGCCGCTGCACCACTCAGGCGCCCTCACTTTTCATATCTTAGCAGTGACTCAGTGTGTGTAACTTACACTTAAGGAGTTTACCTCCTTGAGGATGAAGTATCTACCTAAATTATTTGGAATTCTTCTCCCAGGGAGGTGTGTATATTCTCCCCCATTTATTTATTCAATCATATATTTATATCATGGATGTTTATTTTATGCCTTAGTTTATAATCCGGTGCTACTTTATTTTGTTGCACAAACGGTTTCAGCTTTGGCCATTGAGAGCTATTTGTCTCCTGTGTCCTTTTGACATATCTCATCAACTTTTTTTGAGTGCTTCCATACTTTGTCTTACTAGTGTTCCAGGCTCATCCTGCATATTCCTGCCCTAGTCCTAGAATCCACCATTTCTCCAAGAAGTCTTGGTTCCGTTTATTAGAGACTGAATTAGAAACCAAAGTCTGAGTGCTCTGTGTGCTTTTGCTACTGGGATGTTATTGATTTCAGGTATTTTATGCAGACAGAGCAAGGAAATACAAGACTGTTTACTTACCCATGCATATATTTCAATATGTAACATCTGTATCTTTATCTAGTCCATTACAAATGGATCGTTCTAATCTTTTTTCTTGCTTATCTGTAAGCTTACACTCCCAACAGTGAGAAACCTGGCTCTTACCAATGCCATTCGCTTACTGAATTGTTCAGTTCCCATATATATGTTATAGTGCTACCAGAATTGTTGTCCAATCTTTTCGTGGAATACTACTCTATTTGTAGTTTCCTAATGACAAATGATGTTCAGCATCTTTTAATATGCTTATTTGCCACCTGTATATCTTCTTTGGTGAGATATCTGTTCAGATCTTTTGCCCATTTCATTGGATTGCTTGCTTTCCTATTGTTGAGTTACAGGAGTTCTTTGTATATTTTGGGTTTGGGTCTTTTACCAGATATATGTTTTGCAAATATTTTATCCGAGCTGGAGCTTGTCTTTTGATTTTCTTCTCGGTGTCTTTTGCAGAGCAGAAATCTTTAGTTTTAAGAAAGTCCGATTTATCTTTTTTTTTCTTTTATGGATTATGTTTTTGCTCTTGCACGTAAAAACAGATCACCAAACTTAAAATTTATGTACATTTCCTTCTTCTTCTTCTTCTTCTTTTTTTTTTTGTAGTAATATTGTAACTTGAATTTTACATTTAGGTCTATGTTTGCTTCTGAGTTAATTTTCATGAAAGATATAAAATCTATGTATGATTTCTTTTTGCATATGGATGTCCAATTGTTCCAACACTATTTCTTGCAAAGACAATCTTCTCCCCATTGAATTTCCTTTGCTTCTTTGTCAAATATCCGTTGTCTGTATGTTTTGTTTTGTTTTTGTTTTTGTTTTTTCTGGACTATCATATTCCCTTAATCTATGTTTCTTTTTTTTTCTCCATTTAATATCATGCTGGCTTGATTATGGGAACTTTATAGTAAGTATTGAGACCAGTTAGTGTGAGTCACCCAACATCGTTTTTCTTCGATATTGTATTGGCTGTTCTAGGCTTTTTGCTTTTCATATACATTTTAGAAATCGACTTGCTGATATTTACAAAATAGCTTGCTGGGATGGTGGTTGAGATTCTGTTGCACTACAGGTCAGAGTGCTGTGGGGCCAGCAAGCAAAAGGTCAAGAAGGAATTCCTGAGACATTTGCAGTGCAAAAAGGTTTGTTTTTGTTTTTGTTTTTTTTTTTAAGCACAGGGACAGGACCAGTGGGCAGAAAGAGCTGCCCTGTGATCCTGAGGAGTGATTGATTAAATACTTTGAAGTTGGGGGGTGGGTAGAGATAAAGGAAGTCTCTAAAGGGATTTTCCTACCTTAAAGAAGACTTGCAGGATCCTGGAGGTCTGGCTATTATCAAGCTAAGGTTGTTTTTTGCCTCTAGCAAGACATTAACATTAAGGCAGCCATGAGTTCCTTGAGGAATATCACACTGCAGGTCTCTGGAATTTATCAATGGGCTGCAAGCTGTAAGGAAATTTAATTTTACCTACATTTCTTTTGCCTTTGTTCTACTCATCAAGAGTATTTCCAATTCCTCCCTCCCTGTAAGGATTGAATTTTCTACCCTCCCCCCCAAATTCATATGTTAAAGTTCTAACCCCTGGTGTCTCAGGATGTGAGTATATTTGAAGACCGCTTCTTTACAGGCGTAGTCAAGCTTAAATGAAGTCATAGGATTGGCTTTATTGCAATATGACTGGTGTCCTTAGAAAAGGGAAAATTTGAAGCACACAGATGCAGAGAATGACGTGTGAAGACGAAGACAGAGATGTAGGTGATGCTTCTACAAGCTAAGGAATGCCAAAGATTGCCTGCAAACCACCAGAAGTGAGCTGAGAAGCAAGAAACAGCCTCACAGCTCTCAGAATGACCCAATCCTGCCAACACCTTGAGCTGAACCTTTACCCTCCAGAGCTGAGACAATACATTTTTTGCCGTTTACACCTCTTAATTTGGGGTGCTTTGTTACGTCAGTCCTGATGAGGTTGGGGACTATAGGTGAGGTTTAGTGGGGTGAGTCCAGAGCTGACGACCAAGAAAGGATTCTTGAGGCGTCTTTGGTGCAAAATGGTGGTTTATTAAAGCATGGGGACAGGACCCGTGGGCAGAAAGAGCTGCTGCCCCGGGGTTGTGAGGAATGGCCCATTATATACCCTCAAGTCGGGAGGGGGTTAGGGATAGCGTCTAAGGAATTTTGGAAGCAAGGTTTCCAGGACCTTGAGGGGGCTAGTTGTTGTGGGGAAAAGGTCATTTATTACCGTCTAATAAAACCTTCATCATGAGACCCTTCAGATGTAGATCGGTGGGCCACATGCTTGGGGGATGAGTGCCAATACGTATCTTGGGGAGTTAGAGATAAAGGAAGTTTCCAAAGGAATTTTTATACATTAAAGTAGACTTAAAGGATCTTGGTGGAGGGGAGGGGGTCAGGCTAGGACTGCCTTTTGCCCTTAGCAAAGTATTAACATCGAGGCTGCTGAGTTCCTAGAGGAATGTCACCGTGCCTGTTTCAAGGACTTGTCAGTGGGCTGTAGGTAGTAAGGACTGTTTCTTTGTCCTTTAGGGCAGCCAGGAGTGCCTGAGGAATGTTGCATAAATCCCATGGTGGGGGGGTTGCAGGGTGTCAGCTTCTGCTTTGCCCTCAGCTTGCCTTCCGTTCCCTCATCAAGTCCTAGCAAACGATTATACTCCCACCCCTTATGACGTTGCTGTCATTCCATTTGCTTGCTCATAACTCTGTTTACGTATCCATAACCCGATACCCTGCTATTTTTCTTTTAAGAATAAGAAAAAATTTAAAGGCTATTTTATCTTCATTTATTCTTTCTCCAACACTCTTCCTTTTTTTTTTTTTTTATGTCTTTGCAAGTTTCTGACCAACATCATTTTCTTTCTTCCTGAAGAACTTCTTTTTAACATTTCTGGCTGGGAGGGTTTGCTAGTGAGGAATTCTTTCAGTTGGTATTTGCCTGAGCAAGTCTTTATTTCTCTTTAATGCTTAAAGGATAATTTTGCTGGATTTAGAATTCTGGGCTGGTGCTCTTTTTCTCTCAACGCTTGTTTAAATGTATCGATCAGTCCACTTATTTCCTGCTTTCTTGGTTTCTGACAAGCCTTGCCCTCTAATTCTCGTTTTTTGTTCCTCTTTTGTTGAGAATTTTTTCCCTCTGATTTCTATCAAGATTTTTCTCCTTGACTTTGGTTTTCTGTTGTTGACTATGATATACTTTATGTGGGAAACAAAGGCAAAAGAAAAATGAAATTTCCTTTCTGCCTACAGCCCACTGACAAGTCCTTGAAACAGGCAAAGTGACATTCCTCGAGAAAGTCAGCTGCCTCCATGTTAGTACTTCGCTAAGGGCAAAAGGCAATTTTAGCCTGACCCCCAGGATCCTGTAAGTCTACTTTAACATATAAAAATTCCTTTGGAAACTTCCTTTACCTCTAACCCTCCCAAGATACATGTTGGCAAACATCCCCCAACCATATGGCCCGTTGATATACTCCTGAAGGGTCTCCTGACTAAGGTTTTATTAGACCTTTCCCCAACAACAGCTAGCCCCTCAAGGTCCTGGAAACCTTGCTTCCAAAATTCCTTAGAGACTTACGCTATCCCTAACCCCCTCCCAACTTGAAAGCGTATAATGGGTCACTCCTCATGACTCCAGTGCAGCTCTTTGGGCCCACAGGTCCTGTCCCCGTGCTTTAATAAAATCATATTTTTGCACCAACGATGTCTCAAGAATTCTTTCTTGGTTGTCGGCTCTGAACCCTGACATCTTTCCTACATCATAACTATACACACACACATATACATATATATATTTTTTTATTTTTTAAAATTTTTGCTGTTCTGTTTGGTGTGCTGTGCCCTCCCTGGACCTATGGTTTCATGTATATCATGATTTTCAGAATATTCTCAGCCATTTTTAGTTTGAGTACTTCTTTTACTCCATTCCGTTGTTCCTTTTGGTATTCCAATTACATGTATGTTGCCCCTTTTAAAACTATCCTAAAGTTCTTGGGCGCTCTTCTCTTTTTCTCTTTGCCATTTTTATCCTCTGCATTTCAGCTTGGGAAGTTTCTACTGACCTATTTTTAAGCTTACTTGTTCTTTCCTTGGCTGTGTCCAGCTTACTGAAGAGCCCATCACAGGCATTCTTTACTTCTGTTACAGTGTTTTGGACTTCTGGCATTTCATTTGTATACTTTTATAAAATTTCCATCCCTCTCCTTACATTACCGGTATGTCCTTGCAGTTTGCTCACTCTCTCTAATGGAGCCTGTAACATTGTTAATCACAGCGGTTTCAACTTCCTTGCTTGATAATTCTAATATCTGTACGATAGATGAGTCTTGGTTCCGTGGCTTACTTCGTCTCTTCAGACTGCTTTTGCTTGACTTTTAGCATGCCTTGTGATTTTTTGTTGAAAGCCGAATGTGGAATCATAGGGAAGAGTCAGGTCATAGGAACTGAGGTAAAGAGACTTTAGTGTGAGAATTTACGTGAATCTGGCTAGTAGTTTGCTGTAGTTGTAGGAGTCAGAAGTTTCAAGTTACTCTTGTCTCCTGCATTGCCTTTAAGAGGTAGTCTGTGTCTTGTGGCTGTTTCAGCTGCCACCCGCTATCTTCACACTGGAGCCGGGCTGGTGTGGGGGTAAGGTCCCTGAAGGAGGGAAGCATTCTATAATCTTGTGATTAAACTTCAGTCCAGTGGGCCTGCATCCCTACACTCACCCCCGTAGGTGACACAACAAAGCTGTAGGGTGCTGAAGTGGGAGAAAGGTCGTTTTCCCGGGTGGGAGATGGCTCTAGTAAAGTCTTTTTTAGGTATATTTTCTTATGGAGAATTATCTAGGCCTATTTCACTCTTTTTTTTTTTTTAAAGACTTTTTATTTACTTATTTGAGAAAGATAGAGAGAGTGAAAGAGAGAGAGAGACAGCACAAGCAGGGGGGAGAGGCAGAGGGAGAAGCAGACTCCCCACTGAGCAGGGAGCCCGATGCAGGGCTGGATCCCAGGGATCCCTGAGATTGTGATCTGAGCTGAAGGTAGATGCTTAACTAACTGAACCACCCAGGTGCCCCTCCCTCTTGTTACTCCTCCTCTCACCCTGCCATTGCCAGGAGAGTATCTTTCTTCACTCTTGACTATGGAAATGGAGCCTACGAAAGTGTAGGGCTTCCCTAAGATGGCAGCTCCCAGGAGTTCCCCACTCAGCCTCCAGCAATTTGTCAAAATTGCTATTTACGTGCTCCTAACAGTGTTTGATTCCGGTGGCTCTGTGCCAGCTAAGCAGGTCTCTGCTATGATTCTCTCTTGCTTCCCTCGTCTCTCCAGGTTTTGAAGGGAGTGTTTTGCTCTGTGACCTCCATTCTCTGAAGGCTCCAAGAAAAGTCACTGCCTTTCATTCTGTTTAGCTTTTTCCTGCTGCAAGGATAACAGTATTGACTTCCAAGTTCCTCACATGTTTAAGCTGAAACCGGAAATCCCAACTTTGTGTATTTGGAAGCTTTCGTTAAAATGAAGATAAAATAAGTACGTAGAGATTAATAAAGAAAATAAAGGAAACATGGGGTGAGCATGGCAAGTTCAAGGAACTTCAAGTAGCCTGGGGTGCTAGATCATAGTGCATGTGGAAGGGGGCTAGGAATAAAATGACAAAACTGGAGGGGTGGGCAGCTGTCAGAAGGTGAAGGTCCTATGCAGAGCGCGACATGTTAGAGCACTTGTGTCTTATTTTCTAAAATCCTTAGTGTTTAGTAAATAAAAGATGCTTAAGAAATGCATATTGAAGAAAGAACAAAGGAAGGAAAATATACTTGAAAAGTCATACTTAAAATTAAGTGTGGCATGATACTTCACATTTCTTTTGAAATGAAGAGATTCATTCTAGAATTCTTACAAATAGCCAGTTGTCTCAGTATTTTAAAAAAATGCTTAAACATATAAAAACACCTTTTATATTTTTAAGGTTTTTAAATGTTGAGGCAGCTTGCATTTATATAGTGATTTTTTTTTTACCTTCAAACAACATTTATGGCCTTTTCCTGCTGCTTCTCATACGAATAAGAAATTATTCTTTGGATGCTGTCCCCCAAATTAAGAGTGACACACAAGCTTTTCAGGGGTGGTTCAACATTCTAGTACCCTTCCCTATATTTCCCCGGGGACTATAGTTTCTCTGGGTTTCCCAGAGCCCCTGGATAGGAAGCTCCTTCTTCCACATGTTTTCTTATCTAACTTCAGAAAAACAGTAGTTCACGACCCTTGTATGTTTAAATATTTGGCCAGTGGGAATTTTTTGGGTTTTCTAAATAAAGGCCACCTGTAGCTATACAATATTAGAGCACAGGAGACCTTGCAGGCATCCTGGCTAGTGCACATCATGGATGAGGGAAGTGAGACTTAAATAATTTTGGAAGATTGTTCCTGTTTATACAGCTGGCTACTGGGAGAAGTGAGATTCACTCTCAGGGTAGCAGTTTTGAGGGCTGATTATTTTTGATTTTCATGAACTAGAAAGAGTATCGGTGGTACCCCAAGTTTTCGGCACCTGGCGTTTGCTTACACCAGTGTATGAAGTTCAAATGCTTGGCTTCCTCTTGATACTCACAACATTCATCTTAGAATAAATGAGACAGGAGAAAATTCCCCAGAGAGAGCAGAGGAAATTATTGCAGAGAAGTTTGTGGGGCCCATGATGAATATGTCCATTTTCCTCAGCAGGTTCACTGACCAAGTCAGTCCAAGCAGATGAATCCGGCAAATCATTCCCAAGTGACAGGCTTCGTCCTCCTGGGGCTCTCTCAGGGATGGGAGCTCCGCTTCCTCTTCTTCACTGTCTTCTCCGTTGTGTATCTGTTGACTGTAACGGGAAATCTCCTTATTGTGGCCATAGTGACCTCTGACCCACGCCTCCACACAACCATGTACTTTCTCTTAGGCAATCTTTCTTTCCTAGACTTTTGCTACTCTACCATCACGGCACCTAGGATGCTGGTTGACTTGCTCTCGGGCCACCCCATCATTTCCTTTGGCAGCTGCCTGACTCAGCTCTTCTTCTTCCACTTCATTGGAGGCATCAAGATCTTCCTGCTGACGGTGATGGCCTACGACCGCTATGTTGCCATCTCCCAGCCCTTACGCTACACGCTTATTATGAACAGGACTGTCTGTGGGCTCCTTATGGTAGCCTCCTGGGTGGGGGGCTTCATCCATTCCATTGTACAGGTTGGACTGACTATCCAGCTACCATTCTGTGGGCCTGACAAGCTGGACAACTTTTACTGTGATGTGCCTCAGCTGATCAAATTGGCCTGCACAGATACCTTTGTCTTAGAGCTACTGATGGTGTCTAATAATGGCCTGGTGACTTTGATGTGTTTTCTGGTGCTCCTGGGATCCTACACGGCACTGTTGTTCATGCTCCGAGGCCACTCACGGGAAGGCCGCAGCAAAGCCCTATCCACCTGTGCCTCCCATATTGCTGTGGTGACCTTAATCTTTGTGCCTTGTGTCTACATCTATGCGAGGCCATTTCGGACATTCCCTATGGACAAGGCGGTCTCTGTGCTGTACACAATGGTCACTCCCATGCTGAATCCTGCCATCTATACCCTGAGAAACAAGGAAGTGATCATGGCCATGAAAAAGCTGTGGAGGAGGCAAAAAGACCTTCTGGGTCCCCTGGATCACTGACCCCCGGATTAGCAGAGGCAAAGCCTAAGAATCTGAGAGCTGCTTCAGTGTAGGAACCTGCTCGAGAAGACCTACGAAGTAGCTAAAACTACTTGTCCACGCAATGACTTGCTCTACTACCTGCTTCTCTATTGTTCTCAACCTCAGCCAAGTTCTGGGGACCCAGACTTTTAACACAGCTAGAAAATGGAATGAGTATCCTAGAACTTCTCCCAAGTGCCTCCTAGAGAAAAAGTCTCAGGTGCTCTGCAGAAAAGGTGTTTGACTCAGATGGCACTTGGCCATATGATGATGGCGGCCCTACTGAGAAAGTTCCCGCTTCATAGAGGTGGTACATCTGGTGTTTCTTTTCTGATATTTCTTCTTGGACACAAAATATATCTGAAGAGCTCAAAACAATTATAAACTACCTGGAGACAGGAGGGATCTGGAGGTTAACATAAATGTGGGATACTGAGCTCTGATTTCAGAAGGCTGATTGAATTCAATGTCAATGAAGAGAAGGGGAATTGTCTTGGGAAAATTACTTCCTATTCATAGTTTTTAAGGTAGTCACCATCATCATGATCTAAATAATATTTGTTAAGAACTTACTCTGTGCCAGGCATTGTATCAAGTGATTTACATTTACTATTTATTTTAGTTCTCTCAACATTCTTATGAGGTAGGTATCATCTTCACTTTAAAGATGAATCTCTGGCAGCTGAGACATTGAGTAATTTATATAAGTCTCTAGAGCTTGTTTGTGGAACCCAACCCAGGTCTGTTTAATTTTGGAACCTAAGTTCTTAATAATATCTAACACTCTTTGTAGCTACTAAGGGCCACTATGTCTTTGTGCGTTTGTGCCAGTTGAATTGGTATCATGGGTAGAGATAAAATATCCTAACTTGGGTTTGGTCTATTGTAGATGGGAGAGTGAAACATACTGGATTTTGGAATGCAGAGACCTGGAGTAAAAGATCATTTGTTGACAGCTGAACCCAATGAAAAATGCAGAATTGGAAAAGTAGATTATCTCTGAGTCCCTAAATAAGGAGAGGTGCAAGATAGTATATAAGTACTCCTAAAAGCTCTACTGCAATTTAAAGGAAATGGAGAAATGTCTCTCTATTCACCCCTCACACCTTAACTCCCTGATCCATATTCCTCCATCTCCTACCACCGAGTTAACCATTTGGCTTCTTAACTTTATCATAGGACCTGCACCTTTTTATCTTCACTCCCATTCCTGAGAATCAATTTTAAAATAAAACAAAGCAAT
Source organism: Ursus maritimus (assembly GCF_017311325.1). NCBI lineage: Eukaryota > Metazoa > Chordata > Mammalia > Carnivora > Ursidae > Ursus > Ursus maritimus. Next base: position 44,700,140 of record NW_024424008.1, on the reverse strand, counting down.
GTTTTGTTTATTTATGTTGAATGTTATTTAATCAATCGGTGATATCTACCCTGGATGTGAGACGGGAAGAGGATGAGATTTAACAAACGTCTTTGCAATCTTAGCATTAAGTCATCACCCATCACTTATATTTTAGTAAGTAAATTAGTATAAGTGAAGTTCCTTTCCACAATGATAGCCAGCTGAGAGGGAATGTTTAGTACACAGGGCCTAGAGTTTGGGTCAAACTTGAAAGAGGAAAGGCATAGGTCTAGGGAAAAGGGAGGTGGAAGGTTGGAAGAGGAGATAGGACAGCATAGAGCAAACACATAAGCTATTTAAAAAGAGTATCTTTTAGTGGAAAGTTAACTCTAGCATCAGGAGACTCAAATCACACTTCTCTTTTCCATGCAGTTTGCTTTGGTAGCAAGAGTTTAGTTCTCCTGCCACTATACTTTGGACTTGTAGCAGGGTCAAATGTTGATTTATACAAGTCATATGTGAAGATACACTGAAGAGGACATATAGGTGCAAAGAAAATGCAGCTTCTTTATTTTTCAATAACCAAAATGATTTTTCTTATAAGAGTCATCTTTCTGAATGGTAGGGAAAAGAGCTCAAATTTAGGCAGGTTTAGTACACTTACTTCTATGCATAAAAATGCACACAGTCCCCTTAAGTAGTGGTTATTCTCTTCAGAAAATAACTCAGTCTCCCTTAAGATTCTGCTCTTCCCCTCTTTCCAGCTTCGTCCCTTTCCCAGCCTGGCTCTTTCATAGGCTGTAAGAGCTCTGTGGGCAGGAAGAGTGTTCATCTTATCAAGTCTGCTTCCAAACTACTATTGACCATTTTTTCTCAGTCTCTGTTGCCAATTGTAAAGTCATAACCAGCCCATCCAAGCCATGCTGTAGCTTCCTACTTGATCCCCTAAAATCCACTTGTCTCCCTCTAACCAGTTGTCCCCACAACAGCTGATTGATTTTTTAAAAATACGATTTGATCACGTCCTCACTTTAAGCCCTTCAAAGGCTTTACATTGCCTTTACAAAGGAAGAAAACTCCACATAAAGCTTGCAGACTAGGTTCTGTGTGAACTGACCTCCTCCCACCTCTCCACTTCCAGTCCTCCTGTACATTTGTTTCTCTTAGTCCCTCTTGTCTTACTCCGGGTCCTGGCAAATACTACTCACTCTCTCTGGAGTGCTCCTCCCCTACTTTTAGCCTGGATAACTGCTGCTCAGCCTGAGGCCACAGTTTAAAGCTCATCTCCTCAGAGGTGTGTTCCCTGGCCTTCCATTTGAATTATTTTTCCTTATTAGCCCCTCTAACAAAACTCAACTCTTTTCTTGGAAGCACTGATCACAAATTGCAACTACATACTAAGGTGTGTATTTAGGTTTTCTTGTTTGTCTGTTTTTTTTGTTTTGTTTTGTTTTTTGTGTTTTTTTGCTAGCCATCCCAACTATACTATAAATTCTATAAACGTGAGAGTGAGGTCTACTTTGTTTACTACTGTATACCGAAGGTCCAGCTCCAGAGCCAGATTCCAGAGCAGTAGCCGAGAAGCCTCAGGTGCAGGACTGAGGAGGCAGTCACTCCCAGGTCTGTGCGTGGCTTGACCCTGAACTGGTGCAGCCACTGGGGCATGTGTCTCTTTAAAATTTGTGCCCTCCATGTCTCTGTTGGCCCAAGATGTCACCCTAGACTCATCCCTGCCTAGCTCAGTGCCTTAAACGCACTAGGTATTTCATAATACCTCTTAAAGAAACAATTGAATGATTGTCCTTGTATTTAGACTTGGGAATTTGGGATACTCAAATGTTTTGTTGGCCACAGCATTCTTCCTTTATGTGATTCCTACAGGAGCGGCTAGTCACATAAAGAGCAATAGCCAGTGAAGGAACCATTTGTTACCGCAGCCAAACTGTCATTTTCTGTATACCGGTTCTGGTTAATCTTGTTTGTAATACTCTGTTTGGTGGAAGGCCACAGAGGGCCTCTTACTCCCCTTTAAGGGCCTGATCCGAATCTCCATGTTTCAGCATCCCCACTTGGCTTCAGCATACAGGATCCTGAAGCAGGAATAAGGGTGCTCGGGGGCACCTGAGTGGCTCAGTCGTTAATCATCTGCCTTCGGCTCAGGGCATGATCCCAGCGTTCTGGGATCGAGCCCCACATCAGGCTCCTCCGCTATGAGCCTGCTTCTTCCTCTCCCACTCCCCCTGCTTGTGTTCCCTCTCTCGCTGGCTGTCTCTCTCTCTCTGTCAAATAAATAAATAAATTAAATCTTAAAAAAAGAAAAAAAGGAATAAGGGTGCTTGAACACACAGCCGAGGAAGAAGAGGAGCAGTCTCCCTGCATGACGGCCACATGCCGACCTGCCCCAAAGGAAACGTGTCCTAACCAGAATTCTGAAACTTGACCAATTGGGTCGGGGAGGCTTCGGGAAGATAGGAGGGAGGAAAATGAAGGCTCACTCCCTATTTTATATCGTATGTCTATGGAGACTTTTAAAAAAGATTTTATTTATTTTAGAGAGAGAGAGAGCGTGCACGTGTGCAGGAGGGGCAGAGGAGAAAGAGAGAATCCTGAGCAGACTCCATGCAGAGCCTGACTCGGGGCTCAATCCTACCACCCTGAGATCATGTCCTGAGCCGAAACCAAGAGTCAGATGGGGAGCTGACTGTGTCATCGACGTGCCCCATATGGAGACTAATTTTTAAATGTCTGAGAAAAGTGCAGGGTGTTGCCAGAGTGATTTGAACTTCAAATACATTTTAAAAAATTGCATGCATTTTTAATCTCCTCATCTAATCTTTACTTTTACGTTTGACCCTCATAGCCTCTCGAAGCCATGGTTCTGTGCCACTTCAGGGCATCTCTCAGCGCCTGCTTCACCTTCTCATTGCGGAGACTGAAGATGAACGGGCTCAGGAGGGATGTGATGATACAACTCAGGACTGAGGCACCCTTGTTGAGCAGCGTGGACTGAGCGTCTGACGTACGAATGTAGACAGAAATGGAGCAACTGTAGACGATGATGACCACGGTAAGATGCGAGGCACAAGTGGAGAAGGCCTTCTTTCGCTCAGCAGCTGTGGGGGCCCTGGAAACAGTGGCAAGAATGCAGGCGTAGGAAACTGAGGTCAGTGCCAGCGAGCCCAGTAACACTGACGTGGATAGCACGAAAGCCACCAGCTCCAGGAAGCGGGTGTCCCCACAAGAGAGCCTCAGCAAAGGCCAACTGTCACAGAAAAAGTGGTCAATACCATTGGGGCCACAGAAAGGTAGGTTGACCATGAGGATGGTGGGGCAAAGGACCCAGAGGAATCCAGCTAGCCAGGAGGCCAGAACGAGTCGGGAACAGACAGGACCACTCATCAGAGTCTCATAGTGGAGTGGTCGGCAAATGGCCAAGTAACGATCCAGAGACATGACAACTAAGAGGAAGAAGTCGGTGGTGCCTAGCAGGAAGTAGAGGTAGGACTGGAGGATGCAGCTGGCAAAGGAGATGGTGTGATCCCCTGTGAGCATGATCACGAGCATCTTGGGAACCACCACAGACACGAGCAACAGCTCCAGGAAGGACAGGTTCCTCAGGAAGAAGTACATCTGTGTGTGCATGCGTCGGTCCGTCCAGCTGAGCCCAATAATGAGCAGGTTGCCTGTGGCCGTTACGAAGTAGGTCACCATCAACCCCAGGAACGACAGGGACTGCAGGGTGTGGCTCCTGGGGAAACCCAGAAGAACAAACTCTGTCACCCGAGTCCAGTTTTCAGGACTCATCTGCAGGGACCTGGAAGAGAAATGAAATGGAACTTTGTAACTGGATCGATAGCCACAAATCATCACTTAATCAATTAATGAAATAATAAGCACCTAGCGCTTCCTTACATTCTGAGAATATATCAATCTCTCTGCTTATAGGGGACTTACGGAAAGAGAAACAAATCATGATAGCAAACTGTATACCAATAATAACATAGATGATATTGAACACTAATTATGTATTAGGAAATCCAATATCTCTTCTCCCAGTGGCTCTTAAAGTTAGATGTAACTGTTCTCATCTTTCTTTTTTTTTAAGATTTTATTTATTTATTTGTCAGAGAGAGAGAGAGAGCACAACAGGGGGAGCAACAGGCAGAGGGAGAAGCAGACTCCCTGTTGAGCAAGGAGCCCCGATGCGATCCCAGGACTCTGGGATCATGAGCTGAGCCAAAGGCAGACGCCTAACCCACTGTGCCACCCAGGCGTCCCCCTCATCTTATAGATAAAGAAAAGAAGACTGACAACTCTCAGTGTTTGTGATCCTTCTGTGTCCTGGCTTAACATAAAATAACAATAAAAATCAGGGCTTTCGGTATCTTTAGAGATTTTATTTTCCTTAATCAGCTGCAGAATCACAGGGGATGAAACCGTGCAGAGCCCCAGTCCTGTTTGGTTATTTTTTGTTGTTGTTGTTTTTACCAAGACTTCCTTCTGTGGGTTACAGGAAATCCCTCTTCCTGGTATAGCATTGACTAGCCTCCCCTCATCCTCAGCTCTCCAACATGTTCGTGGCATAAGATGAGGAGGGAGAGGGAACCTTACCAAAGGAGATAGGTTGTATCAGCTTGCCTCTTCAACTATTGCCTCCATTTGGAGATATGTTCATCTTGTCCTTGGAAGTTTTGGCATCTTGTGAAATTTACCCATAAGTTTTGAAGGGTTGGGTTTCAGTAGACGTCTTGGTTCTAGGATCCTTTTCTCATACCCAGCACCAAATACTCAGAATTTCATAGATCTTGCCTGTCAATTTCATTGCCTGAAAATGCATTCTAAGACAGAAAGAATGCAAGTTACCATCAAGTTACTTCATTTAATTGATAAGTAATGAAGTGTTCAGAGCTTTGGCAAAGTTTAATCCAGGATCACTATTCCTCCAGACTTCCAGCATTAAAGTTGGGGAACACAAATATTTTCTTAATTCTGTCTGAAGAAGTCTTAAAAAAAATTATCGGCTGAGGCAGAGAATCTTGGTTCCAAGGCTGAAGGAGAGAGACACTCAGGGTAAGTTCTGGTTATGTCAATAAGGAATAAATCCTGGGGTTAAATAGCTAGCTAGTTAATAATAAAGCTTTATTCTGCTATCCTAGGGTCTATATCTCCAAAATCAAAGAAATACCTCAATAAAACCTGCAGAAGGATGCTAGAACACTATTTCAGGATGACATAATCATTTCAGATGAGGGAAATATGTTAACAGTGGCTTTTCCCAAAGTATTGGGTAAATATTATGTTTAAAAATTGCTTATAAAGCCTAGCTGCCAAATGTTTAATATTAGCTTTTATCTACTGTTATAAAACACATACTCTGAAGTGTGTTATATAACATTCCACTGACTGTTAATCTTTTGACTAGCAAGTTTCTGCATAATTCCTGGTTGGCTGGCTGTCTTCCACATAATCAAAATATAATCCCTATGTATACATGTTTAAAATTTTGTCATTTGGGGGGTGCCTGGGTGGCTCAGTCAGTTAAGCGTCTGCCTTCATCTCAGGTCATGATCCCAGGGTCCTGGGATCGAGTCCTGCATCCGTCTCCTTGCTCAGCGGGGAGTCTGCTTTCTCCCTCTGTCTCTCCCTTTGCTCTTGTGCTCTCTCCCTCCCTCTCTCTCTCTCTCAAATAAATAAAATCTTAAATTTCTCTTTTTGTCATTTTGAACCTCCCAACAATGTTGTGGGTTAGCCTACTTAATGTCTAAGAAGGCTTGCATAAAGTCATAGCAATTATCAAAGTTATTGTTGGAAATGATTTCTTGTTCCATGCACTTTGCACTAAAAATACTGCTTGGCAAGGTAAGAACCAATGGAGGGAATTAGAGCTACGAAGGACACACACATACACACATTTTCCCCTCTATCTGCACCAAGACTTGATCTACACAATAAGATAGCTACTATTGATGTCCATTTTACAACCGAGCAAATTGCAGCGGGTTTAAAAAAACCTCAGAGGTGGAGAGAGCTAAGATGAACATTGAAGATGATCCAACCGTGATGTTAGAACATGGCGCTAGTAAATATGGCTATTTTTGCTTGAAACTGAAACCTGCCAGAGGGAAAAAGGATATTGATTGGGAATGCCACCATAGAATAATGCATCATAATACTATCAGCTAGAGTTTACCGAGTAGCTACGCTGTGTCAGGAAAGGAACTTTTCATTCATTTCATTGTGGAATCTCTCAGCAACTACACAAGAGAAGCATTACTTCCACTCTACAGGCAAGGGAATTAGTTAGAAATTAAGGACCCATATCTAGTGAGTAGAAGAGTTAGGGAGTGAATTTTAGAAAGTCTGACTTTGGACCTGCGCTTGTAATGCTCAGCCGTAATATCTTAGGTGAGAGAGTTTGTGATGGTAAATTTGATCCAGTGTCAACTTCCAATTGTTATCTTGCCTCATTTGTGGGCTAATGATAGGAATTCTGCATATAGAAATTAGTTATTGTAGTTTAAAGCTTTGATTCTGAAAAAATAAAAATATCCCTCAGAATGTGTGCTAGACTGGGCCGTATCTCAGAGGCTTTCAACTCCTCCCACAGAGCGATGAAAGGTAGGTGTTCTGGCCTCAGTCACCACTCCCTACCCCCAGAAGATGGACCCCCTTACCTCAGTACATCATAGAAACTTGACCTTGTCTTTCAATTTCTATGAGAGGATATGCGAGATCTGTACCATGTAGAAAGTGGAGCATTCTGCTTGGGTTGCTTATAGATCTAGAATCACACATACTTACCTACTTTTTCATTCCCAAAAAGTACTCCTTCATGGCATTACATATTTGGCTTATTAGCTTAACCTGGTCGGAATCATCCCCCCCCCCCCCCGGCCCCGTCTCCCTTCTGAAAGATAAGACCCTCTTGCCAGGACTTACCATAAATCTTTGCTGTGAGACTCTCTCTCTCTCTCTCTTTTTTTCTCTTTTTTTAGAGACAGAGAATGTATGAGCCAGGGGTGGCAGTAGGGGCAGAGGGAGAGGGAGAGAGAGAGAATCTTAAGCAAGATCCACACTCAGCACAGAGCCCAATTCGGGGCTTGATTTCACAACCCTAAGATCACGACCTGAGCCACAATCAAGAGACCGACGCTTTACCGACTGAGCCACCCAGGTGCCCGGGAACCTTTCTCAATCCTTTCATCCACTTGGACCATTCGGTCTTGCAAATTTCCAATTTCCAGGTTGTATGTCTACGTGTCTGGTCCTCCAGCTCCTTACATTCCATTCAGAGCTGCTCTCCTGCTTCCCTTAGCCAAATCCTTCTCATTCTACTGACAGCACATTCGCTTAGCTTGTTTCTCTTTTTTCCTTTTAGGTATACTCCTGGCATCTTGTAAGTTTGAATACGTTTTATTTATTTATTTTATTTATTTTTAAAGGTTTTATTTATTTATTTATTTATTTGAGAGAGAGAGAGAGAGCATGAGTGGGGGAGAGGGTAGAGGGAGAGGGAGCAGCAGATCCCCTGCTGGGCAGGGAGCCCTGTGTGGGTCTCGATCCCAGGACCCTGAGCCTAAGGCAGACACTTAACCAACTGAGCCACCCTGGTGCTCCTTATTGAATTATTTCCTGAGGGCATGAAAAACCTGCACCAGAATCTAGTTTGTCAATTAAAAATGCTGATTTGTGGGCTTTACCTGTAAAAATGCAATCATCCTCTGGGTTAGGGCCCAGGAATACAGATTTTTAACCATTTCTCTGGGTTATTCTTATTTACCTTCAAGTTTGAGAACTGGGTTTAGAGAAAAGAAGAGAGGTGGGCAGTTTGAATGTGATTAGGAAAAAAGGCGGAGGTATAAGAGGAGGCTAAGTTGTAGGTCAGATATAGAAGCGCTTAGACACGGGAGGCCTGGTTTTCTAAACTAGAACCATCACCAACTTTCTGATGTGCTGGTTGATCTAACTTTACAGATGAAGCAATAAATCCAGGCTTCTAATTCTCACAACATTGCTGGGGGCTGGCTCATGCCCCAGTGTATCCAGGAATACGCAGGGAGTATTCCTTTCAGGTCTGAGCGAGCTCAGTACCTCCAGACATACGAGCTTGGATACAATCTTGAACACTCTGTGTCAGGTATCCTACCAGGTCCTGGAGATACAAAGTTGTATAAATTGCTAAGGAGCTACAGTGTAGGAAGGGTTAGATATACTGATTGCAAATTTATAAATTCCATTAGAATTCATTTAAGGCTGTGATAAAATGAAAGTCATGTGGGGGCAGAGAAAGGAACAAATTTTGTTTGGAGGCAGCACGGAATACTTTATAAGGTTAATAACATTTAACTGAGCATTTAAGGAGGAATTGTCGCAGATCAAGAAAGGATATGAGTCTTTCAGGTTTAAAGTAACCCAAAATACCAAGACTTTTGAGTTTTTCAATAGGAAAATGAGACTATAAAGATTATTCCTTTTTTTAAAAATCAAGCTGTTTAAAATACACAGTAATTATTACGTAAGTATATTCCTTTTTAAAGATAGCAAGACCAGAGCATACTATTTGTTGGAGGAAGAGTGATTCAAACCTGATGGACTCAAAGGCTCATAGGAGCATAAACTGGCCCTTGAGACAGATGAAATTTAATTTTTGTCTTTGGATCCTTCCCATCTCTGCCACTAGTGCCTTTCTATACCTATTACATGGTATTCTTGCTTTTGGATAATTGTCAAATAATCATTTATGTGTTAATTTAAAAAGAAACGTGACTATTTGGAGTTATTACTTCTTAATAGAAATAATTTTGTTCTTAAAGGCTTGAGGTTAGAATGACTAACACAGTAACTGTAGAAAGCCAATGTTCCCTGAAACTGTGCTATCTGGGGCAGAGTACTTTGCCTAGTAGTCTCACAAATACAATAGGTTCCCGCTTACTTCTCCACGTGCAAAACTGGATCTTTACATGAAACTTCAGTGACAAGAATAAGGACAAAGTTTTCCAAAAGCTAGAGGTGTGGTGTTTGAGGCCCTAATAAAAGAGGAAGTTGTTAGTTTCATTATCTGGGTGTTCAAAACGTAAACATCAGAGCTTCCCATAGTGCAGTACTGTGCTTTATCGGCTCAACTGTTGGTCTATGTGTGCAGAACTCAACAGCCAAAAATAGGAATGGGGGGCTCTCATTTCCTACAGAAAAACAGAAATTGTATTACTGTGTGCAATGAAATACACCATGTGTTTCTTACTGCAAAACGATAAGCCTTGAGATATGAATACACAAGACTTGATTCCAACGAGCTCCTTGCTAAGTCAGAGTAAGGATAGATTTTGAGTACACAAAGTTGCCTGAGATAGGGGGCTGATACAAATTGGCTTGTACCTGTTCCAATACGGTGTGTCTTAGGCTTCCTTCCCTGGCCAGTTTGGAGAAGGTGAAGGCAGAGGGCCTCTCGGGCTCCTGTTCATGGTCAACGGAGCACACGGAAGGCTTCTTGTATCTACACCTGTTTGGTTCACGTGATACCAGGCAAAACCCCTCTGTGGTGTTGAAAGAAAAGTTCCTATAACTTAGCATGATTAATTTCTTCCACACTTAATCAATTAACATTTACTTTAGCTTGCTTTGAACTTGCTTTGAAATCCCAAAAGGAAAAAATTGGACTCAACTTTATTAAAAATAAACAGTGTAATTAGTCCTTTGAGGCTATAGGGAGTAAGTTGTTTGAGTTTTGTCATAGAGTGGCAGCCATACTCCTTTACTAAAAAAAAAAGTAGAACTATTTCTTGAGTACAGGGTAGAAGAAAATTTGCTACTATATTCAAACTTCAGGAAGTTCTTTTAAACTTGGTTAGTGACTCAAGACCTTGGGTATTTTGATAATGTAATGAAATTATAAAAATTAAGTATTTATATATTATCAGCACAAATAACAAATAAACCCTATTGTCAATAAATACTGAATCACATACTAGTTATGACACAACTAGTTGCATGAACTTGAATTTTCTGAGTGTCAGTTTCCTCATCTGCAAAATGGGTTTCACAGGGCTTTCAAGAGAATGGATTGTATATAGTTTGCACTAAGATAGTCAATAAAGATTAGAAGAATCATTTAATTTTGCTCATTATCAAGCAGAATAAAAATTCTCTTGTCATTTACATAAATTTTATAAGCTCAGAGTATCCATTTTTCTCTGCTGACTCTACCCCCATCCGCTGAATAGATGTTGAACTTAAAGCCCTTTAAAATAACACCGTGAACTGTTAAAAGTCTGCCCCTTTTTAGATGCCATTCTACTGAAAAAGTTTGCACACTCTGGAGCGTGAAGTGAATTGTGAATACCATTTGGCTTAGCGAAGAAACAATAAAACCAAAAGAACATATTTAAAAGTCCTATTGATGGTTGTTCAAACTTGGTTAGAATTAGGAAATATAGTCATGTCAGACTATGTATTGGTGATTTTTATTTGTAGCTAATTATTTTTTTTTTCCTTTTCCTTGAAAATGGGAAAATATTCTATGATACTCTTAGGAGTTCATAGGCTAAATAAATTATGGTTTAAAATATACAATACATAAAAGATAATTTTGCACTGGTCAGAATTATCTGTCTAGAGAAAAGTTTTTAAACATTCCAGGATTGTCAGATCTTGCCCCTTTAAATCAGGTAGAATGGTGAGGTCAATAAAAGCAGTCTACTTTTAACACGGGAAAGTGAAGAGCTAGCCTTGCTCTGATTTTCAAGAGTCCGAGAAAGTGCGCTCAAGAGTGTGGAATGCTGTGGTGATTACTGTGGGCGAGCTCTTCCCATCTTCATTTTAACCTCCCCAGTGGGTCAGATCTCCAGAGGACTAGGAGTCCATCCTGGGTCCCAGTCTAGAATGCATTTCCTAAGTAGAGCTGGTGATTTTGTAAGCACTGAATTCCCCGTAACCCTCTTTGCTTAAAATTCCTAGAATAGTTTGTTTCCTTCGGTGAAACCTGACTGACATAAATTCCAATTAGAGTGGAACTTCTATAAAGTGTGGCAGAAAATCCCCTTCCCTGGAGGATGTTTTGGTGCCTTACTGACCCCAAAGCCTTCTCTCATAAACACAGGCCAAGAAACAAGAAATGAATCCAAATGGGTTGTTCAATAACACACCTGGGGATATCTGCATTCATTCTGAGAAAAAAATGCCCTTAGGATAGAATTTCATCTTAGAATAAAGATGGAATATCATTCGGAAGGGAGATCACTATCATTGCTATCTTTTCCAACAAATGGGCATTTTCCCTTTCTTTTTTTTTTTTTTCCTTATGCCTGTTTACTTTGGTTAATCAGTGCAAATGAATAGGGACCCAAGATGTAAATATGGCCATTTGTCCTAGAAGCCAGGTTCTTACCCACCTTATTACACTGTTTTCTTCACATGTGTGATTATTTCACAAATATCAGACAAATAGACTCTGACGGCAGCATCTGTCCCTGACAAATATTTATTGAGCACCCAGTGTCTACCAGATCCTGTTTCCTAGCACTTTAGAAATATTGATTCTTTCCCCTTACATTTCCATGGAGGAAAGGACTTCCTTTCTTCTTCACATTCTGGAAATCTTTGATTTTTCCCCTTTTACCTGATTTTTGTAAGTGAAGAGAAACAGCTCTTCTGAAGAGTTGGTCTAAAATTCTTTGGGCCATACCTTTACCAGTAGGTGGGGCTATCGTGCTTCAAAAGCAAGAAGGCAACTCCACCCTTTTCTTCGGACCAGTTCATTTATTAATGGAAAAATGACTCTTTTGGGCACTATCTGCCCACCCTTACTCCTGCAGGGTAAAGAGATTGGTACACGGAATTCCTTTTCTGCCTATGGGAAATATCCACAATTTTCCTTTTGTTTACAGTGGATCAAGCAAGAGGGTATAAGTAGGAAGCCTCATTCGGCTTTAAGATTAAGGTGTACTTTTCCAATCTAATATGTACTAACGAATTTTGCTTTCTACAGTTAATGGTCCTCTTGCCCATTGCTACAACTGATTCCTTTATCTTATTTGACTAGACGACTTTGTGTATATTCTTTACTGATTAGAAACTTAGAGAAGAAAAATTAACCTTGGGATGAGCTACCTTCTAAAAAAAATGCTTATGATTTAGTCAGCCTTCAAAAAGGAAAGAAATTCTGCATTTGGGGCAGCCTAGATAGACTCAGAGGACATTATGCTAAGTGAATAGTGCAGACTTAAAAGACAAATACCGCATGATTTCACTTACATATATAATCTAAACCCGTCGAACTCATGAAAACATAGAGTAGAATGATGGTTGTCAGGACCTGGGGAGCAGGCAAAAGGGGAGATGCTCTCCAAAGGGGACAGAGGTTCACTTATGCGAGATGCGTAAGTTATGGAGATCTAATATACAACTTTGTAATTATAGTTAATAATACTGGCATAAATCCTTGAAATTTGCTAAGAGAGTTGATCTTAAGTGTTCTCATCACAAAAAATTCATAATTATGTGAGGTAATGAGTATGATACATAGCTTGATTGGGATGGTCATTTTACAATGTATACATATATCAAAACATCATGCTCTGGGTTAAAATACATGGTTTTATTTTCTGCCTCTTTAGAAACTGTAGCGTCACATAAAGCTTTAATTACCACTGACTTTCACAAGTTAGAACATATTGAGCTTGAGTTACTTAAAAAGGAGTCAGGCATGAGAAGGGTGCTGACATATCTCAGAGAAAGGAATGAGAAGGAAGGAGGAAATGAGAGTTTTGCAATATAAGGTAAGCTCAGAACCTCCCTATCTTCATTCCACATTTGCCCATATTTACGTGGTTTGTATTAAAGATGAAATAACGACTCTCAGCTGTAGCTTAAAACCTTCCTGTAAGGTTCTTCTTGCAATGTGATTTGATGTAAGTTTAGAGGGAGCATTTCTGGTTATTGTATCAGCTAAATAAGAGTTTGTAACTTTTCATAGAGAACGCATTCTATGGGGGTGCCTGGGTGGCTCGGTCAGTAAAGTAACTCACTCTTGATTCCCGCTCAGCTCATGACCTCAGGGTCATGAGATCTAGCCCCACGTAGGGCTCTATGCTGGGCTTGGAGCCTGGTTGGGATTTTCTTGCCCTCTGCCCCTCCCCCCCTCACCGCTCTCTCCTTCTCTATAAAAAACAAAACAAAACAAAAAAACAAAACAACACATTTTATGTACTCTCCCAGGACTCATCATTGTTGCAGCCTAAGGAACATCTGTCCAGTGGGACACTTTTCAAATTCAGCCTGAGGAATTTTTGGTCCACTAGTAATTTTGAGGGGTCTGAGAATAATAATTGGGATTCATTCCAGTAATGTTTGGCTTAAAATTATCCTAAATATAAAATCCATGATTGGAGGATTTCTCAAAATTTCTTCTTGCCCTTCTGCTCTTTTTTCTTTTTAAATTTTTATTTATTTATTTGTTTATTTATTTATTTATTTATTTATTTATTTATTATTTTCAATTAACCACTGTATAGCATGACATTAGTTTTTGATGTAGTGTTCAGTGATCCATTAGTTACGTATAATACCCAGTGCTCATCACAACACATGTCCTCCTTAATACCCATCACCCTGTTACTCCCTTCCTCTACCCCCTCCCCTCTGAAATCTCCCAGGTTCCATAGTCTCTCATGGTTCATCTCCCTCTCTGATTTCTCCCCCTTTGGATTTCCCTCCCATCCCCTATGGTCCCCCATGCTATTGCTTATGTTCCACATATGAGTGAAACTATATGATAATCATCTTTCTCTGCTTGACTTACTTCACTTAGCATAATCTTCTCTTTCTTTTCTCTCCCTGGGTTTACCTAATCCCATGGCTTTAGCCTCAACGGAAACGAACCCCAAATCTTTTTCTCATGTACGAACCTTCCTCCTTACATTTATTTAGCCTTCGTTGGGCATTTTCCTAATGCGCACCTCTGCTTGGATGTCCTGCCAGCAGCTCAAGCTCCCCACGTTCAACCTGAGCGTACGCTTTTCATAAATACTTCCTAACTTTCTGAGTTCTTTCTGTTTGTAGTACAACATAGTTTATCCAAACACTGAGGCTATCATCTTTTGGAACTTTTTTTGTCCATTTCTATCCTCATTGTAAGAAGTCCTGATAAATCTTCCTTTGCAATGTCTCTTGAGTATGTTTGTTTCCTGGAATTACTGACAGTAGCACTATTAATTCAGGGCACCTAAAAATCATTACTGACGTTGTACTTGCCTCCCAAAGCTGACCCTGCCTCCAGTCTTTTGCAGACCAGTCCAGCTTGCTGGTGTGCACCACGTTAATCTTCTCGAGTCTGCATTTTGATGATTTCAGTCCTGTGTCAAAAGAGAAATAAGGAGGGCACATATTGCATGGTGCCCTGGGTGTTATACGCAAGTAATGAATCATGGAACATTACATCAAAAACTAAGGATATACTGTATGGTGACTAACATAACATAATAAAAAATTATTATAAAAAAAAGGGAAATAAAAATCCTGAATGGCTCCCAATGACCTCCCATGGTGAGCTGACCAGGTTTTCAGCATTTTAGAGCTTCCTATACTAATCCAAATCTGTCTTTTGATCTGAGTCTGTGCTGTGGTCCCTGGGGAGAGACATGGGGACCTCTCTGAGAGCATTAGAAGTCCTCTATGTGACACTGAGGGAGGAGGAAAATCATATTTCTTCTCTGAGTTCAACAACTTTGATCTGAAGTGTCCTACGTGGTCACCAGAAGTTCTGCAGGGGCCTTCATGTCCTTTGCTGGTGTTTTTCCTATTCCACACTTAGGTGTGCAAAGAAAAACATTGACGCAATGTAAGCCTTCGCCTGGGAGGCAAGAATTCTGTTGTAATCAGTAACCAGTATAGGTCCTAGGAAAGATGGAAAAAAGGGATTCTCATTCATTCATTTAATTAAACAAATATTTATTCAGTACCTACTATATATGCCTCGTATTACCCTAAGGTGCTGGAGAAATGGTGCTGAAGAAAACAGACAAAATCCTTGTCCTTTTAGAACTTAAATTCGAATGGATGTGAGTGTATGAATGTGTGTGTATGTGTTGTGGGAAGCCACAACGAACAAACAATGCGTAGTGTTTCGTATAGTAATGGGGCTGTGAATGCAGGAAAGAACATCTGCTTTTCTGTTTGGGGATGTGCCCGATTTGGCCACAAACCAAAAGGTGTGTAAATTGGTACATTCCAAGAAATCAGTGTTGCTATAATGACCTAGGGCTATCAATGCGCAGTAGGTAATTTCTCTTTGCTACAAAGCCTGATCTCTGGGGAAAACACTGGGAGAACCTGTCTTCTAGTTTTTAATCAGGTCCCTAGGATTTCCTAACTCATGAAAACCCCTGGGGTCATATTAGCAGGGGGCTCTTTTGGCACCCACAGACGCTATTTACTAACCCCTTATCTGCAGAAAACCACTCTGGGCAAAGCCACTATCAGAAATCATGATCTGTAAGTCATGGCCCCTCAGAGGTCTGTGCTCTGGCTTCCTCGGTCCGAAACTCACTCAAAACAAAAACGGTAATGAAGAAGAATCTCTGTTCTGGGCTGCTCACCTCTAAAATTCATCAGAGCCACCAGTGTCTCCTTGGGAACAGGGAGAAAGGTTATCGAAGGCCCAATATCGAAGTCCCAATGCAGAAGGGTGAGTGTTGAACTTTATCTATCCTGTTCCTTTTCTTCCCGACCCCAGCTGTGGGAAGCTGAAGATCTGAGATGCCATATCTCCTCTCTGCCGAGGCAGCCATTGATCATTAGGTGGGGCTGGTGGACTTTCAAAGCACAAGTGCAGCAGAGACAATGCAACCCTGATGGGTCACAGGGTTACCCAATCTTACCCCTGTGGCACTTGCCTGTTAGTGTGTTTGATAGACATCTTTGATGTCTACAATCTCTCAGCCTTTATACAGTGGAGACGACAAAGGCACACAGCAGGGTGGGTCTGAGTTCATTCTCTCATTCTGGGTCTCAGTCTCAATATGGAGGGATTGGGGGGAGAGAACTGGGTACTCATTGTAATGCCACCCTTTGTCCTGTTCTCACAGATATGCCTTAGGGAAGAATGGCTGCAGGAAATGACTCTTCAGTGACCGAGTTTATCCTGCTGGGTTTAACACAACAGCCAGAACTCCAGCTGCCTTTCTTCTTCATTTTCTTAGGAATCTATGGGGTCACCGTGATGGGGAATATGGGCTTGATTATTCTGATTGGTCTGAACCCTCACCTGCACACTCCCATGTACTACTTTCTCTTCAACCTTTCCTTCATTGATCTCTGCTACTCGTCTGTCATAATCCCTAGAATGCTGATGGGTTTTGTAAAAGAGAACGTCGTCCCTTATGCAGAGTGCATGACGCAGCTCTGTTTTTTCTCCTTCTTTGTTATTGACGAGTGCTATATTTTGACATCGATGGCCTATGACCGGTATGTGGCCATCTGTA
The DNA here is from genome assembly GCF_017311325.1 of Ursus maritimus. Classification (NCBI taxonomy): domain Eukaryota; kingdom Metazoa; phylum Chordata; class Mammalia; order Carnivora; family Ursidae; genus Ursus; species Ursus maritimus. The sequence goes on along the minus strand of NW_024424008.1, from coordinate 44,683,704 downwards.
AGCCCCTGCTTTACAAGGCCATCATGTCCCCTCAGGTCTGCCTCATGCTGATGGCGGGAACATATGCGATGGGGTTTGTGGGTGCCATGGCCCACACCGGGTGCATGCTGAGACTGACCTTCTGTGATGGCAACATCATCGATCATTACATGTGTGACATACCTCCTCTCCTCCGGCTCTCCTGCACCAGCACCAACATCAACGAGCTGGTGGTTTTCATCGTGGTGGGCGTCAACGTCATGGTGCCCAGTCTCACCATCTCCATTTCTTACACCTTGATCCTCTCCAACATTTTCCACATCCGTTCTACAGAGGGCAGGTCCAAAGCCTTCAGCACCTGCAGCTCCCACATAATTACTGTTTCTCTCTTCTTTGGGTCATCAGCATTCATGTATCTTAAGCCTTCTCCTGCTGGGTCTCTGGATCAAGATAAAGTATCCACAGTTTTTTATACCATCGTGGGGCCAGTGATGAATCCTTTTATCTATAGCCTGAGGAACAAAGATGTTAAAATTGCACTGAGTAAGACTTTGAAGAAAAGGGTGTTCTCATAAATGGAAACTGTGTTAGTTATAGATGCCAAATCCTAGGAAGGGCATGCAGTGTACGAAGCTATGGGGAGAACAGTAAGAAAACAAAACAGAAATGCAAATGATTCAAATAATAGGTAAATGAAGTTATTTATTTATTTAAAGATTTAATTTTTTCGACAGAGAGAGAGACAGCCAGCGAGAGAGGGAACACAAGCAGGGGGAGTGGGAGAGGGAGAAGCAGGCTCCCAGCAGAGCAGGGAGCCTGATGCGGGGCTTGATCCCAGCACCCTGGGATCGTGCCCTGAGCCGAAGGCAGACGCTTAATGACTAAGCCACCCAGGAGCCCCTGAAGTCAGTTATTTATAAATCACTTCACACACACAATATAAGGAAGAAGAGGACCAGTCCTTTATCTTTTCATAGAAAGTAAAAAGGAGCTCATTTGTCCTTCTCCAGCTTATTTTCAGAAGTTAGAAATTTTAAGTATAAAAGGTTGAATGTTCATAAATCTAGAAATGGTAAATTGTGAGATTTTTGACTGAGGCACGTCTGGAATTCCTGTGAAGGTTTGTCATGGATATATGGACTTTGAGGGACTTCAGATTTGGCCATTCATTCATTCATTCATTCATTAAACCTCTATTGAACGGCTGTAGTGGAAATAAGAGAGGTCTGTTAGACCACTGTAGGGCATTTTGTTTAGGGATATCCTTTGTTTCCCCAAAGAAGATAAAAATAGAAAGATGCTCTCCTCCCCCTGGTCTCTGGTCTCAAGGGAGTGTGATAAAGGGAGATTTCCTTCTGATCCTAGATCCTAAGGACAACAAACTAAGCTAACCTTCTAGAGGTGTCAGGAATAAAAGGAACTTGCACTGGGTTTTGCCTCTTGGGACTTCAGGGCACTAAATATAGATAATGTTAGGTATTTATTTACCCAAAGGTTACAAAAACTCTGATTTAAAGAGATACACACACCCTGATGTTTATAGCAGCATTATCAATAATAGCCAAATTATGGAAAGAGCCCAAATGCCCATCGACTGATGAATGAGTAAAAGAGATGTATATATATGTGTATATATATACATATATATAAATAAATATTACACAGCCGTTAAAACTCTTGCCATTCACAATGATGTGGACGGAGCTAGAGTGTATTATGCAAAGCAAAATAAATCAGAGAAAGACAAAAACCATAGGATTTCACTCATATGTGGAATTTAAGAAACAAAACAGATAAACATAGTGGGGAAAAAAAAAAGAGGGGCAAACCAGAAAACAGACTCTCGACTATAGAGAACAATCTGAGGCAGGCTGGGGGAGGGGGGAAGTGGGGTGGGTGAAATGGATGATGGGGATTAAGGAGGGCACTTGTGGTGATGAGCACTGGGTGTTGTACGTAAATGTTGATTCACGAAATTTTGCACCTGAAACGAATATTACACTGTATGCTAACTAACTATAATTTAAATAAAAACTTGAAAAAAAAAAGAATTCAAAATTGGCAGTTCTTTCTTTTCCGTTGAAACCCCTTTCTTCTTCACTATTTCAGATGGGGAATCTGCTATCATCTTAATCATTGTATCTCTGTAGGTTGTCACTTCTCTCTACCTTCACAGAAAATTTTGTTTTTTTTTTTAATTTTCAGAAGTTGACTATGATGAGCCATGACATGGATTTCTTTGGGTGTATTCTAAGGTTTGCACAGCTCTTGACTCTGTCTTCCTCTGATTTTGAGAAAATTTTAGCTACTATGTCTCTTTTTTGTTTGTTTGGTTCAAGTTTTTATTTAAATTGTAATTAGTTAACAGAGTGGCCGTGGTACCATTTTACATTCCCTCCAGTAATAAATGAATGGTTGAGCTTCTCCACATCCGTGCCATCATTTCGTATTGTCACTGTATTTTATTTTGGTCATTCTGATGAATGTGAAATATCTCATTGTGGTTTTAATTTTTATTACCCTCATTCCTGATGATGCTGAACATATTTTCATGTGCTTATTTGGCAGGTGTATGGCCTCTTCAGTGACCTGTCTCTTTCATATCTTTTGCCCATTTTCTAATAGGAATGTTTCATTGTTCTTGTTGTTTTTACCATTGAGTTTTGAGAGTTCTTTCTTTTTCTTTTTAAAAATACATTCTAGATACATTCCAGGAGGTCCTTTGTTGGGTATGTGGATTACAAATATTATCTATAGTTTATATATTTTTGCTCTTATCTTTATTATTTCTTTTTTTCTATTTTCTTCGGGCTTCTGCAACAGGGATTTGTCCATTTTATTTATTTATTTATTTATCTATTTATTCAATCATTCATTTATATCACCATGGACTGATGGACATTTATTTTATATTTTAAATTGTAATCCATTACTGCTTTATTGATTCTGTTGCTCAAATTATTCAAGTTTTGGCTATTGAGAACCCTTTCAATGAGCTCTTGTGTCTCTTTTTATTTTTTTTAAAGATTTATTTATTTATTTGAGGGGGAAAGGGCAGAGGGAGAGAGAATCCCAAGCGGGCTCCCTGCTGAGCTAGGAGCCTGATGTGGGGCTCCATCCCATGACCTGATCATGACCTGAGCCAAAATCAAGAGTCATACACTCAAGCCACTGAGCCATGCAGGTGTCCCAGCTCTTGTGTTTCTTCGACAGAACCATATCTGTGTGTGTGTGTGTAGCTCAGCACTTCTTTGCTTTCTGGAACCACAGGGTGCTACAGGCTCATCTTTCCAGCCCGTTTCTTTTATTGCAGAACATCATTAGAAACCAATACCTGAGCACAAGATGTACTTGCTGCTACTAGGGTATCATTGCTTCTAGGCTCTCTAAGTGGACAGAACAAGGAAATATATGTATCTACACACATCTATAAATATGTCCATAGGCAGTCATCTGTGGCTATATTCAGTTAAACGTGAGTCCATACTGATGACTCCAATTCTACTCCAGTACCACCTGCTTTCTCTCCTTGCTTGTTTGTAAGCTGCCAATCCTCACAGTAAGATACCTGATTCTCACCATCTGCCATTGACTTACCCAAGAGTTTAAGAAAGATTGGTATTAATTCTTCTATAAATATTTGGTAGAATTCATCTGTGAAGCTTTCTGGTCCTGGGCTTTTCTTTGTTGGGAGGTTTTTGAATACTTATTTAACCTGCATATTTGTTAATAGATCTATTCAGACTTTCTATTTCTTCATGATTCAGTCTTGGTAAGTTTTATGTTTCCTGGAAATTATCCATTTATTCTGTGTTGCAAAATTTGCTGGTCTATATTTGTTCATAATAGTGTCTCATGATCTTTTTAATTTCTGGCCATCAGTTGTAAAGTCTTTTATTTTATTTCTGATTTTCTTTCTTTGAGTTTTCTCTCTCTTTTTCCCCTTAGTCTAGCTAGAGGTTTGTCAATTTTGTTTATCTTTTCAAAAAACCAACTCTTACTTTTGTTGATTTTTTTCTATTTTTTCCGTGTTTTCTATTTCATTTATTTCTGCTCTAATCTTTATTATATCCTTCCTTCTGCTAACTTTGGAATTAGTTTGTTCTATTATTTCTTCTATTATTATAAGATGTATGAGGGAACAGAATATAAAGAACAATAGGTTAATTATTTGGAAGTATATATAGCCAATGGTTCCTGAGGGATACCTGGGGATGATGTTATACTCATGTCTGTGTGTATATGTTAATAGCAGTGACCGTGCACAGATTGTGTTCTGTTAATCTTTTGCTATGTAACAAAACATCCCAACATTTAGTGTCTTAAAACAACAATTATTGATTTAGTCACAAGTCTGGAATTTGTGCCAGGTGTGGTGAGAAAGGCTCATCTCTTCTTCACTTCATATTCCCTGGGGCAGCCTGAGGCTAGATGGCTCTGTCCTGTGTTTGGTAAGCCCATACTCCCTGTTGTCTCTGATAACTTAGCTGTTGAGGGTCCTGGGCCTCAACACCTCTTCATGTGGTCCTCTTCCCATGGCCCATGGGCAGACAGCCCATTGTCAGACCATGGTGAGTAGTTCCAAGAGTAAGTGCCTTCGAGAACCAGGGTGAGGGAGCATTGCCTATAGTTATCCAGCCGGAGAAGTCACCTAGCATCTTCCAAATTCAGAAGCGGTGGGGAACGGACCCCCTACCTCTTGATGGAAAAGTGTCATCATCTCTTTTCAAGAAGAAGGTTTGGAATGGATGATACTGTTGTGGTCATCTTTGGAAAATACAATCTGCCTCAATATCTTAGAATTTAGTAAAACTTTGTTGAGGGGCTCAGGGGAGAAATAGAGACACTGAGAGAGAGAGAAAGAGAGAGAGGGAGGGAGAATGATCTAAGTTCAAGGACTCTTTTCTTTTTAAGGTTTTATTTATTTATTTTTGTGAGAGAAAGAGAGAGCATGAGCGGAGGAGGGAGGGGCAGAGGGAGAAGCCAACTCTCCACTGAGCAGAGAGCCTGATGCGGGACTCGATCCCAGGATTCTGGGATCATAACCTGAGCCGAAGACAGACACTTAACCAACTGAGCCACCCAGGCACCCTAAATTCAAGGACTCTTAATCAAACTTGGGGGAATCCTTATTTCAACGTGAACCTCCCTTAATTAAAGAGTGGTAAAAGTGGTTCTTGAACATCTGACTCCTAAGCTTACACATTTCTACAACATTCTGGGGAAACCTTACCTTGTCATGTGCTCTAAGTCTGTGCTCCCCCAGTTTTAATGTTTTCAGATATTTACCCTAATTTACATAGCACAACTGTTAGCAATCATTAAAATGGGAAGTGGATATAAACTTGCCAATAAAAACGAAGTAACAAAATACATTCAAAGAAATGTTATTTTATTAAATTCTAGCATTGCTGGTGAGGGGGACACAAGTATATGTTTTACAGATTTTCATATTATTAAAACAACAGTATTATTGAAATCATATATCACTTGCATATTCATTGTTTGAATGCCTTTGCTGCCACGGAAGTCCTTCATTTGATGAGGTTGGTTAGTCCGCCTGATCACATGGTTCACGATTTCCTTTGCACACTCTCTCTACCTTCAGGAGTAGTGGTGAACTCCTCCCTCAGGAGCTCCACGCCATAGATGACCAATAGTAAGGATGCTCAGTCACTCTTGTAACATGTTCTTCTCTGCAAGTTATCCCACCTAAATAATGCTTTTGTTTCCCATCTCTTTGCCATATTCATCAAAAAGAGGCTATCAGTCTATGCCCTATTAGCATTGCTGGGAGGCTGAGAAAATGATAGCCCTATGCAGTTGTCTTCCTTTTGTTAAGTGCTGTTTTCATCTTAATTAATACTCAGTAATCCTCTTGTCTGTTTCCCTTAAATTTCAAGTGAACCTGTAATATTATAAATACACCAAGTCCCCAAAATTTAAAAATCAAACCTAAAGATCAAAATATCTAAAAGGAGAAAATAATCCGGAGGAACAATTTGTCTCTTTTCCCCACTGGATGAAAAACCAATTTTCTGACTTGATACCTTTATTGTGAAGAACGGATAGTGTCTTGTTTGATTTTCAGATCTTGAATATTGAGTTGAACAGATATTTTATAGAGTTAACCTTTGGTTGGGACATATGTGAGGTATAAGGGGTCTGTGCTCTTAAAGTTCTTATAATCCAGTTATGCACATGACACATTCAATAACTATGTAAGACAGGATAGCTTTAGTGCCATTGTGAAAACTATAATAAATCAATGTCATGAAGAATCCATGCTGACCAGGTCAGATATGACGATGGAGGAGCAGAGTTTGAGAGAGTAAAGGATTCTTACTGGGTAGACAGGTATAGAAGGATTAGGGTCAAAGTTGAGAAGAAGGGACTAGAATGGCATAGACACAGTTTTCTGTAAGATATCCTATTATTTCAACAAAGCAGCCATTTGACAAGATAGCGGAATGCTTTAGGACAGGACAATTTATTTTTAGCTCTGCCTCCCATTCTCTGTTTGGCCCTCCCTATATTCTACCTGTGCTTAAAACCTACTCTATGGGAATAATCATCTTCTCTGGGTTCCTTCTGGCCTTCCTACAGATAAATCAGTAATTCTGAGATACTAGGACAAAGGAGATCAGCTCTGAATTTTGGCTTGAGTTCTGCACCTTCAATGCATTTCTTTCTTTTTTCGATGTGTTTTTTCCCTTCCAGAAATGCCAGGTTCAGATCCCGCCTTTATGGAGGATGAAGCACTATTTAAAGGTCAGAGAATCTTTATCTCTAAGAGGACTGCCCCTGGTTCAAGTCTAACATGATCTTGAGACCTCTAATATAATTGGGAGTTCATAAACAGTGAAGGCTAGATTCAATTCTCTCTAGGGTATTCTGGTATAATCGAAATGTGCGGTCTCTGAAGCCATACAGATGTGAGTTGAAATCATGGCTTCAACTGTTACTGATTGCATGACCTTGGAATAGTTATATCACCTCCTTCAGTCTCAGTTTCCTTGTCTGTATAATATGATTAATAACATTGTCTTAAAATATAGTTCTAAGGAGGAATACTATAGAGTAATGAGCACAGTGCCTTGTATACATGTGTGCTCAAAATGATCATGGTTACTGTTCCAATTCTAACATTCTTTCAATTTGTTCGCTTTCCAACACCTCTACCATAATTCCCTAAAATGTCTCTCCATCTCCAACGGTATCACCCAAGTTTGACACTGTTTCTTTCATGTCTAGGAGGTTATAATGGTCTATTAACTGGTCATTCTACCATTTGTCTCTTTTCCTCTCTCTTCTTACGTATCCCATGTTTTAGCATTTACAAATGTGGCTGCTTCTTCTTCCTAGAGAAGAACAGGAGAAATGAAGAGGCAGAATATTTGGTGCATAATCCAAACTCTTTAGTCTGACATTCAAGGCCCTTTTTCAGTCCACAGAGTCCTTCCAGGTCATTCACAGACTTTTTTGAACACAGCACGGCTCCACCCACTTATATGGCAGCTGCTTTAACTAAAGCCTCGAGTTATTATTTGTTACCTTGGAGTCTAGAAATATATATATTTTTGTGTTGCTTCCTCTGTGTTCAATGAAGATATCAAAACCCTGCCAATTCTTCAGAGATACTTTGAACCTTAGTTTGTATAATAAGCTCTCTTTGACATCCTTAGCAGGCTTGGTAAGAAAAGGGAACATTTATTTTGCACAAGGCACTTAATGTAATTATATCATTTAGTCCTCATAAAACCCTACAAAGCAGTTATTTTTACCCTATTAATAGAAGACATTGAGGGGCGCCTGGGTGGCACAGCGGTTAAGCGTCTGCCTTCGGCTCAGGGCGTGATCCCAGCATTCTGGGATCGAGCCCCACATCAGGCTCCTCCGCTATGAGCCTGCTTCTTCCTCTCCCACTCCCCCTGCTTGTGTTCCCTCTCTCGCTGGCTGTCTCTGTCTCTGTCGAATAAATAAATAAAATCTTTAAAAAAAAAAAAAGAAGACATTGAGACACCAAGTATTATAGAATTTGCACAAGATTCTACGTTCACTGACTGGTGGGATCAGCATTAGACTACTGGTGGCTCTGACGTCACTGTCTATGTTATTTCTACTACTTCATTACATACCATCTTGAATGGGAAGGTAAAGATAATGACACTTACTAAGTCACCTTGAGTAAGTCACTTTTCTCCTTGCAGTTGTATTTTATCATCTTAAAAATGCAGTTTGTCCTCTTAAGCTAGGTGATACAGAGGTAAAATTCCATTTATTATTTGTTCATTACATTTCTGTTATCGGTATTCTTTGATACGTTATCTAGTTAATCAAATTATTGCATATGAAATAAAAAAGAATCATTTACTAAAACAAGTGAGGATAAGAACAGCATTTCACATACCTCCGAGCCATGGAACTTGGATCTCGAAGATGCTCTCAGACATCACCTAAGCAGTCCCTCCATTTCATAGATGAGGAGTTTGTGACTGAGACCATGAGAGATGTCACTTGGCCGAAGGGAGGGAGAAAAGTTCATGGCCAAGTGGAAGCTCCATTGCGCTGATACCCCCTTGAACGATTTTCCCTCCCCATTTTGCTATGGGGATAGTTGTTTTCTTGGCAGGCCCATGAAGAGTCCCGGCACAGGTCAGGGGGGTGGGCTGCCTGCTGGAGACTCTCACGAGCCTTGACCCAGAAGTCTTTGGAGAGCCCGCTTGACCTCCTTGTTCCGCAGAGTGTAGATGAAAGGGTTGAGCATGGGAGTGACGATTGTGTAGAAGACAGCGGGGGCCCCAGCTCCTGCCCCCCCCGGAGCGAGGCTGCAGGTAGATGCAGACAGGTGGCACGTAGTACAGCAGTACCACTGTGAGGTGCGAGGTGCAGGTGGAGAAGGCACGCCGCCGGCCCTGGGCCGTGCGGATCCGCAGCACCGCCACGACGATAAAGACGTAGGATACGACGATGAGGACCAGGCAACCCGCCGCCACGATGCCAATGTTGGCCAGCATGACAAGCTCATTAACGGTGGTGTCTGCGCAGGCCAGCTTCAGCACCGGGGGGATGTCACAGAAGAAGTAGGCGATGCGGTGAGGACCGCAGAAGAGCAGGCGGAAGGTGAGGGAGGTGTGGATTGCAGAGTGCAGAGCACCTACGGCCCAAGTGAGTCCAGCCAGCCCAGCACACATCCGTCTGTTCATGGCCACTGGGTAGCGTAGGGGTTGGCAGATAGCTAGGTAGCGGTCATAGGCCATGACCGTGTATAGGAAGCACTCAGTGCTGGCCAGGAAGTGGAAGCAGTAAAGCTGCAGGGCACAGCCCTCGAAGGAAATCACCTTCCCATCCACGGTGAGCAAGCCTGCCATGACCTTGGGCGCTGTCACTGTAGACAAACAGGCATCCAGGAAGGAGAGGTGCCCCAGGAAGTGGTACATAGGGGAGCAGAGGTGAGGGTCAGAGCCCACAGTTACGAGGATGAGGAGATTCCCGGTCAAGGTGATGCTGTAGATGAGGAGGAAGAGGAGGAAGAAGAGGCTGGGATGTTCAGCTGTGTACATCAGGCCCTCCAGAAGGAAGTGGCTCACCACAGTCTGGTTGGGGTCTTCTGTCTCCATGGGCATCTTTTCCCACGAAAAGTGGTTAGTTATCCCCTTTGTAACAAAACTGACATCAACAAGCATAATAAGCAGCCATTCCTCTTCACTGAAATGTCATTAGCCATTGGGCTATGCTGGCTTGGTCTTGCCCCATAAATGAGAGAAAGCTACACAGTTTCATTTCACTCTTTTGACCTGTTCCAGTGTTTTCTTGCTGTTATTTCAAAAATGGATCTTTCAATAGGGGGGATCCACACAATCCTTTGAGGCACATAAAGAGCTGTATCAATTACTTGGAGAAATGCATTCCCTAAATAACAGCAATATAAATATGGATTGTAAATCTTACTCTCATTGACCATGTCTTTTTTTGCAAATATTTTAGAATTGTGATGCCTTCACTGTCCTAATTTACTTTGCCAGACTGCAGATGTGGATAAGCCAGCTCTTATTGCCACGTGACACTAGGGAGTTGTATCCCATCTTTGGGGGATACTTGCCCAGAGTTGGGGTGCTATTATGTCAGCCAGGAACCCAGCAGTTCCATCCATTCCTCACCCAGAGGGAGTTCTTTGGAATTAACAGCTCCCCTTAGCCAACTCTCAAGTGTATGACAATGAAGCCTTAGAGAATTGAGTGAATAATTAGAAGGACAAAATGTTAAGTACATTTCTTGCTCTTCCTATAAATCTTTTGGAAAATGTTTTCCTGTGCTTTTATTGTTGAGTCGGAATTGATAGTCTAAGAGCTTTCTTGGATTGTTTCCATCCTTTATCTCCTAAACCTTATTAGATGTTGCATTTTATGAAAATTTTCTTTAAACTCCTGATTTCTAGGGGCACCTGGGTGGCTCAGTTGGCTCAGGTCATGGTCCCAGGGTCCTGGGATGGAGCCCCACATCGGGCTGCCTGCTCAGTGGGGAGTCTGCTTGTCCCTCTCCCTCTGCCCCCTGTGCTCTCGCAATCTCTCTCAAATCAATCAATCAATCTTTAAAAAAGGTAAACTCCTGATTTCTATTGTATCTTCAATTCCCATGGACCTACCCTTACATGTGCATATTTTATACCTAGAATTTCACAATGGTTTTATGTCCCAACTCTCACTCACATCCCGAATGTATCAAATGGTTCTGTATTCAGCTTCTTCGTCAGGTCTTCCCAGAGCAACATTGTTTGATTTATCTCTGCTTTTTACTGTTCCCCACTGCCTAAGGCAACAATTGCATCGCTATCTGATATTCAAAATTATCTATACATTGTTTCCATTATTATCACAAAATCTTTATCTCCTACAACCCCTTAAAGAAATCTCTCTGATCTAGGGATGCTGTTTGGCTCGTCTTCTGTGCAATTTGCCATAATCTCTCCCTGATCTCCTCACTGCAGTCCAGTTTTGAACATGAATGAAATTCATTTAATCTCTCACAAATCTACTCTCTGTACTTAAGTTTGAACATTAATTCCTCTACAAACCTTTTTTTTCTTTTAAAATTTTATTTATTTATTTATTTGATGAAGAGAGAGACAGCCAGGGAGAGAGGGAACACAAGCAGGGGGAGTGGGAGAGGAAGAAGCAGGCTCCCAGCAGAGCAGGGACCCCAACGTGGGGCTCGATCCCAGGACCCTGGGATCACGCCCTGAGCCGAAGGTAGATGCTTAACGACTGAGCCACCCAGGTGCCCCTGATGACACGTTCTGTAAAGACAAGTCTTTAAAGAAAGAAGGTGGATTAATGGATGCCTGGGACGGGGCTGAGACAGGGAATGAGCACAAATGGTCAGACAGATCTTTCTGAAGCGATAGAAATGTTCGAAAATTGGATTGTGGTAATAGTTGTTCAACTTTGCAAATTTACTAACCATCATTGAATTGTATACTGAAATATGCTAATTTAATGGTTGCATTGTATACTTTAATAAGCTGTTAAAGAAATATAAAAAAGGAAAATCTGCTGAGTGACACAACACATGATTTATTTATTTATTTATTTATTATTATTATTTTTTTTTTAATGATTTTTTATTATATTATGTTAGTCACCATACAGTACATCCCCGGTTTCCGATGTAAGGCTCGATGATTCATTAGTTACAACACATGATTTAAATAAATGGAAAGAGACTGTTTAAGGATGAGCATAATAATGTATTTACATTCCCTCTCATTTTTAAAACTATTTATTTTGAAATGTTAAATTTCCAGCAAAGTTAAAAAAATGAATAAGTAATGGGAAAAAAGGCACAGCATAGGGAATATAGTCAGGGGTACGGTAATGGTGTTGTATGCTGACAGATGGTAGCTACACTTGCGACCATAGTGTCATGGATGAACTTGTTGAATCACTATATTGCACACCTGAAACTAATGTAACACATTGTATCAACTATATTCAAATAAAATTTAAAAAAACAAAATGGAGTTCTCTTATAGTTGGAGCCAACTTCCCCTAATGTTAACAATTTATAAGCTATCGTAAAATTAGAAAAATCAGAGAATTGATAGTATCGGACTATAAACTCAACTACCGATTATATGGAAATGTCACCAGTTGTCCCTCAATATCCTTTTTCTATTCCAGAATCAAGCACAAGCTCTCAGTCTCCTCCAGTTTGTGACAGTTCTCATTCATTCATTGTAGTTAATGATTTTACTGTTTGGATGAGTACTGGTCCATTATTTGAGACAACGTCTCTCAGGTTGGGTATGTATGATGCTTTCTCCTGAGTACTTGTGGATACCACAGAAGGGATTTTGTATCCTTTCTAGGACATCATTTCAGAGTATATGTCCTATTATTGGTTATGTGACATGTCTTGGGGGGTGAAAATACTTTGAGAATATGCTTAAATTCCACATCCTGTCAAATTTTCACTCACTGATTTTAGAATATATTCATGTATTTTGCCTGAAAATATTATTATTTTATTGTTTATCTAATGGCGATTGTGAAAAATTTCCCTTGATCTTCTGCATTATGAATAGGAACTTCTGTAGGGAATGGTTCTTCTTCCCCACTTATTTATTTATTCAATTATTTACATAGGTAGGGACTCACGGATATACATTTGATTCTGAGATTAAATATAATCCAATATGATAATTATTTATTTTGTTATTCAAATGGTACTAGCTTTGGTTATTTGGAGCTCCTTCTGGTTGTCACCTGTGTCTTATTGACATGCTCTATCTTTTTCATATACTTTCTTACTTCCAGGCACAACAAGATGGTCTGGGCTCCTTTTGTATCAAAAAAAAACAAAAAAAACAAAAAAAACCAAGCAAGCAAGGGCAAACATTGGCAAGAATGGTAGAGAAGTTGGAACCCTCATGCCTTGTTGGTGGGAATGTAAAATGGTGCAGCCACTGTGGAAAACAGTTTGGAGTTTCTTCGAAAAGTTATTCAGAGTTACCATATGACACAATTCCACTCCTGGTTATATACATGAGAGAACTGAAGACATGTTCTCATGAAAACATACACAAATATTCTTGGCAGTACTCTTTGTAATCGCTGAAATAGAGAGCCAATTCAGAAGCCCATCAACCAGTAAAAGGATGAACGAAACGTGGTATGTGTATAGTACGCAATAGTACTCAGCTGTAAAAAGCATGAAGTACTGCTATGCTGTACATGTGGATAGTAACTGTTATTAAAACAATGAACCTGAAAAAGAGCACGACTGTGAATGTGAATGAACCTCAAAACCATGTAAGTGAAAGGAGAAAAGATCATATATTGTATGATGACAAGTATGTGAAATGGACAGAGGCAGAAAGTAGATTTTAGGGAGTGTCCGAGCCTGTGGGTGGGAGCAGGGACTCACTGCAAATAGGCCTAATGTGACAGAAATGTGCTAAAATTAGAAGGTGCACAACTTGTGTAAACTTAAAAAAAATGAACTGTATGCTTAAAATGAGTAATTTTCCTTCAATAAATCTGTTAAAAAAAATTTTTTTTTTAAAGGGGCACCTGGGTGGCACAGCAGTTAAGCGTCTGCCTTCGGCTCAGGGCGTGATCCCGGCGTTATGGGATCGAGCCCCACATCGGGCTCTTCTGCTATGAGCCTGCTTCTTCCTCTCCCACTCCCCCTGCTTGTGTTCCCTCTCTCGCTGGCTGTCTCTATCTCTGTCAAAAAAAATTTTTTTTAAAGATTTTATTTATTTACTTGTCAGAGAGAGTAGAAAGCGCGCACAAGCAGGGGAAGCAGCCCGCAGTAGAAGCAGGCTCCCCACTGAGCAAGGAGCCACATGCGGGACTTGATCCGAGGACTCTGGGATCAGGACCTGAGCCAAAGGCAGAAAATGCTTAACGAACTGAGTCACCCAGGCATCCCAATAAATCTGTTTTTAAAAAAGCAGAACATAGGACACCTGGGTGGCTCAGTTGCTTAAGCGTCTGCCTTCGGATCAGGTCCTGATCCCAGGGTCCAGCACCACATTGGGCTCCCTGCTCAGTGGGGAGTCTGCTCCTCCCTCTGTCTGCAGCTCCCCCTGCTTGTGTGCACATGCGTGTTCTCTCTCTCTCTCTGACAAATAAATAAATACAATCTTAAAAAAAAAAAAGGAGACCACAACTTGAAATCTTCTGAATGAGGTGATATCCCATGTAACGAAAGGATTGTAGCTGACGATCTCCAAGGCACTAAGATGCAGTGAAATGAGTAGGTGTTCTGGAAAGAGGTAGACTTGTGTTCAAATCCAGGCTCCATGCAAGACTAGTAGCTTGTTATGAAGTTCCTTGAAGTTTCTGAGACTTACTTTCCTCATATGTAATTGGATTAAAAAACACTTAAGCTGTAAGGTTTTAGGAGGATTCTAGATGTGCTCGAATAACTGTGGAATAATTTACTCGCCGATTGGCCACTGTTTATAATTCTACATCCAATATTCTATGACTTCATGCCCTCTTTGAAATAGCTCGGCCATGCACCCTTCTACTTTCTCTCCAATCACTATAGTTAATAACTTCAACACTCACATTGATATATTTTCATTTCTATTAATTGGTCACACAAATAGCTGTCACTCTTCTCTCAATTTTTCCATATGATGCTTTCTTCATTCTCCCCTTAAACAATGGAGAGTCCACCATCTGAAGCCCAATCAAAACTTTTCAAGGCAACTCTGATACCTGAACATAGCATTTTTCTTCCGCGTAAATAGCCAATTGCTCTTATCAGTGCTTTATGCTGCATTGGGCTATATGTGTATCACGTGAGAGCCTAGAAATACATGTCTTTTATATTTTAGATACACGATCAAAATAGTTGAGCAAAGGCGAACAGATGCTTTCCCTACAGCAGTGATACCAGAAGAGATTCCGTGGGAAAGGTGAGCTGTAGAGCCCATAGGCATGAGGAAGAGAGATTCTCAGGCACAGTGATACTGGGCGTGCTGCTCGGGAGGAAGTGATTTACCTGCTTGGAGTTGGACCATTTGTCCCCAGGGTCATCTTTTCACTGAGAGTAGTTGGTTAGTTGCCCCTCTTTTTACTTATCTGAGTCCAGTTTTTGTAATTTAGCATTTCCTTTTTCCTATTTTAGCATTTCCTTTTTCCTATGAGGTCACCTCCAAGTGCAGTTGGCCTCATGGGACATATAAAGACTTGTAAGATTACTCTGCAGGTCCTTACAAGAATTTTATTATTGCCTGCTTCCTTTCAGTATGGATCCCTCAGTGGAGAAATAACTCCTTGCATTCGGCACTCACGGTCTAGCCAGGGGGTGAAAGGGCTGATGTCCTATCCGAGTACATGCATCACCTCCAAGAGAGCCTGGGAAATCAACTGCTACAGAAGAACTTGCAAAACTTGATTTCTTCCAGACTTCTACTATCCTGCTTTTTAAAAGCTTTTTAGAGCTGCAGATGGTGACGGGCAAGGCCTTATTTCTAGGAGGCATGGAAAAGTTTATCAACCTCATATAAACTATTGCCCGGAGTTTGCATTTTATTACATTGACAGGAACATAATAGTCCCATTTTGCACACATCCAGAGTGAGCTCTGTAGTCCGAGCTCTACAGATTTTCCCCCAACTTGGGATTGCGTGTTCACCGAATAAGCAGAATGGCAACTCCTTTCCAGTCTCTTAGTGGGTCAGCTCAACACCGAAGTTCTGTTTGAAGTGTTCTATCTTTTTTGTTTCAGTCTAACTAGGCTTTAGTTCTGAAATGTAGCTCCATCCGCATTTACAACCTTTACCATTATTCTCTTATTTCATCCCAGCTGGATGATTAGAAAAATGGTCTCCTACGAGGTCTCCTCAATTGTCAACTCTCTCTTTGACTGAGTCACTCCGCCCTGCGCATCACCGCCTGAGCAAATCCCAGCCCTGTGTGTCTCACTGCTCCCCCTAGAAACGGGAGCCACCCCACCCTCACACACTTCCTTCCTGGGCTCCATAACATTTTCATTTCACAGTTCAAGACTATCTAAAATCTGATGGATTATTGTCCATTTATTCTTCTTTCCTCCACCTGTCCTCTGTTCAGTACACTTCCCTATTCAAGTAGATTCCTTCACCCTCTCCTAAATTTATCAGTTTCCTCTTGTTCTCCTCACTCTGCTTGTCCATCTTGAAGAAATCAACCTTCATTTTTACCTCATAATATCTCCAAAGCTTCTTAGAGCTTAATGTGCACCTGAATCCCCTGAGAATCTTCAGATAGATCCTAATCCCCCAGGTGTGGAGCAGGGCCCGGGATTCTGCCTTTCTGACTCCTCCCCCGAGATATCCATGCTGCTGTTCCATGGGTTGCCCTTTGAGAAGCAAGAATCTAAACCACTATTTGAGATTAAGATCGAGCTCTTCTTCTCCTCCTTTTCTTCTCTGGCTAAGAGTGTCCTGGCTCGTCTGTGAACTCCAGTGGCACTGACAGTGTATTGTGTCAGGGGTCCCGTTCCCAAACTGGCTTAGGGTACTACTTCCCTCTTCTCTGTGCAGGTGTCAGAGCCCCCTAGGAAGAAGGCCTGTGCTATGGGTTTTTGTGCTTTCCATAAGCATCTTTGAAAGAGCACAGTAGAAAGAGCATGAACCTTGGAGTTAGATGGACTTGGGCTCACATCTTATCATCACCACTTATTGGCAAGACAGCTCAGTTTCTCATCTCATGCTCAGTATGTCAACTCCACACCTTTAAAATAATGATACATGACAAGTGTTCTGTTAACAGTAGGCATCAGCCCTGGGACATGTGACATAGCACAACATCCTCACTTTTTCTGAACTGATTACCCAACCCACCGATTTCTCCATGACCCTTTCGGTATGAGAATATTACTACTTCACAGAAATGCCTGTTCCACTATTGGACAGTTCAGATATGTTAGAATATTCTTTACATGCAATTAAATCAAGATACCTCACTTCCATCAGTTAGCTTTATCTTTGCCCCTTGAATGCAATGAAAGAGTCAAACTATGCAATAAATGCCAACAGAAGCAAATTTTTGATAAAATTGTTCATTCTATATTTTATCACTTCTGGCATATAAATGATGGATGAAAAAAATCTGGCTGGTGGCTGCCAGTTTGCTATTTTTCTATGATTCCTCTTTTCCTGTCTCTCTGTTAAGAACATTTTCTGTATACACCAATTTTTAAGAACATTTCGTGGAAACAGTGGGAATAGAACAATTATAGAGATTTTGAATATCAAAATAAAAGGTAGCTTAGAGATCATGTTGTTCAACTTTATTTTACAGATGAAGAAAATGAGTCTTAGAGAGGCTAAGTGAAAGAGGGATAAATTGAAATGTCCTCTAGGAATTTAGAAATAAGCATAATCAGATTTCTTGCTGAATATTAAAATTAAAAAATTACTATATAAGTGATCTGAACAGATATATACAAACGTAACTTACAATGACTATTAGATCATGACAGCAAAACATATAAAGCAATATATTTCTAAATACTATAATATATAATACACTATAATACACAAAATATATATAACATAAAATTATTTATAAATCCACTTTAATAACTATAAAAAATAGCTGGAAGTAATCTAACCATGAATAGAAAATATGGGAAAGTAGTCCTATTGGGTATTTAAAAGTATTTTTAAAATGTAGCTGTTCCAAAGGGTTGTGCTAATGGACATATTAATGGAATTTGTATTTTATGTGTGTGCGTTATATACACACACATATATATAAAAGATATGCCTACATACAGTATGTATATATAAAGGATACTGTGAAGTAAGATCAAGTACATGTAAGAATTTAGTATATTTAGAAGGTAGCATATTAAGCATGTGTGTGTGACGAGTATTTAATAAGGGTAATGTGACAATTAGCTAGTCATTTGGGAAATGAAAGCTAACACAATTTTCCAATTTGCTTCTTTCTCTAATGTAAAATCCTACTTGGATCAATTACTTAAGTTTTAAAATATGAAGCCAGAAAGTTATTTGAATTTTAAAACAAGAAGCCAAAATTAGAAGGAAGCCAAAGCATACTGAATATTCAAACTCTAAACAGTCTTATGCTCTTAGTTACTATTTTTAACACTGGAGAAACATTCAGGCTAGTGCTTTTCCTCTCTGCTTTATTTTTCTCACCCTCAAGGCTAGATAACCTCAAAGCACACTTGAAAACTAAACGCCCTCCCTAGAGGTGAAGTAACGGAGAAAACACTACTCCCTGCAGTTCCTTCTAGTGGAGAGTTCAAACTCGGGACTCAGACCTACGTTCACTCCTCAGCTCTGCTGCTCTTTTAATTGTTGATGGAGACTAAAATTTGTTGCTTGTTGTGTTATGTTTTTAGGTGTCTTTTTAAAAAATTGCTAAAATGTATTTTATATTTCTCTGTTAAAAGTTGACCAACAAATTAAGTTTTTGATGTGAACCTTCATTTTTTGGGCATAATGGGTCATTGGCCTTCATGGGAAAGGAGGTCCTCACGTTTGCTTTCCTCTGACTTGCCCGTGGTCTGCTCTGGCCCTGGAGGCTTACTGACCGACTGCTGCCTCCTCTTGGCCTGTGGGATGTTGAGGTGCCCATGACACTGTCCTTTGTATATGTGCCAAACAGTTTGTAAACTGCCTTTTCCTAGCCCCAGGGCTGCTTCTCCTAAAATGGTTCATTAGACTTTTCTAGAGCATTCTCCTAGGAATATCCTTAGGGTGTTTTTGTTTTTTTGCCTCACACAAAAACTTCTATCTACTCCTTTCCTCTAACTGACCAGATTTTACAAGACCTTCAATCCATAGGTTATCCCATACTTCCCATGATGCCAGCTTTGCAGATTCTAGACCTAATGCTCTCTCTCAGTCTCCTTCTCCTGGACTACTACAGGACTTATTGGACACTGAATTGTACCAATTGTTTCTTCACCATTTTCTAGTCAGATCTTTTATCTCTATGCTCAGATACAAAGGCACTTCCTTCTCATAAGACTACAGACTCATTTAGAACAGACGGCGACGTCATAGTTTTGGGGTCTTACTGCACACATCGCTGTTGAGTTGCACTGGCTTGCCTCCTCATGCATGTTTAGATGCGTAAGGGTTGCATCTCTGCTATTATAACAGCAAGAAAAGCTACTGACCTATGCATTTCATCTCAGAAAGTTTCTGGTCCGTAGAAACTGGTTCTTACTCATGATCATAGTTTTTAACAATCGGCATTGATTTGGGGGAATACAGTGAATCTTCTTAGGTTGCACTTACCCATGGACACTTGAAATAACAAAAGCATCTCTAGCACCCCGTATCCCCAAACCTGGAAGTGAAGGGCCTTCATGAGCTACCGGGAACATTCTCACAAGGAAAACCAACAGGATAGGCTTCAGGTCATCATCTTGCAACCAGGTCTATGCCCCAACCCATCTGCTTCTCATTCATACTCAACAGTTGTGGGAAAATGCCAGAATGTGGTAGCACATACATTCTCCCACCACCTCATAGGATCTGTTTCACTGATATCCATGGAAACACCAGGGGATCTAGTATATGATTGTGGAGCAAGAGAGCTTACCCTTGACATACGTCCCTCAGTTTACCAGTCAGAGCCCTGTGCAACCTGAGGAGGCTAGAACTAGTGAGGTAGTGATGGCCTGCACATGAACACCCGCACAGTGTGGTGGAATTGCATCTTCACATTCAAGTTCATCAACCATTTTTACCAAAGTAAAAGGCTGAGAACAGGAAGTGGAAGGGCCACTCTCTCCCTTGACTTCAGTTTCCCACAGCTACCTGGGAATAATACCTACTTTATATAATCGATGTCGAGGTCAAAGTTCCTGTTTTGCATGAAGGTTATTTGTAACATATAAAAAGCAATATGGGAATCAGCTCAAGGATTAGCAGCAATAATAAACTTGTATGGGGCGCCTGGGTGGCTCAGTCATTAAGCGTCTGCCTTCAGCTCAGGGCGTGATCCCGGGGTCCAGGGATCGAGCCCCACATCAGGTTCCTACGCTGGGAGCCTGCTTCTTCTTCTCCCACTCCCCCTGCTTGTGTTCCCTCTCTCACTGGCTGTCTCTCTCTCTCTGTCAAATAAATAAATAAAATCTTAAAAAAAACACATGTAGATTGATGCTATAGAGAAACAAATTTTTTATGTGGATTTTTACTCATCTTGGATCTTTTCTGTAAGCTTCCATCCTTGCTGAGTTGCTTTGCTTGATTCCCATTGGATTTGAAGGAAGAAATATGAAAATATCATGTTGAAAGCAGGAAACATTCCAGAGTTTCCATCTGTGCACCTAGGAGTCTTCTACTCTCTGCATGGATCCTTCTTTGCTTTCTGTCTTAAATCTCCCCCGTTATCAGTATCCCATCTGTTGCCCTAAACCTTAGTGTCTTCTGCATGTTTGCGATGAATGAGTCAGTGAGGCTGCACATCCTTGCGACCTCCCAGCCTCCACAATGCCGCCTTCATCTCTTTGTTGCGGAGCGTGTAGATGATGGGGTTGAGCAAGGGAGTGATGACAGTGTAGAAGACAGCGACCACTCCATCCAGGGGTCCCTGAGAGCCAGGACGAAGGTAAATGAAGGTGCAGGGCACATAGTAAACAATGACAACCGTCAGGTGGGCGGCACAGGTGGAGAAGGCATTGCGACGCCCATCGACGGACTGGATTCGCAGGATGGCGGCCACTATATACCCGTAGGAAGTGAGGATGAGCATAAAGCAGGTGAGCACCAGGAACCCAATGTCCACAAAGGTGACCAGCTCATTGATGGTGGTGTCAGCACAGGCTAGACGCAGCATGGCAGGAATGTCACAAAAGAAGTAGTCTACCCGGTTTGGACCACAGAAAGGCAGCCGGAATATGAAGCTTGTTTGGAAAAGTGAGTGGAGGGTGCCTCCCAGCCAGGTGCCGAAAACCAGGAAGTTACAGACGTTGCGGGTCATAATGGCAGCATAATGTAAAGGCTTACAAATGGCCAGGAAACGATCATAAGCCATGAGCGTGTAAAGGAAGCATTCAGTACAGCCCAAGAAATGGAAAGAAAAAAGTTGGATTACACAACCTCCAAAGGAGATAATCCTGCTATCCAAGAGAAAGCCAGTCAGCATCTTGGGGACAATGGCAGAGGAGATGGTCATGTCCAAGAAAGAGAGATGACACAGGAACCAGTACATGGGGCGGTGGAGCCGGGTGTCCACCAAGACGGTGAGGATGATGAGCCCATTGCCAGAGACGGTGAGGGCATAGATGACAAGGAAAGCCAGGAAGAGTGGCACCCCCAGCTGTGGTGGGTGGTGCAGACCCACCAAAATGAAGTGAGACACGGAAGTCTGGTTTCCACTGTGCATTTCCTTGCTGTTCACATCTGCCAGAAGAAGTAGCAGAAGGGAAAGCTCAAGGCCCATTCAATTCTTTAGGCATGGAACATATATTCTGTGTCATTCCCAAGCATGGACACAAAAGGGTCTCAGAAAGAGAGAGATCATGCTCTAGCTCTTGTTCTTAATCATTCTGTCGCCTCCACCCCCAACCAACCCCTCACCCCCATCCATCTGTCCAACCTTGATTTTGGGATTCTGCTTGATTCCAGGGAGCAATTATTTTGTCCAAGGTTAAAACCTATGTGACAGGTGATGTGTATGTAATTCAGGAGACTGAAGGAAAGACCATGCACAGAGCTTTTCATGTCAGGAAGAATTACAGTCATAAAAAACCTAAATCAATCCATGAAGAAATGGCTATTCCATTGTTTCCCTTCACTTTGATCTCTGATCTTTATACCAGAGAGATAAGTAACAGCTTGTTTATTTTTTAACAACATGAGAATTGAAATTATATTTCCTGATGTAGGTGTGCCCAATAAAAATCAGCATAGATTTTTAAACATGCATTGTTTGGGCTACACATCGAATGAAGTTGTAGGTAGAAATAATCATTTTCATTAACTGCATCTCAAAAATTTACATGCCAAAAAAATATACATGCCATTTTTAAGTCTTTCAAGGTAGTGAAACAATACAAAATCTCATCCACAAGGCGCCTGTTGTCACTTTCTCTCTGCTTCTGGATAGTGCTATCTATCTGTCAGTCCATCCATCCATCCATCCATCCATCCATCCATCCACTAAGGAAGCATGTGTTGTATCTTAAGAGCATAGCCTCAGAGGTCAGACCAGAATGAAAAATCCTAGCTCGGAGGGATGCCTGGGTGGCTCAGTGGGTTAAAGGACTCCCTTCGGCTCAGGTCATGATCCCAGGGTCCTGGGATGGAATCCCACATCAGGCTCCTTGCTCAGTGGGGAGCCTGCTTCTCCCTCTGCCTGCTGCTCCCCCTGTTTGTCCTCCCTCTCTCTCTCTGACAAATAAATAAATAAAATCATAAAAAAAGAACTGTGAGAACTAAATGAGGTAATACATGTCAAGTGTATAAAATAGCACATAACACACGTTAAAATTTACCAAAAAAATCCTAGCTCTTCCACTTATACTTGTTGGTAAACTTGGAAAAGCCATTTCCCCTTTCCTTGCTTAATTCTATAAGTGGGGACAATCATTGTGCCCATTTCATGGGATTGTTGTAAGGATTAAATAAATTACATAATCCATAGCAGCACTCAATCAACATTAGCTATTATTTTCCATCAACTATGTGGAGTGGTCCTCATTATTAGGCAAATTCAGTCGTTGCATTTGTGTCTGAGATCTGAAGTGAACCTATAGCTTCCTGTGACTTGTCCCATAGCAGATCTGAGTCCCCAAATTTGAAGCAGCATGACAAAGAGCCTTCTGTCCCGGGGCTACTGGTGACTGGCATCAGCCACAATGAAAGGTAGAAATCAGGGACATGACCAGATTTCCTAGACATTTCCTTGCTTACCAACCTTAACACCACTGCAGCCAAGGGCAAAGTGTAAAATTATTGGCATGGTCTAGAGAAAAAGTAGCTTTGTAATATGGTGTCAACTTATTTCCCCAGCCTCCCCTCTCTGGGCTCCATCCCACAAATCTGTGCTGTAGCCAGACATTCTTTCCTGCCTCCTTAGACACCTGTCCCTTTAATCTAGAAGGGCCTTGTTCTGCCAATGCTTGAAAATTTTCTTCTCATCTTTCAATATCTCATTCATGTGTGATCTACTAAGGAAAGCCTTTTCTCCCTTTCCCCCAATTGTAGCCTCCACAGTCCTTCATGTTTCTATGGGCTTACAAAGCATGCTGCAATTTACCCTTCTGAGCACCTGATTTCTCCCATTAGACTGTGAGCTCCAAAGGGACTTTGTCTCATTTTCTTTTCATCCCATGTTTGTGGCATATCTTGCTCTGGAGATTCTTTTTTTTTTTTTTTTAAGGTGTATTTATTTATTTTAGAGAAAGAAAGAGAGAGAGTGGAAGGGAGAGGCAGAGGGAGAGGGAGAGAGAAACCCCAGCAAGACTCCATGCTGAGCACAGAGCCCCACACTGGGCTTGATCCCACGACCCTGAGATCACAACCTGAGCCAAAAGCCAGAGTTGGATGCTTAACTGACTTCACCATCCTGGCACCCCTTGCATTGCAAGGTTCTTAAATTCTATTGAATAAATGCATTCCTCTCTGTCTGGATGTCACTGTGATCTAGACACTGAACCCAGGATAATATCACTTAGGTCTTAATGTAGCTCCTGAAATCATAAGAATTCTAATACCGACTGTCATTACCTACTAGTTACATTATTTTGAACAAATCTCTTAATAGTCTTAGTCTCAGTTTCTCCTTTGTTAAAAAAAAAAAAAAAAAACAGAGAGAGAGAGAAAAGAGGAGGTGGTGTATATTCCCACCCCAAAAAAGAAATCACAACGTCTCCTGCATCCATGTCAATTCACATTTTAAATTTAGTTCTTACACATAGAAGGTCAATTTTCCTGCGAGCCCCAATTCTCTTTAGTTCTGTACTTTTCCTCTTTTGTCCCCCCACTGCGCTGCTCTCTCTGTCTTCATTCATTTTTACAATTTCTTGTTCTTTCTACACAGAAATTATAATTTCTCCCTTGGGAAAGCCAAAAAAATACCCTTCTTTCTCCATTAGAAACTAAAACTGCTCCAGGTACATGGTGTATACAATTTAGTCAGGATCACATGATATTATCGACATATGATGTGCTCATCTATGTGATGGGAAAAGAAGCATCTCCACGTGCTGCTCTGGGGAAAAGGAGATTAGTACCCGTATACTAGCATTCTCTGGCCATTTCAAACCCTGGATGACCTAAACTAGGCTTAAGCTAGACCTTGAAACTCATCTGGGTCAGAAAACTCTGAAAGGTAAACCGGACTTTGGTGAGCAGAACATAAAATCCTCCTCTCCCCCCCGTGTATTTGTAAAGCACAGGCTTTAGGAGATCTTGGCTGTCCTCTCTGTTCCCAATACCTCTCACATACTCTCATAAGTATGTATCTCAGAAGAGTTTCCATCACTACACCTGTGCCTGCCTTCTGGAGTCTTCTCTGCTGACGGCCTCTACCTGGCTGTGACTCTGCCATGAGGCCATGGCCTGCTGCTTGCTTCAGTCTCTTGCTCTCTGCTGTTTCTTGTGGAAGGCCCTTTTTGAGCTGGACAGGTTCCCCGGGCTCTCTGAGACGCCCCAGCTTGATTTCGTCACCGTAGTCTCTCTGCACACTTCTCTGGGTGCATCCCTCCTCTTTGTAGCCTTGTTCAAAGTGTTGGCAGCAATGTCCCTGGGGTGTGAGCTCTGGAGTCTCACTTTCTGGCAAGCAACTTCTTCCTTCCTGGAGTCCCCATGGGGTGGGGCCCGGGGTTGACATCACTTTTGCTTCACCCTTCAGGGGCAATTAACTTGCATGAAAATAAGATGCAGTGGGCTTTGTTAACAGCAAAATGTGAGCTAGGGCTATTCCAGGATGTTTGCTCAGTTGCTAGCAGTGTCCCTGAAGCATAGGATCCTGCTGAGAGCATAGACTTGATCAGGAGTCAGGAAGGACCAGTCCTCCTTTTCTCACCTGTAAATTAGAGATAAAGTTGCTTTATCTGTTTCTGCCATAAAAGTGTGGGGAGGGAATTTGCAAGAACTTCAAAGCCAAAGATGCTACATGAATGCTGTGTGTTAATTACCTAAAAGCGTCCTTTGAATTTCACTCAGATTCAAAAGTAAATTCCTAGGACAAGCAACACTGTTTCAGGCAGGAATGTCTTGATCTTCCAGTATGCAAACAAGAGACCGGGCTAGGTAGAGTATGCAATTTTGGCAATCCCTTAAAAGTCAAACACACTTAAATTAGAGCGGAAGACCCTTTAGAGAAATAATCCAGAGCACATCCCAATTTTACACTAAAAAAAAAAAAAAACCAAAACACAAAAAACAAAAACCAGTTCTAAAGAGATGAAGTTCAAAGGAGAAAGATTATACTGTGCAGACAGTGGATATAATCTCCTACAAGTCTATGTAGATATGTGGTAAGGAATTCCCCATCTGTGAGAATAGAGGAATGGGTAGTTCTGGAATAGTGCTGGGCGAACTATGGACCAATAAATATTTGTTGAAAAAGTTTTTGTCTTTAAATATGTTTAATGATTTAGTTGGAACCATTGTTGGTGTGCAATTTTTATGTAACATGTCGTGAGACCCAACTTTGCACTTGGTCTATTTACTGACGGAGCCATTCTCCACTAAAGAAATTATCTAACGTCAGCATTAGTTTATCAGTACATTTCCCATTATAAGGACATGATTTCCTAATTTTTCTATACTTTCTCATGATACAGATTTTAAGTGAGATATAGGGTTCTGCTGAGAGAGGATTCTACATATGGAGAAGAAGGTGGGAGGAACTTAGGATGCCAAACACCTCATTCCCCTGTGACAGGGGGCTTTTAAGTTCTGTGCTATCCTGATGGGAATAAATATTTATCTCGAATAATACCAGCCAAAGTAATACTTGATTACAGACTGGGGCTTTGGTTCCAAATTCTGATGTGGATCCTTGGCCTTGGAATGTCAGGAGAGATCTTTTCTCTGTATTAGGGAGCCCAAGTGGCTGTCTCTCTACTCTAGAGCTCCCTTTGCTTCCTATTTGATTTTCTTTATGGATGGGGCCATGGAAGGTCTCTGGGACGGAGTGACAAATTCTAATGTAAGTAACAATTTACAGAGAGCGTCTGAGAACCTCCAATCCGCTAATGTTCAGATAAAGAACATACTGAAACCCAGTGGTCTTCTATTATGATGATAAAATAATGACTTATTTTGTTGGGGAGACTGGGCTGAAATAGCAAAAAGCAAAGACCAAACCCACATACTTTGTGGATTATTAACTGTAATATCCAATGAACTGCCTAGTTGGCTCGAGCTCTCATGTAAGATTAGAGAATGGTTAGAAAGAACAGAGCTCTGAGAAATGGCATGGGAACTGGTGGGGGGATTTGCATGAGGCAGTGCCTGACTCCCCAACCTCACACTGAGTCTCCGTACCCAGAAAAATCAGCCCCTCCTGCTCCACATGGTGAGGCTCTTCTTGCCTTGCTTGGAAATCCAAAAGGCCTCTCCTTCTAAGAGGAAGGAAGTTTTCCTCAGTCGCACGCCTCACGTGTCCTTTCTCCCTCCCTGGTCCACCGCCACCCTCCCCGCGTTAGTTTTAGTCAGGTGAAAATGAATTCCAAAAGAGTTTGACCAAGGACAAAAGACTGCCCTTATATGTTTGGAGAAATTACCACTAAGAGCCTTCCAGAAGTTCTGCAGGTATTGTGCTAGCTTGGTCAGAAGACAGTAGCCTTACACTGTTTCCTGACTGATTGATTGACGGATGCTTGGACTCCACAGTGGCTTATGCTAAATAAGAATGCAGGGAAAGGAATCCATGACTTGACCAGCTGGCGATGTGGACGTGGGTTCATCATACACGTGCAACGAGCCGACTCGCGTGCAAACCGTATGCTCTGAAGGGGCCAAGAACATACTCCTTTTAACAAGACTCTAAGAATGACATTGATACCGGATACAGAGCTAAGGATACTGGTTGGAATTATTGCAATTGAAATGAACTTTTAATTTTTACAGTGTTTTAAGGATCATAAGTAAGAGGTCTTAACTCCCAGACAAGGGTGGGGGGGACCATCAGTGTGAGTGGTCAGAGAATATAGTAGTCCAAATGAATCCAAGAGCAAAAAGTCTTGCCAACCCAAAAAGTCTTTCCTTATTGATTAATATAACAAAATCCCACCAGGGATCATAAACAGAGGCCCAAACTAAGCCACCAAGGAGGTCAATGTCCTTCCCCAATTCCTGATTGAGCCAGTTCACTGAGTTGGTGCCACTTCGGAGAAGGAAAGACCAGGTATTCCCTGTAGTAACAACATAGCCTGAACTGTGTATATTCTTCCTGTCTTTCCGCAAATGGACCTGTATTCCACGCAGTAACTACACAGAAAAAGAATCAGATCAATTGCATTTATCGAACTTCAGTTTTGTCATGTGATAAATCGTGCTCCGAACCAAGTCTGCCTTAGCAGCATGTCAAATTCCCCTGCAATATTTCCTAGTTCACGAGTGGGGACTTGCAATTGGTCTTCTCAGCAACTGAGGGAATCTCCAGATTGGCTTCCTGCCCGTAGAGTAAGTAGGGAGTGTTTTGATAGAGAGGGTCACGTGGAAGCCCTGGGGCTCCCTACTTCCAGCAAAAGAGTCATGAAATCTTTTGTGTCTTTGGGGAGGCTCACAGAGATTAAGACAATTATCAAAGATTTAAAGATTCAGGATGGAAATTTCGAGGTCATTCCCACTTAACTCTGCAGTATGCCAGGTGCAGAACGACAGAGAGTTGCAAGCATAATGAAGTAGTGATGAATGTCAGCTCCAGTTCTCGAAGTGGTCTTGCTAGAATATACCAGCACAGCCATCAGCACAGCAGCACCTCCAACTGGTGGGGACATCTAATTTCTAGCAGTTTCCAAATACGTAGGTGTACATTAAAACTTTCAACATCCAAAAGATTGAACGTACACCTATGTATTCTGAAAGTGTTACAAATTAGATGTGTATATAATGCATACATAATATACATATGTAAATACTAATAAAACAAAATATGCATAACCATGATCCAATTTAAGAATAAAATGGTACCAGAACCACTGTTGCATCTTTGTCCTTTTCTTCTATGACATTCTCTGCTCTCCCCACGAGAGGTAATAACTATCCTGGAATTTCTCCTACTCCTTTCCTTGATTTTCTTTTGTTAATTTACCAAATATGTGTTCATTCGAATTTTGAACTTCATATAAATGGAATCATACAGAAGTATTCTTTTTTTAACATAAGCAATATTTATTGGCAACGTTATGCTAACTATATGTGTGCATAAATGTATATATGCATATGCATATATACATGCCTATGTATGTATAACCAAATATATATTGTTTTTACTGTCATTATCTCATTTTGCTTTATGTCATTCAAAGGAGTTGGTCATTTGATGCCCATTTTTATTTCATTTCATTTTATTTTATTTTTTGATGTAACATACAGAGGTGTTCTTTTTTGTTTTTTTAAAGTTCTGTTTTGTTTTGTTATGACTCTTTTTTTTTTTTAAGATTTTATTTATTTGACAGAGATAGAGACAGCCAGTGAGAGAGGGAACACAAGCAGGGGGAGTGGGAGAGGAAGAAGCAGGCTCATAGCGGAGGGGCCTGATGTGGGGCTCGATCCCAGAACGCCGGGATCACGCCCTGAGCCGAAGGCAGACGCTTAACCGCTGTGCCACCCAGGCGCCCCCATACAGAGGTATTCTTAACTAAGAATTATGTTTTTGAGACTCACTGATTTTCATGGGTGTGGTTTATTCATCTCTCTCTCTCTCTTTTTAACCTCTGTGGTTCTCTTTTATGAATAAAGCATGTTTTTCACCTCTCTCCTTTCACAATTTTCTCTTTCCAAACAACACTTGAATTGGGAACATTTTTTTTTGCTACATGTAAGCAGAGCAGCTAAGGATATGTTTATACATGGCGGGAAACGCAAATGTACAAGACCTATGTAGGTCCCTGGAGAGCATCTGCTGGACCACACGGCGTGCAGCTCTGTACCTGTGCTGGAGATCTCGTGGCACCACCTTAACTAGGAGCGTAGGAGAGCTTATTTGTGCATATATTTTGGCTGTGTATCATTTAAACCCTCTTCCTGTCAGTGGGGCTGCATTTTGCTATAGAGACAGCAATACCAGATGCTTTCCCATTCCCTCCAGCAAATATGGGACGTGGACACGGAATCTAGACTTAGACTTTGGTCAGAAGCAAGGGCAATTAAAGGCACGTGCAAGAAAGGATGATTCAGGGGACGGCCATGATAGGACTAACAGCACAGAGATTTGAACGGCAGGGTGACCTCGTCCTGCAGTGTGTTCAGGGCTTCATGGCTGGGGTGATGATAAGCCGCTGTGGACTGGCGCCTTCCATGGAGACGTCAGTGGACCACCATCACATATTCATGAGGCACAAATTTGCAATAATTCTGCCTGTTCCTGTTTCCTTTTCCAAGTTTGAGTGATTGGCTTTTCTAGGGGTTTGTTACATGAGTGTGTGTGTGTGTGTGTGTCTGTATGTGTGTGAGTGTGTGGGGAAATAAATGTGTTTCAACTGAAATATATAGTTTTGTTTAGCTTCCTTTTTTACTTAAACTATGTATAATTCCCTTTTTTCTGGTTTTTTATGCATAAAATAACGAATAAAATTATAAGTAATTAGACAACATCTTATATGCTATATTATTATTCTCATCTTTTGAAGATATTTTGTCCTTTTTTCACACCACTACTTCTCAACTCCAGATTAATAACCTCATTTATATCCTTCTACTCCTTTCTCTATGTCCCTGAAATACACAGTTTGTGATGATTTGCTTTACACAAATGAGACAATGCTAACCACACATCTGGACATGATGTTCCCCCTCCTCCTTGAAAATATCCCATGAAAACCCCTCAGAGGTAACTGGTGTGGTTGTAATTCAATCTTTTAGTAGCTGCTTAAGTTTTCATGATGTAACAACACCATGATTTATTCTTTCTAGAGTTTTTCACTTGGTTCCGTTGTTTTTCCACTAGAAACCATGTACCAACACACATGTTTGAATGAAGACACTATACCCTGGTGCTTTTACAATCATGAATAGACTCCTGGAGTGGAATTACTGGAATTAAGAGTGTACATGATCTTAAACTCAATTACTACTATTGGGGGCACCTGGGTGGCTCAGTCATTAAGCGTCTGCCTTCAGTTCCGGATCGTGATCCCAGAGTCCTGCGATCGAGCCCCGCATCGGGCTCCCTGCTCCACTGGAAGCCTGCTTCTTCCTCTCCCACTCCCCTTGCTTATGTTCCCTCTCTTGCTGGCTGTCTCTCTCTCTGTCAAATAAATAAATAACATCTTAAAAAAAAAAATAACTACTGTCGTATTGCTTTCCTAAAGAAGGCGCTGTAACCATACAGATTTGTACCAACACTATGTGGGAAGAACTTTCTCCTCCATTCAGCCAGCAATAGATGTTGATGTTAGTAACTTGAATTAGTTACCTTAATCTGTAAAAGTCCTGACAAATCAATAACAAAAGACTATGACCTCAAAACAAAGAAATCAGTAAAGTTCATGAAAATCTTATTTACAAATTAAGAACGACTTTAATACATCAAGTGTTTACACAAGCTTATAAGAGCATAAAAGTTATGATAGCAATGCAATCTATTACTTACACGTTGGGAAATAGTTATGTATCCTTAGGTACTTCCTCAGAAAAGCCACTCGAAAGCTCTAAACAATCAAAAAAGGGTAGAAACTTTTATGTTTTAAACATACTTTAAAAAGATGGTGGATGAGAGAGTGGCATTGAGATAGAGAATGGAAACAGGTGGTGACCATTTATGGGTTCTGGAAGATTTTAAGTTGAGAGTCAGGGTTGTGTGTTTATCTGCATCACTGTTGAGGGAAAAGGATAACTGGGTCCTCCTTCCTTCCTCTTAGGTGTAGATACTAGTTTCAGAAAGACATGAAATCTTCTCAGGAGGGTTCAAAAAGCAAAACAGTGGGAAATATAAGCATGATTATTAAAAACCTTTCGTTAGTCTCTTGTTGTTTTTCTGCTCATCAAGGGAACCTGAAGACCCAAGAGGAATCCATCCCCTGAGACACCAAATCAAGTTAAGTTCCGACCCATCTAGCCATGTTCATTTCCATTCCCTATACTTCAACTAGTTGGGTCCTTGGATAGGAATGAGCCACTTGCACCAAAGAATCACAGGTATGTCTGTTCTTTGAGTAATAACTTGCAGGCTACTGCCTCGACAATGATAGTAAAAAATTGGAAGAAAAAAAATAGATGAGTTTTATACAGAAATTAATCATATACTATAAGGTGAGTTCTCAAAATGGTAGATTTCTCTTAGTCTTCCTGTTTTTCCTCCTGAGCTTCCACAGAGAGATAAGATGCTTGGGCATTGTTAGACATCCTTCTACATTGGATTATCAAGTCTCACATTGTCACTGTCTCTGTCTATGTCTCTGTCTCCCACCTCTGTCTGTCTGCCTGTTTCTCTCCACCCCCTCACACAAGTATTAATTAAAAACCTACAAATAAGGACCAAATTGCTGTAGCAGGGACACACAGATGAAACATTGACAACTCTAATCGACAGTCCTGCCTTAAATCTCAGGCTACTTGCAATTCACCTGGTGAAAAGTTTCCTATTTCATCTAATCTGAATGTGAAGTTACTCTGGGTATGGGATCCTGCTGGTAAAGTAGAAACTTCAGATACATTTGTACCAGTTCTTGAATTCTGATATCCATATAGGTGATTATAATAATTTTGTCTGTTATTTACTCTCTTATTTGAAAAATAGAGCTTAAAGAGTTTTTGTGTTTGTATATTTGACATACAATGTCACACTATTTTCAGGTATACAATGTAATGATCCAACTTCTCTGTACTTTATGCTCTGCTCACCACAAGTGCAGCCACCATCTGTCACCAAACAATGCTGTGACAATACCATCGACTGTATTTCCAATGCGGGGCCTTCATTCCCATGGCTTATTCATTCCATGTCTGGAAGCCTGAACCTCCCACTCCCCTTCACCCATGAAAATTATAGCTTAGATGTAGCTCAAGCCACATTGTCTAGACACGGGATGCATTTTGT
Source organism: Ursus maritimus (assembly GCF_017311325.1). Classification (NCBI taxonomy): domain Eukaryota; kingdom Metazoa; phylum Chordata; class Mammalia; order Carnivora; family Ursidae; genus Ursus; species Ursus maritimus. The sequence goes on along the minus strand of NW_024424008.1, from coordinate 44,651,518 downwards.
CTAAGCTTTGCTGAGATCAGAGATCCTGGCTTCTCTCATATTGTGGAGCTGGTTTCCTAGTCTTCCCTCAAAGAATAATTAATAACGATCATGAAAGCAACACTAAGTTGGATAAATAAAAAACATTAATTCTGTCTTGCTTTTCATTGTACAGAATCCCAACTTTTCTTCATATCAAGCTGGCAACATCCTTTCCTCTGGTGTTGGTTCTGTTCTTCCTGTCTCAGGTAGTAGGTCTTAAATAAGAGCCATACACTTGACGGAGATGTTTTCTGTTATAAGGGCATTGCCTGAATTCATGAGTATGAGAAGTAGAAGATGTAGGGATGGATATTATCTCTAAAAAGGCCAAATAAAAAATATCTAGATATTTAAGATGGAAGGTTATATGTTAGAAAGCTGCCAGTGGCTTGATGTGGGAGAACACATATGAATTTTATGTTCTTAGGGCCTCATGAAGGATAAACTAGTGTAAGAGAAGTATGGAACCAGCAGTGTACACGGTTTGGTGTTCTGAATGATATGGAAGATTCCTGGTCTCACATCATAGAGGTGAGATTCTCACCTCCTCTGAGGGAATTCCCTTTATAAGCAGGTGGTGGTTGTAATGAGACATCAGTCCCAATACCAGTGAGGAAACCTTCCTCAAAGATCTAGCTTTGAAATTGAGAAGTCTCACAGCACAAAGAGAATTTATTCTCCTCTCATTTTCCCCCTCTATAGATAGATTGGGAGATAGATAGATAGATAGATAGATAGATAGATAGATAGATAGACAGACAGGCATTTCGGTCTCACAAGGCAACAATTTTGTATGATTCATTATGATTTCTTGAGCAGCTCCCAAGAAGCCAACACTTTATTAAAGATCACATCTCTTACCTTATTTAATACTTACAATATTTCAACTAGTATTACCGGTGTCAAGTATATATGACAACCCCCCAAATTTTTCAGGTGTACTGTAGACATTTGAAGTGTGCATTGCTATCAACAATTAAATTCTTGGTTTATTAAGTTCCTACATGAACTCTGGAGAGAAAATAGAATTCCAAAGCACCGCCCCCCGATTGCTGCCCCCTCGTGCACACTCCCTGCCAAATCACCTCCCCTTGAGTGTGGGTGAGACTTGTGACTCTGGTGGATTATCACTCGTGATGCATTCTGTGACATGTTTATCACAGCAAACGGGGAGAGGTTCTCCTACTGGCTTTAGAGAAGTAAGCTGCTGTGTTATCAGATGGCCAGGTGGTTAGGACTTGAGGGTGGGCTCTAAAGCTGGGAGTGCCATGAGAGACTATGGACTCTGGGAAACAAACTGAGGGCTTCAGCAGGGAGAGCGGTGGGGGAATGGGATAGGCTGGTGATGGGTAGTAAAGAGGGCACGTATTGCATGGTGCACTGGGTGTTATATGCAAGTAATGAATCATGGAACTTGACATCAAAAACCAGGGATGTACTGTATGGTGACTAACATAATATAATAAAAAATATTATTAAAAGAAATAAAGCTCAGAGTGAGGATTCCTACTAATAGCCAGCAAGAAAGACAGATAACTCAGTCCTAAAACTGCAAGGAAATGAATTCTGCCTACAATCTCCATTGGGTTGACAGAGAAACCCAAGCCTCAGATGAGATTCCATACTTAGCTGACATCTTGATTTTAACCTTAAGAACACCCAGCTCACCGGACACAGACACTGTAAGAAAGGAAATTTGTATTTCCTTTGTGCTGCTAAGTTTGTGGTCATTTATGATATATACCTAGAGATTAATACAATGATTTCTAGGACTTTCTACTGCATAGATCTGTGTGTGTGCCTCTGTGTGTGTGTGTGTGTGAGAGAGAGAGAGAGAGAGAGAATGATGATGAAATTATTCTATCATCTTTACCAAATAAGTTTTGTTACAAGTAAAGTTGAGTTTAACTCTAGAAATATCTACCATGGATGATGCAGTTGCCACATGAAAATGGGTGTCCAGTTTTCAATTACATACTGGGTGCTCTCTCTACTCCCACAGGGACAGACACAAAAGGCGTGGAAAATGACAAACGTGAGCCTGGTCACAATGTTCTTCCTCATGGGGCTTCCCCGTGCACCAGCACTGGATGTCCCCCTCTTGGGACTCTTCTTGGTGATTTATGTACTCACCGTGGTGGGGAACCTCCTCATCCTGCTGGTGATCACGGTGGATTCCCACCTCCACACCCCCATGTACTACTTCTTGACCAACCTGTCCTTCATTGACATGTGGTTCTCCACGGTCACCGTGCCCAAAATGCTGATGACCTTGGCGTCCCCAGGAGGCAGGGCGATCTCCTTTCACAGCTGTGTGGCCCAGCTCTACTCCTTCCACTTCCTGGGGAGCACCGAGTGTTTCCTCTACACAGTCATGTCCTATGACCGCTACCTGGCCATCAGTCACCCGCTCAGGTACACCAGCATGATGAGTGGGAGGACGTGTGCCCTCCTGGCCACCAGCACGTGGCTCAGTGGCTCTCTGCACTCTGCTGTCCAGACCACACTGACATTCCGTTTGCCCTACTGTGGGCCCAACCAGATCCAGCATTACTTCTGTGATGCCCCTCCCATCCTCAAGCTGGCCTGTGCGGACACCTCCATGAACGAGATGGTGATCTTTGTCAACATTGGGGTCGTGGCCTCGGGCTGCTTTCTCCTGATAGTGCTGTCGTATGTGTCCATCATCTGGTCCATCCTGAAGATCCGCACCTCAGAGGGGAGACACAGAGCCTTTCAGACCTGTGCCTCCCACTGCATTGTGGTCCTTTGTTTCTTTGGCCCTGGTCTTTTCATTTACCTGAGGCCAGGCTCCCGGGATGCTGTGGATGGGGTTGTGGCAGTTTTCTACACGGTGCTGACACCCCTTCTAAACCCGGTGGTGTATACCCTGAGGAACAAGGAAGTGAAGAGAGCTCTGCTCAAGGTGAGAAGTCAGTCAGTATTCACCCAACGTAAATAATGAAGAAAGGCCAGATATGACTAGCTTTTTAAAAATTTTTTTAGGACTAAATTAAACCACCAACATGAACATTATACTTGTAAGGAACATTTCAAGTATCCAATCTTGATTTTTTCATTAAAATTTAATGCATTTTTAATTTTTCCCTCTGCATTGCTTGCCAGAATCCCAATAAGTAGACATTTAGGTGATAGTGTAAGAGGAAGGATGATGGCTTCTTCTTCTCTTTTCTATTCTATCAAGTAAATCATCTGAAAAGTTGTTACTCCTATCCCCTGATAAATATTTTGTAAAATTGTTCTTCAGTACAATTCACCTATATTTCATTTTGCCAATTTAAATCAATCTAAAAATCTCTCTCAATTTTCAAACCATTATACTGATAAAAATCACATGTAATATTTGCAATTCATTATATAATATAGTACCCATATGATGAAATTTTATGTTATACAATATCATACCAAAGGTACTTGATTCTCAAGAATGACTTTATTCACATTTATGAGTTAATGAAAACTCTATAACTCTTTAATTTTTTCGCTTTGACTTCCAAGATTTTTAAAGTAAATATTTGCCTATCTATGTACTTTATGCACTATTTGTACTGAATTGGTAACAGATACCACTATCTAGATTGTTGTTCTATATTTACAGAGCTCCTGACTGTTATCTTAAATGCAAAGCTTCTAATTTCAGCAATCTTAAAATTATTTTTGTGAATAAACAAGAGACAAATAGCAAATGTGTGAAATTAAGAAAATAATCTTAGAGACAAAAATATACTACCAATAAATATTGAAAGTATCTTCCAATTTTAGAACCAGACTCTAGTAACCAGACCTCTGTAATTATATTGTCTGTAGTTCACATTTGTGTGACTTAAAGTGTAAAATGAACTTTAGACACTATCTGGGAGGTAAGACTTGAGCCATGAACCTCAAAAGCAGTCAAATATACACCTATATTGATAGCATAAAGTAGTTTTTCTAAAAATAAATGTTTAATTTAAATGTCACCGGTATCCTCTTAGTGCAATAAATGTCAACACTGCCTAGCATACCAAGAAGAGAAGAAGAGAAACTGGTAGGCACCTGTTAGAACTGGAGATCACTTGTCAGACTCCTCAGACTTGCAGCACCTGCCTTCCAGAGACCCTTTAGCAAGGCAACCCATCTATGCTAGGTTGTATATCTTGCTCTAAGCAAGTTATGAGGCCATGCTGGGAAGAAAATTGTACTATCTATAAAGGTATGACCAATGTAAACCATGCAACAGTGATCTATTTAAGAGGTCAATTACTAGTGTTCATGTCAATAAACCAGACTGATATGGCCTAGTCTAGAACCTTACTCAATTTGCAAAGGAGAAAACTGAGGATGAGTTTGATCAAACTTACTTAGCCATTGGGTTCACTCGGATTCTTTCTAGTTTCTTGTTACATCATACTATTTTACTTAACTCACAGTAGCACAAACTGTTATAGGACATTTACTGAGTGTTATGTTACGTGATAAGCAATAGATACACCCAAAGAACTGACAAAGTCTCTGTATTCATGAAGGTCCTCATCTGCTATGGAGGAAAAACAGGTGTAGCATCATCCAGTGGACACTGTGATAAGCATGAGTGCCCAAGGAGAGAACTATTAATAGTTTCAAAGTGGAAATATGCTGAAAGATTCAAAATTCTATAATAATATATGTTAAACAAAACCAAGTTGAAAGTAATTTAAGTGTTTAATGGTGATATATAAGATAAATATCGGTGTCATTTTTTTAGTTGAAATGGCTATTGAAATAATTGTAGAATCATGTAAAATTGTATACAGTAAAATGGAGAGATCCATTACGTAAGTATGTTCAGTTTCCCCCAATGGCAACAATTTGTAAAACTATAGCATAATATCACAACCAGGATATTGGCATTGATCTCATCCACAGATCTTACTCACATTTGCCCGGTTTTATGTGTACATGTGTTGTGTATGTGTGTAGGTGTGTGCTAAGTAGTACGCAGATGAGGGAGAAAAAGAAGGATGAGTGAAAGAAGCCAGTCACAAGAGCGTATGTACTGTATGATTCCATTGTTGGAAACTCCAAAAAAGCAGATGTCATCTACAGAGAGAGAAAGCAGATGAGTCTGGGTCTCCGGCTGGTGAAGAACAGCAGAGGGGACATAGGGATTCCATTGTGGTGATGGGAAAGGTTTTTATCTCGATTGTGGAAGTAACCAGCGTTTGTTAAAGCATCAAACTGGGCGCCTAAAATGGATACATTTCAGCATATGCAAATTATATCTTTATAAAGCTGCTTTTTCAAAGCAGGCAAGGAGAAAAGTCAAATTTCAAGTTAAAAACAAAAAGAGAACCCGTTATTTCTACACAGCCATGACAAAGTAGCTGTCAGACTTAACCTCCCTCTGAAAAGTATGAACTGTGTAAAATATATCCCTGCGCCATAAAAATTACTAAAGAAAATTCCAAAATTGAATAAAATGATCCCAGATCAAAGTACAAGAAGGAATAATTAGCACTGGAAAGGGAAAATATAGGTAAATAAAAAACACTATTAACTATTTTAAGCACATGTAATAATAAAAATCAATTCAATAATAAAGCACCAATAATAATGTCCTAAGAGGTTTACAACATAGTTAGAAATTAAATATATGACAAAACATAAAAATATATAAGATGTTACATGGAGTTAAATGATTGTAAGGGTCTTAGATTATTTAGGATGTGGTAAAAGTGTTAACATAAGTAAATAATAATATTAAAAATTATATTGAATATCATAAAAAGGTAAAGAATAATGAAAACAGGTAAAAACAAAAAAGTAAATAAGAAAATGAAAACTTGTTTAATACACTAAATACTTTGATTAATACAAGGAAGACAGAAAAATTATGGGAATAAAGAAAAAAGAATTTAAGCACAAATTGAAACAATAGCAAAATGTTCAACTTAAATCTATACCAGCAATTACAGATACAGTAACCACCTTAAATAAAATAAAAATGTTAGAGACTGACTTGAAAATTCTTAATTATCTAGTTTATAAGAAACTTCATTAAATACAAAAAATGGATATTAAAAAATGAAAAGTAACAGTGGAAAATATACACCACAAAAACAGCAGGAAAAAACCCAAGTCTATATTAATATCAAATAAAGTGAACTTTAAGGTAGGAAGTAAGAAGCGTGAAGGATATATTTTTTATAAAATTTATTGAAGTCTAGTTGACGTACAATATTATATTAGTTATAGTGATTTGACAACGATCTGCATTAGAAAATGTTCACTAAGTTACGTGTAGTCACCATCGGTCACTACACAAAATTACGTATTTGCTGTGCTTTGAATCCAGTGACATACTACTTGATAGCTAGAGGCCTTTAGCTCCTTATTTCTTTCACCTGCTTTGCTCATCCTCCCACTCCCTCCCCTCTGGCAACACTAGTAGTTCTCTACTTGAGCGATTTGCTGCTTCCAGAGCCTGTTTCTGTTTTATTGTTTGTTTGGTTTGTCTGTCCACATGGAAGTGAAATCATATGCTATTTGTCATTCTGTGACTTCTGTCACATAGCACAATACACTCTAGGTCCATCCAGTTGTCACGAATGCAAGATTTCATTTGTTTTGTGGCTGAGTATAAAGGGCATTTTATAAATAAAAAAAAATCAATTTAACAGGAAGATATTAAAACCCACAATTCTTATGAATTAGCAAAATATCTTCAAAATATATGACTTGTGAAAAATGCTATAAGTAATTCTTCAGTGAAATAATATTTTAACAGCTTATCGAGCCTCAGCAATGATACAAATCAACCAATATGGAAATAAAGTGTAAAGAATGTGAGGAGATAACTGTCAATCAAGAATTGTACGCCACTAAAGGCAGAGAACAAACTGGCAGCTGCCAGAGGGGGGGGCTGGGGGAGGGGCGAAGTGGGTGAAGGGGAGCAGGAGGTCCAGGCTTCCAGGTATGGAAGGAGTGAGTCACAGGGAGGAAAGGCACCGCATAGGAAATACAGTCAGTGATCTCGTAGCAGCCTTGTGTGGTGACAGATGGAAGCTATGCTTGTGGCGGGCAGAGCATAACGTGTAGACTTGTCTGACCACTATGTTGTACACTTGAAACTCATGTAACATTCTGTATCCACCACGTTCCATTAAAAAAATAAATATGATTGAATGCTGAGTAATTACCAAGTATGAGTGTGCAATAATGACATTTAGAGACATTAAAAAATAGGAAGTTTCTACCACTACTACAACCGTATCAAGTAACTTAAAAATATACAACACAATAATAAAACTCATCCTGAAATAGGCATTTGAAATATAGGAAGGAATAGAAAGTTAAAAAAATCAAACCTGTAAGTAAATCTGAATAACTATTGTATCATAAAAAATAATGTTCAGTTCTCGAGCTTAAAAAGTCATGATCGTGACTTCTGGTTTCATCTCCAACAAGTAAAGAGCTTGGAAGCTGTCCCTTGCCTTCTTAAAACAAGGCAAATTGGGACACATTGAATATCAAGGCTTTTCTTGGACCCATCAGAGAGCTGAGGTCACAGGGCAAATTGGCCTGGGACAGTGACGGGTGATTAACACACAGCAGACTGCCCATTGCGACCTTGCTCTTCTGTGTTGATTTTAGAGTGTGGTCCACCTGTGAATGGTTTGTCACACTTCATTACTGATTTCAAATACTCTCATATCACATGGTCACACGTGTCAATATGCAGCCAGCAGGTGGCCTTTGGAGGAGGACTAACTAGAAAGTCTCCCACTCACAGCTCACTCCATGAGAGCCCTTGCCTTCTGCTTCTATCTAATGATCTGAAGTGCTAGCATTAGGGCATTTGACCCCCTGACACTTGCTGCATAAATTTCAATATTTGCAAAATTCAACATGGCCCCTGCTGACTGGGGGTGAACTGGAGGAATAGAGTGATACCGAATCCGTAGGGTTTTGCCAATGTCTCTTTTGATCTAATATATACGTCCCCTGGTCACTTTGCTAGTATGGGTATCCAAACATGAGAATAAGGTCCCTGAAAATAGTTTGATGGTGATGACTTTGAAGAAGGATATGACCCTAATACCCATTTTGAAAATGTCCCCCCATTCTACCAAAGAGGAGGAGATATGTTTTTGTCTTAATTTTACCCACAGTGAGAAAAATCGGGTCACACTGCAAACATTTGAGTTAGACCTGAGTCAGGCTTAGTTAGTGCGGTCCACCTAATGCTTCCTCATCTCTATCTCCGGGACATGGTAGGATTATACCTTCTTCTGGCCCTCCTGTGGTTGGGTGGGGGCAGGTCCTAGTCAACATGTATGCATGGTCTGGATACAGAGATTTTCAGACAATAAAAAGAAATGCAAAATACCTTAGTTTAGACCTTTGTGTCCAAATTTTCTTCTTGTTAGAACTAAAAGATTCAACATGCATTATGATTTGGCCTGGGAAACAGAAGCTCTGTGAATTTGGAGCAGACGCCAAAACATGTAGACTGAAATCACCTTTGTATTATTCATACTCTATATATCTAATTATTATGGGTTATGTAGTTGAAGTAAGTCTTTGTTATCTGCGTATGCTATTTTTTTTATTTTTAGGTGATAATTCACTCTACTACCTAATCTGTGTTAGATGTTATGTTGTTTACTGTAGCATTTCATATATACATTAGGACACTGTAAGATTCATTTGTCTACTTATGTGTTCCCCACTGGACTCTGGAGTTCTGGAGCACCGACACCGTATAGGAGTCCCCTAATTTAAATTGTTGAAGGAATTATTGCATTGATTAATTATTTGAGAAAGCATGAGTGAATGAATAAGTATCAGCACTGAGGTCATAAGTCATTCGTGATTTGAGCCTGATTTTTTCTATATTAGGTAATTACTTCTTATAATTCAGCTACTACTTCTATCATATAGACAGTTTTCGACCACTAGTGAACTCAGAAAATAGAGCTTCAAGGAATCAATCAGATACATTATGCTATCATCAAACAATATTTTCAGAATTCAGGCTAACAGTGGAATGGCACCATGAATAACGAGCCGCAGGGGACAAGTTCGATCCTCCAGAGCTGCTATTTTGGGGAGAAACTCAGGAGAATACATCAAAATGTGGCACAATGCGATGAGACATTTGCTGAGATTTCATCGGTTCCCATGTGCAATGCAAACATCAATTCTCCAGTATTTTATTCTTTTTTTACTTTCCCTTTTTGAAAACAGTACTAATAACTCTTGGAGCATATCAACAACACAATGAAGTATTTACAAAATGAGGTTGTCCCAATTATTATTTCATAATGTAAAGGATTCACTACTGAAGTATCAAAATTATCCAACATTCTTCTTTATTTTCTGGAATTTCTTCATGTCATCCTACCTCCATTCTTTTGCTCTATTTCTTCTCTTACCACTTTTCCAATTGCATGAAGAAGAAATGTGTGAACAAAGACTATGGGAAGAACTTCCAAGTTTCAGGGCTACTTTTGTTGGGCCGGTCATACCACAGAGAGACAAATATTGAAGAAGAAGAAGGAAAAAAGGTTTTGGTGTAGACATAGGAACTTGTTGTGATAGGTTTACCTCCAAATGGAAAGAACAAAGAACTCAAGTTATCAGGGACTTGAAAAGAAGGTAGGAACATATGGAGAGAACGAGGTGCCATCTGTTTAGGACTCAGTGTGGATCGGAAGTCGGGTCCCTGAAAAGTAAATATTTGGGAATAGAAAGCATCTTAGTAGGAAGAATATCCTGAAGAAATCAGACAGGATTGATGTAGGTGGAGACTATGGGGCTCTGACAGTATTTTTCCCAGAGGAACCCGCCGCTTCATGGGGAACACATAAGGAACCAGTGGGATGAGACTGCGGGATGACACATTTGCAATCTCACTTAGCTGGAGGTAGAGCAGATCATGCTCTTTTCATAGTCTATGGGGGAAAATGTAGTTTCTATCAAAATCCCACATTTAGTTATAAAATACACATAACTATTCAAAAATCGGTGTTTCATTATGCCAGTAATTGCTGTTGCTCATTGGTATTGCTCTTCTTCCCCCAAAATGGAAAGTTCCTGAAATTAGTGATCGTAACATACAGTAGAATTTTCACCATGAGCTTTTGTGCCAAATAGCCTGAAATTAAACCTTGACCATATTCCTACTAGCGTGGGACTTTATCAAGTTTCTAATCTGTCTTTGTTTTCTCAATTTTTATAATAGAGAACTTATTATAGGGCTATTGTAATAATTATAAGGTTCTTGTAATGATTAACTTATGAAGTGTCTAGCATATCCCAAGCTCAATAATGTTTCTGTTTCACAGCTGAATAATTCTAGAATAACTTAATTCATTATAATTTTAACATTTCAGGTATTTTCTTATAGTTAAATTCCTTGAAAACTAATAAATATGAGGGCAGCAAATTTATCAAAATAGTTAATGAATCAGAATGATTGCATTGTCCATAATTAGCTGGAGTAATTTATATAATAATAATGATAATAGTAATAATAATGGCAACATTCATGCATCTTCAAATATACTATTTTAATGGCTGGGAATCATTGACATAATTTGTGAAGAGAATGATTCTGAGAACCAGGCTATCTGACTGGTGGCCCCAGGTTTGAACTTTAGATCTTTAATTGAGAATTTACTGGGGTGCCTGGGTGGTTCAGTCAAACATTTGTTTTTGGCTAGGGTCATGATCTCAGGGTCTTAGGATGGAGCCACATGTTGGGCTTCTGGCTCAGCAGGGAGCCTCCTTCTCCCTTTCCCTCTGCCCCTTCCCACTCCACTCGTGCTCTCTCTCTCACACACACTCTCTTGAATGAATAAGTAAAATCTTAAAAAAAGAATTTATTATGAATCAGTATCACTCAAACCACTTCTATACATTCATTTAATCCTCATAACAGTAGTTTGAGAGAGGGTGATTTTTGAGATGAAAAATTGAGGTAAAGACCATAAAATTTCCAAAGTTATTTGAGCCAATATTTATTTTTGTTTGGATGCAAGTATAGCATTTCATCTATTATATGTGGATGCCCACAAGTACGGGCCATGTATGTAGCTATTAAACAGGTATTTTCAGGGTGCTTTGTCCTCTCTAGGTTTTTTTTTTCTTTCTGATTTTAAAAGAAATGTTGAAATCCCATGAACAGGTTACTTAGAGATATTTTCATTTTTCTCCTCTACATAGGAAACATCATTGGCCCCAGCCTGCAATGTGGGTGTTCCTGTCGCAGAGCAGGTTGGAGTTTGGTGCAGCTGAATTTCCAAGACCCTAAGACGGTGGGAGCAGGAGCTCCCTGGGCAGATGACCAGCCACCACCAGCTGTGGTAAAAGAATGCAGTGATGAATGGTTCAGTGCTAACTGTGAATATTGGGTCAGGTAGCCCAGGAATTCAAAGTCAGAGTATGTGATGGAGACTACTGGTTTCTGTCCTTACCTTCCTCCCGATCCGCCTCACCCAGCCCGGGAAACTGCAGGACCCTGGCAAGGGGGCGATGGTTGGCGGTTCCTGAGAGGAGCATGTCAGCTCCACAGCCTGTCCTGGCAGAGCCACCTGGAGAGTTAAGGAGCTGCTCAGAGCTTAGAACTCTTTCAGGGGTGCCTGGCTGGCTCAGTCAGTTGAGTGTCTGCCTTTGGCTCAGGTCATGATCCCAGGGTCCCGGGATCAAGCCCCACATCTGGGTCCTGCTCAACAGGGAGCCTGCTTCTCCCATTCCCTCTTCTCCTCCTTCCCCAACTTGTTCTCTGTCTCTTTCTCTGTGTCTCTCAAATAGATAAATAAAATCTTAAAAAAAAAAAAAAACCTTTCAATGTGGGAGCATTTAACGTGGTCATGATGTGCCCGGACGGGGGGTGGTCACACTCGGACACACACACAGCACATACACACAGAGCCACTAACAGACTGAGAAGGTAGCCACACTGCCGTAACCATGAGTTAGTGACTCTGATATTTGCTGCTGTCCTTGGACACTATGCCCAAGAGTGTAATTCCCAAGTTGTGTACATAAGTCTTAAGCAAAAATGAAAAAAAATATATTATAAACTTAGGTATATGAATAAAACAACCCGTGTGTCTGAGTTCCAAGGAGAATATGTAATTTTTAAGATGGCAAAACAATGGTATATGTCAACTGTAGGTCAATAAAATGGAACAAAAGATAAAAAAAATTTTCACAGAGAAAAATTTGATAGACCAAAATTTAAGCAAGCTCATCATCAATAAAATTTAATTCTGATTTTTAAAAATTCTTCAGGAAATTTGTGAAACAAATATTCCTGAGTGGGTCATTGTGGACAATATTGAACACTGAGACTACACATGTAATATGTTGCATGTTGATGCCTAAATTATATTACCATATTTTTAGAAAATTGGGCATATCTACTTTCTAATGTTAATTTGCTTGGGGACTATGTCACTGTTTCTATAAGCTTCCACAGAGCTCTCTTCACTTCCTTGTTCCTCAGGGTATACACCACCGGGTTTAGAAGGGGCGTCAGCACCGTGTAGAAAACTGCCACGACCCCATCCACAGCATCCCGGGAGCCTGGCCTCAGGTAAATGAAAACACAGGGAACAAAGAAACAAAGGACCACAATGCAGTGGGAGGCGCAGGTCTGAAAGGCTTTGTGTCTCCCCTCTGAGGTGCGGATCTTCAGGATGGACCAGACGATGGACACATACGACAGCACTATCAAGAGAAAGCAGCCCGAGGCCACGACCCCGATGTTGACAAAGATCACCATCTCGTTCACGGAGGTGTCCGCACAGGCCAGCTTGAGGATGGGAGGGGCATCACAGAAGTAATGCTGGATCTGGATGGGCCCACAGTAGGGCAAACGGAATGTCAGTGTGGTCTGGACAGCAGAGTGCAGAGAGCCACTGAGCCACGTGCTGGTGGCCAGGAGGGCACACGTCCTCCCACTCATCATGCTGGTGTACCTGAGCGGGTGACTGATGGCCAGGTAGCGGTCATAGGACATGACTGTGTAGAGGAAACACTCGGTGCTCCCCAGGAAGTGGAAGGAGTAGAGCTGGGCCACACAGCTGTGAAAGGAGATCGCCCTGCCTCCTGGGGACGCCAAGGTCATCAGCATTTTGGGCACGGTGACCGTGGAGAACCACATGTCAATGAAGGACAGGTTGGTCAGGAAGTAGTACATGGGGCTGTGGAGGTGGGAATCCACCGTGATCACCAGCAGGATGAGGAGGTTCCCCACCACGGTGAGTACATAAATCACCAAGAAGAGTCCCAAGAGGGGGATGTCCAGTGCTGGTGCACAGGGAAGCCCCATAAGGAAGAACATTGTGACCAGGCTCACGTTTGTCATTTTCCACGCCTTTTGTGTCTGTCCCTGTGGGAGTAGAGAGAGCACCCAGTATGTAATTGAAAACTGGACACCCATTTTCATGTGGCAACTGCATCATCCATGGTAGATATTTCTAGAGTTAAACTCAACTTTACTTGTAACAAAACTTATTTGGTAAAGATGATAGAATGATTTCATCAACATTTTCTCTCTTCCTCTCTCTCTCTCTATCTCTTGCCCACACAGAAACACATGCTACAAATAGAGGCACCCACAGATATATGTAGAAGAAAGTCATAGAAATCCATTGTATTAACTTCTGCTTATGTATCACAAATGACCACAAACTTAGCAGCATAAAACAATGCAAATTCCATTTTTACAGTGTCTGAGTCAGGTGAGCTGGGTGTTCTGCTCAAGATTGAAATCAAGATGTCAGCTGAGTCTGGAATCTCATCTGAGGCTTGAATTTCTCTTCCAACCCAATGGAGATTGTTGGCAGAATTCATTTCCTTGCGGCTTTAGGACTGAGGTGTCTGTCTTTCTTGGTGGCTGTTACCAGGGATCATCCCTCCCAGCTTTAGAGCCTACCCTCAGGTCCCAGCCACCTGGCCATCTGATAACATGGCGGCTTACTTTTTAAAGCCAGTAAGAGAATCTGTGTCCAGTTTGCTGTGACAACGTGTGATGTGACAGAGTGCATCAAAGGTGATATCCCATCGCAGTCTCAGGTCTCACCTACTCACAGCTAGGCGGTTCAGCAAGGAGTGTACACAAGGGGCAGCAATTGGGGGCCATTTGGAATTCTATTTTCTCTTCCGAGTTCATGGGGAAATTTAAAGAACCAAGAATTTAATTGTTGATAGTAATGTACACTTCAAAAATCAACAGTACAGATGAATAATTCCCTGGGGTCCTCATATGTAACTTGGTAGTAGTAATACCAGCTAAGAAATAAGCATTAAATAATATAATAATGGTGAAGTCCATAATAAAGTGTCTGATAGTTGAGAACTTCACAAAAAATTACAATGAATCATACAAAATTGTTATCTTATGCATCTATCTATCTATCTATCTATCTGTCTATTTATCAATAGAGAGGGGGGAATGAGAAGGAGAATAAATTCTCTTTGTGTTGTAGAGACTTCTCGGTTTCAAAGCTAGATCTTTGAGGAAGGTTTCATCACTGGTATTGGGACTGGTGTCTCACTACAACCACCACCCCCTTATAAAGGGAATTCCCTCAGTAAAGTTTGAGAAACTCAACTCTATAACATGATCCCTGTATTCTTCCATTTGATTCAGAAAATACCAAGCCTTGTACACTGCTGGTTGCATACTTCTCTTACACTAGGCTATCCTTTATGAGGCTCTAAGAACATAAAATTCATACCTGTTCTCCCAAACAAAATCCACTGGCAGTTTTCTAACATATATCCTTCTATCCTCAAGAGCTAGATATTTTCTAATTTGGCTTTGTTAGAGATAATATCTGTCCCTTCATCTTCCACTCCTCATACTCATGAATTCAGTCAATGCCCTTGTAAGAGAAAACATCTCCGTCAAGTGTATGGCTCTTATTTAAGACCTACGGCCTGAGACAGGAAGAACAGAACTGACACCAGAGGAAAGGATGTTGCCAGCTCGATGTCAAGAAGAGTTGGGATTCTGTACAATGAAAAGCAAGGCAGAATTAATGTTTTTTATTTATCCAACTTAGTGTTGCGTTCATGATCGTTATTAATTATTCTTTGAGGGAAGACTAGGAAACCAGCTCCACAATGAGAGAAGCCAGGATCCCTGATCTCAGCAAAGCTTAGACAAAATGCATCCCGTGTCTAGACAATGTGGCTTAAGCTACATCTAAGCTGTAATTTTCATGGGTGAAGGGGAGTGGGAGGTTCAGGCTTCCAGGCATGGAATGAATAAGCCATGGGAATGAAGGCCCTGCATTGGAAATACAGTCGATGTATTGTCACAGCGTTGTTTGGTGACAGATGGTGGCTGCACTTGTGGTGAGCAGAGCATAAAGTACAGAGAAGTTGGGGGCGCCTGGGTGGCACAGTGGTTAAGCGTCTGCCTTTGGCTCAGGGCGTGATCCCAGCGTTGTGGGATCGAGCCCCACATCAGGCTCCTCTGCTATGAGCCTGCTTCTTCCTCTCCCACTCCCCCTGCTTGTGTTCCCTCTCTCGCTGGCTGTCTCTATCTCTATCAAATAAATAAATAAAATCTTTAAAAAAAAAAAAAGTACAGAGAAGTTGGATCATTATGTTGTATACCTGAAAATAGTGTGACATTGTGTGTCAAATATACAAACACACAAAAACTCTTTAAGCTCTATTTTTCAAATAAGAGAGTAAATAACAGACAAAATTATTATAATCACCTATATGGATATCAGAATTCAAGAACTGGTACAAATGTATCTGAAGTTTCTACTTTACCAGCAGGATCCCATACCCAGAGTAACTTCACATTCAGATTAGATGAAATAGGAAACTTTTCATCAGGTGGATTGCAAGTAGCCTGAGATTTAAGGCAGGACTATCGATTAGAGGTGTCAGTGTTTGACTTGTTTGTGCTTGCCGCAGCAATTTGGTCCCTATTTGTAGGCCTTTAATTAAAAAGTGTGTGTTTGTGTAGACAGAGAGATGGAGAGAAATAGACAGGAGACAGACAGACAGAGATGGGAAACCGAGCAAGACAGAGAGACACAGACAGGCATAGTGACAACGTGAGACTTGGTAACCCAATGTAGGATGTCTAACAAGCACCTTATCTCTCAGTGGAGGTTCAAGAGGAAAAACAGGAAGATGAAGAGAAATCTACCATTTTAAGAACTCACCTTACAGTATAGGATTCATTTCAGTGTAAAATACATCTGTGTTTTTTTCCTCCAATTTTTCACTCTCTATGGTCAAGGCAGTGGTTCGCAAGTTATTACTCAAAGAACAGACATACCTGTGATTCATTGGTGAGAGTGGCTCATTTCTATCCAAGGACCCAACTAGTTGAAGTCCAGGGAATTGAAAGAAACGTGGCTAGATGGGTAGGAACGTAACTTGATTTAGTGTCTCAGGGGATGAGATTCCTCTTGGGTCTTCAGGTTCCTTGAAAAGCAGAAAAACAAGAAGAAACTAATGAAAGGTTTTTAATAATCATGCATATATTTCCCACTGGGCTTGCTTTTTGAACACTCCTGAGAGGAGTTCATGTCTTTTTGAAACTAGTATTTATATTTAAGAGGAAGGAAGGAGGACCCAGTTACCCTTTTCCCTCAACAGTGATGCAGATAAACACACAACTGCTGAATCTCAGCTTAAAATAGTCCAGAACCCATATATGGTCATCACCTGACCCCACTCTGCATCTCAATGCCACTCTCTCCTCCACCATCTTTTAAAACTGTGTTTAAAACATGATGATTACCCAACATTTGCATCAACATGGATGGGACTGGAGGAGATTATAAGTGAAGTAAGTCAAGCAGAGAAAGACAATTATCATTTGGTTTCACTTATTTGTGGAACATAAGGAATATCAGGGAGGACATAAGGAGAAGGAGGGGAAAAATGAAGGGAGGGAAAACAGAGGAGGAGATGAACCACGAGAGACTATGGACTCCGGGAAACAAACTGAGAGTTTTAGAGGGGAAGGGGGGCCCGGGGGATAGGCTAGCCTGGTGATGGGTATTAAGGAGGGCACATATTGCATGGAGCACTGGATATTATGCACAAACAATGAATCATGGAACATTACATCAAGGACTGATGATGTACTGTATGGTGACATAACATAATAATAAAAAAAAAAAAGAAAAAATAAATAAATAAAATAAAACATCTAAATTTCTAAAATTTTTTGTTGTTTAGAGTTTTAGAGTGGCTTTGCTGAAGGAAATACCTGAGGTTACAGAACTATTTTCCAGTTGTATACTTCATAGATTGCATTGCTGTCATAACTTTTATGCTCTTATAAGATGTGTAAACACTTGATGCATTAAAGTTGTTCTTAATTTGTAAATAAGCTTTTCATGAACTTTATTGATTTCTTTCTTTTTTTTTTTAGGTCATAGTCTTTTCTTATTGGTTTGTCAGGACTTTTATAAATTAAGATAACTAATTCAAGTTACTAATGTCAACATCTGTTGCTGGCTTGGATGAAGGAGAAAACTTCTTCCCACATAGTGTTGGTACAAATCTGTATGGTTACAGTGGCTTCTTGAGGAAAGCAATACAAGAGTAGTTATTGAGTTTAAGATTATGTACATTCTTAATTCCAGTAATTCCACTCCAGGAGTCTATTCTTGATTATAAAAGTACCAGGATATAGTGTCTTCATTCAAACATGTGTGTTGATACATGGTTTCTAGTGGAAAAGCAACGAAATTTTTGTGTCTTTTAAAGAGAATTTTTTTCTACACCATGAGTTTATTTATTCAACATTAATTTTTCACATGTGACACATACAGTTTTGGATCGCATGTGTAACACTTTCGCTTGTAGTGACTTGCGCACTCACAAACACACAGGACATTACGCTGGTTAACTATACTAGTAACCTCATGCTAATAGGGGCTGGTGTGGGAAATAGAACATAACTCAGATGCCCTGCAAATTCATGTGTGTACCGCACTGTGGGAGTCAAGGCTACGGAAACCAATTCCCACATCAGTGACATTTCCGGTCATCCAGTTGCCTTGTGATGAGTTAGGCTAGTCCACAAAATCTGGTCCAATTTGATAATGTTCAGCAACGTCAGCTTGTACTGTCTTCAAGTTTCTTTTATTTCGTTTTACTCCTGCGGTACCAAAGAAGTAATTCCAAGAATCTATGTGACAGATTGACATAGGACAAAGGACACAACTTCCCCTGGTGTTCCTATATCCACATGGGGGCTCTCCAAGGTTTCATTTTCTTGATATACTGTGTGATAAGAAGTATCTGACCTGCCATGCAACACAAAACTTTAGAATTACTGGCTTTTATCCCCCTACTGAAAATGTATTTGCACTAACACATAAGACAGTAATTTTTCTACTTTGCCCTCTTCCTTTCCCAGACAGTGAATCTAGGGAATTCCATGGGAAGCCCCTGCATGTAACTCCATCCAGACATATGAATGAATCATAAAAGACTGAAGCATATATTGGCAAGATCAAAACATGCGTCTTGCAGAAACAATGGTGTGATTCACCCCATTGGCAACACTGACGTGCTGATCGTCCTGATGAGGGAATGTGTTGAAGAAGACAGAAGTCCTTAATGTTAGCTCTTCCCCCATAACCAGTTGCAAAATAAGCCTTGTACCTTCTTTTTTTTTTTTTTAAAAGATTTTATTTATTTATTTGACAGAGACAGCCAGCGAGAGAGGGAACACAAGCAGGGGGAGTGGGAGAGGAAGAAGCAGGCTCCCAGCGGAGGAGCCCAATGTGGGACTCGATCCCGGAACGCCGGGATCACGCCCTGAGCCGAAGGCAGATGCTTAACGACTGCGCTACCCAGGCGCCCAAGCCTTGTACCTTCTACATGTATTTCCACATTGTTCTGGTATGTGTGTGTTTCCATTTTTTACTTTCTTCCCCTCTATTCACTGCATTTTCATGTGTAAATCGTGTTCATGGTAATTTTACTAGTTTGTGTATAGGGTACACGGTATCGAGTTAGAATTGCCTCAGATCAGAGATGGAACGGACATCACTCAGATTTGGATCTGGATGGCATAAATGGTGATGTATCAGAATAGCTCCCTGTGAAGGGAGTGACCTGAGGAATACAGTCTCTCTGTAGTAAGTGCTGACATTGTGTGTGTGTGCGCGTAAATAGTCAGGGAAGGATGTATACAGGTGGTGTGCAGTCATGGATCTTTATTGGCATACTTATTTGTGCATATATTTTGGCTGTGTATCATTTAAACCCTCTTCCTGTCAGTGGGGTTGCATTTTGCTACAGAAACAACAATACTAGATGCTTTCCCATTCCATGCAGCAAATACTGAACATGAACATGGAATCTAGACTTAGCCAATAAGATATATCAGCCTAGACTTTGGGTCAAAAGCAGGGGCAATAAAAGGCACGTGCAAGAGAGGACGATTCAGAGGATGGCCCTGACAGGACTAACAGCACAGAGATTTGAACGGCAGGGTGACCTCGTCCTGCAGTGTGTTCAGGGCTTCATGGCTGGGGTGATGATAAGCCGCTGTGGACTGGCGCCTTCCATGGAGACGTCAGTGGACCACCATCACATATTCATGAGGCACAAATTTGCAATAATTCTGCCCATTCCTGTTTCCTGTTCCTTTTGCAAGTTTGAGTCATTGGCTTTTCTAGGGGTTTGTTACATGAGTGTGTGCGGGGAGTGGGGGTGGGGGGAAGAATGTGTTTCAACTGAAATATATACTTTGGTTAACTTACTTTTTTCACTTAAAATGTATATTGTGGAAAAACTGCAAGTCAATAGATTAATATCCAAATCTTTAATTTTCTGGTGTCTTTAGGCATATAACAATGTGTATAATTTAAAGTAATTAGATTATATCACTGGGTGTTATACGCAACTAATGAATCACGGAACTTTACATCAAAAACCAGGGATGTACTGTATGGTGACTAACATAATATAATAAAAAATATTATTATAAAAAAGAAAAAATATAAAGTAATTATATTATATTATATATGCTATATGATTGTTCTCATCCTTAAATATTTTTTGTCTTTTTTTTCAACATCACCTCTCAACTGCAGATTAATAATCTCATTTTTATCCTCCTGCTCCTTTATCTATACTCCTACAATATACAAATTATTATTGTTTTCTTTATAAAGATGGTACAGCGCTAACACTTCTGTGCATTATTGATAATATCCCAGGAAAGCCACTCAGAGTTATCGGGTGTGGTTATAATCTCTCAGTTACCGCTTAATATTTCATGATGTAGCAGCACCATGACTTATTCAACCATTTCTCTGTAAGGGTATTCACTTGGTTTTCAGTTGTTTTGTCACTAGAAACCATGTATCAACATACTCTTTTTTGGTTTGTTTACATTTTTTAAAGTAATCTCTACACCCAACGTGTGGCTTCGACTCATGGCCACAGATCAAGAGTCCCAGGCTCTTCCAACTGAGCCAGCAAGGCTCCCCAACACATATGTTTGGATAAAGACACTTAATGACTGGCACTTTTAGAATCACGAAAAAATTCCTGGAGCGGAATTACTGGAATTAAGTGTATATGCATTCTTACCTTCAACTACTGTCGTATTGCTTTCCTAAAGAAGGCACTGTAAGTATATAGATTTATACCAACATTATGTGGGAAGAAGCTTTTTCCTTCATCCAGCCAGCAACAGATGTTGGTATGAGTACCTTGAATTAGTTATCTTAATTTGTAAAAGTCCATATATACAATGGAATATTATTCAGCTATCAAAAAGAACGATTTCTCAACATTTGCTGCAACGTGGACGGCACTGGAGGAGATGATGCTGTGAAATAAGTCAAGCAGAGAAAGACAATTATCATACGGTTTCTCTCATCTATGGAACATAAGAACTAGGAAGATCGGTAGGAGAAGAAAGGATAAAGAAAGGGGAGGTAATCAGAAGGGGGAATAAAGCATGAGAGACTATGGGCTCTGAGAAACAAACTGTGGGCTACAGAGGGGAGGGGGGATGGGTGAATGGGATAGACTGGTGATGGGTAGTAAGGAGGGCACGTATTGCATGGTGCACTGGGTGTTATATGCAACTAATGAATCATGGAACTTTACATCAGAAACCGGGGATGTACTGTATGGTGACTAACATAATATAATAAAAAAATATAAAAAAAATAATTTGTAAAAGTCCTGACAAAGCAATAAGAAAAGACTATGACCTCAAAACAAAGAAATCAATAAAGTTCATGAAAAACTTATTTATAAATTAAGAACTACTTAACCATATTAAGTGCTTACACATGCTTATAAGAGCATAAAAGTTATGACAACAATGTAATCTATTACATATACAACTGGGAAATAGTTATGTATCCTTAGGCACTTCCTTCAGCAAAGTCACTCTACAACTCTAAACAACAAAAATTTTTAGAAGTTTAGATGTTTTAAACACACCTTAAAAAGATGGTGGAAGAGACAGTTGCATTGAGATGCAGAGTGGGGACAGGTGGTGACTGTTTATGAGTTCTGGACAATTTTAAGCTGAGAGTCAACAGTCGTGTGTTTATCTGCATCACTGTTGAGGGAAAAGGGTAACTAGGTCCTCCTTCCTTCCTCTTAGGTATAAATACTAGTTTCAGAAAGACATGAACTCTTCTCAGGAGGGTTCAAAAAGCAAAACAGTGGGAAACATACGCATGATTATGAAAAATCTTTCCTTAGTCTCTTCTTGTTGTTTTTCTGCTCATCAAGGGAAACTGAAGACCCAAAAGGAATCCTTCCCCTGAGACACCAAATCAAGTTAAGTTCCTACCCATCCAGCCATGTTAGTTTCCATTCCCTGCACTTCAACTAGTTGGGTCCTTGGATAGAAATGAGCCACTTGCACCAAAGAATCACAGGTATGTCTGTTCTTTGAGTAATAACTTGCAAGCTACCACCTTGACAATGATAGTAAAAAATTGGAAGAAAAAAAACCAGATTAGTTTTATACAGAAATGAATCGCATACTGTAAGGTGAGTTCTTAAAATGGTAGATTTCTCTTAGTCTTCCTGTTTTCCCTCTTGAACCTCCACTGAGAGATAAGATGCTTGGGCATTGCTAGACATCCTTCTACATTGGGTTACTAAGTCTCTCTTTCTCTGTCTCTGTCTCTGTCTCTGTTTGTCTGTTTCTCCTCACTACACACACACACACACACACACACACACACACACTACACCATAATTGACAGTCTTATCAATAGTGCTAAATCTCAGGCTACTTTGCAATTCACCTGATGAAAAGGTTCATATTTCATCTAATCTGAATGTGAAATTATCCTGGGTATGGGATCCCACCGGTAGAATAGAAATTTCAAATACATTTGTACCATTATTTGAATTCTGATATCCATATAGGTGATTATGATAATTCTGCTCTGTTATTTATTCTCCTATTTGAAAAGTACGGTTTCAAAATAATTTGTGTGTATAGTTGATTCATTGTTACACTATTTTCAGGTGTATAACATAGTGACTCAACTTCTCTGTACTTTAAGCTCTGCTCACCACAAGTGCAGCCACCATTTGTCATTATACAATACCATTGACAGTATTTTCTATGTGCCTTCATTCCCATGGCTTATTCATTCCATGTCTGGAAGCCTGAACTCCCCTTCACCTATGAAAATTACAGCTTAGGTGTAGCTTAAGCCACATTGTCTAGAAATGGGAGATCCTGGCTTCTCTCGTATTGTAAAACAGGTTTCATAGTCTTCCCTCAAAGAATAATTAATAACGATCCTGAACTCAAAACTAATTTGGATTAGATAAAAAAACATCAATTCCGCCTTGCTTTTCATTGTACAGAATTCCAACTTTTCTTGACATCAAGCTGGCAATATCCTTTCCTCTGGTGTCGGTTCTGTTCTTCCTGTCTCAGGTAGTAGGTCTTAAATAAGAAACATACTCTCGATGGAGATGTTTTCTCTTATAAGGGCATTGCCTGAATTCATGAGTATGAGGAGTAGAAGATGGAAGAATGGATATTATCTCTAACAAGGCCAAGTTAGTATAAATATCTAGATATTTAAGATGGAAGGATATATGTTAGAAAACTGCCAGTGGATTGATTTAGGAGAACACATATGGATTTTATGTTCTTAGAGTCTCATAAAGGATAGCCTAGTGTAAGAGAAGTATGGAACCAGCAGTGTACAAGGCTTGGTATTTTCTGGATCAGATGGCAGATTGCAGGAATCATCATGGAGCTGAATTCCTCAAACTCCTCTGAGGGAACTCCTTTTATAAGCAGAGGGGGGTTGTAGTGACACCAGTCAAATACCTGTGATGAAGCCTTTCTCTAAGATCCAGCTTTGAAATTGAGAAGTTTTTGCAATACATTTTATTCTCCCTCTCATTCCCCCAATCTGAGATGAATTGGTAGATAGATAGATATCGATAGATATCGATAGGAAGCCAGTTCTGGATCACAAGGTAATTTTGTATGATTCATTATCATTTCTTGAGCAGCTATCAAGTGCCAGACACTTTATTAAGGACGTCACATCTATTGTCTTACTTAATACTTTTAATTTCTCAGCTGGTAT
The DNA here is from genome assembly GCF_017311325.1 of Ursus maritimus. Classification (NCBI taxonomy): domain Eukaryota; kingdom Metazoa; phylum Chordata; class Mammalia; order Carnivora; family Ursidae; genus Ursus; species Ursus maritimus. Next base: position 44,627,906 of record NW_024424008.1, on the reverse strand, counting down.
TACTACTGCTGAGTTACATATGAGGACCCCAGAGAACTATTCAGCTATACTGTAGACTTTTGAAGTGTGCAGCCTTATCGGCAATTAAACTCTTGGTTCTTTAAGTTTTCACATAAACTCTGGAGAGAAAACAGAATTCCCAAAGGCCCTCTAGATACTTGCCCCCGGTGTACGCTCCTTGCTGAGTTACCTGCCCTTGAGTGTGGTTGAGACCTGAGACTGTGATGGGATATCACCTTCGATGCATTTTGTTACATCACACTTTGTCATAGCAAACTGGAGAAAGAGTCTTCTACTGGCTTTGAAGCTGTAAGCTGCCATGGTATCAAATGGCCAGGTGGTTGGGACCTGAGGATGGGCTCTAAAGCTGAGAGTGAGGAGTCCTACTAACAGTCAGCAGGAAAGACAGACACCTGTCCTAAAGCTGCTGGGAACTGAATTCTGCCAATGATTTCCATAGGCTTGGAAGAGAAACCCAAGCCTCAGATGAGATTCCAGACTCAGCTGACATCTTGATTTCAATCTTGAGCAGAACACCCAGCTCACCTGACTCAGACACTGTAAGAATGGAAATTTGCATTGGTTTGTGCTGCTAAGTTTGTGGTCATTTGTGATACATAACCAGAAGTTAATACAATGGATTTCTAAAACTTTCTGCTACATATATCTGTGGGTGCCTTGTTTGTGTGTGCACGTGTTTGTGGGTGTGCGAGAGAGAGAGAGAGAGAGAGAGAGAGAGAGAGAGAAAGAGACAGAGGGAGGATGATGATGAAGCAAGTGGAGTATAACTCTTGAATTATCTGCCATGGATGATGTACTTGCCACATGAAAATGGGTCTTCAGTTTTCAATTAAATGCTAGGTGCTCTCTCTATTCCCATAGGGAGAGGCAGCAAGGCGTGGAAAATGACAAATGTGAGCCTTGTCACAACATTCTTCCTCATGGGGCTTCCCCGTGCGCCAGCACTGGACGTCCCCCTCTTGGGACTCTTCTTGGTGATTTATGTACTCACCGTGGTGGGGAACCTCCTCATCCTGCTAGTGATCACGGTGGATTCCCACCTCCACACCCCCATGTACTACTTCTTGACCAACCTGTCCTTCATTGACATGTGGTTCTCCACGGTCACCGTGCCCAAAATGCTGATGACCTTGGCGTCCCCAGGAGGCAGGGCGATCTCCTTTCACAGCTGTGTGGCCCAGCTCTACTCCTTCCACTTCCTGGGGAGCACCGAGTGTTTCCTCTACACAGTCATGTCCTATGACCGCTACCTGGCCATCAGTGACCCGCTCAGGTACACCAGCATGATGAGTGGGAGGACGTGTGCCCTCCTGGCCACCAGCACGTGGCTCAGTGGCTCTCTGCACTCTGCTGTCCAGACCACACTGACATTCCGTTTGCCCTACTGTGGGCCCATCCAGATCCAGCATTACTTCTGTGATGCCCCTCCCATCCTCAAGCTGGCCTGTGCGGACACCTCCGTGAACGAGATGGTGATCTTTGTCAACATCGGGGTCGTGGCCTCGGGCTGCTTTCTCTTGATAGTGCTGTCGTATGTGTCCATCGTCTGGTCCATCCTGAAGATCCGCACCTCAGAGGGGAGACACAGAGCCTTTCAGACCTGTGCCTCCCACTGCATTGTGGTCCTTTGTTTCTTTGTTCCCTGTGTTTTCATTTACCTGAGGCCAGGCTCCCGGGATTCTGTAGATGGGGTTGTGGCAATTTTCTACACAGTGCTGACGCCCCTTCTAAACCCGGTGGTGTACACCCTGAGGAACAAGGAAGTGAAGAGAGCTCTGTGGAAGCTTATAGAAACAGTGACATAGTCCCCAAGCAAATAAACGTTGGAAAGTAGATATGCTCATTTTTCTATAAAAATAGTAATACAATTTAGGCATCAACATGCAACATATTACATATGTAGTTCTCAGTATTAAATGTCCAAAACCATCCACTCAGAAATATTTGTTTCACGGATTTGTCTGAGTAATTTTTAAAACCAGAATTAAATTTTTATTGATGATGAGCATGCTTAAATTTTGGTCTACCAAATTTTTCTCTGTGAAAGGTTTATTTTATCTTTTGTTCCATTTTATTGAGCTACAGTTGACATATACCGTTGTTTTTGCCTTCTTAAAAATTATTCTGTTTGGATCTCAGACACAAAGGTCATATTATTCATATAGCTAAGTTTATAATATGCTTTTTTCCATTTTTGCTTGAGACTTATGTATACAACTTGGAAATTACACTCCTGGGCATAGTGTCCAAGGACAGTAGCAAATATCAGAGTCACTTACTCATGGTTACAGTTGTGTGACTTCCTTCTCAGTCCATTAGTGGCTCTGTGTGTGTGTGTTGAGTGTGTGTCCCAGTGTGACCACCCCTTTTCCTGTCACGTCATGACCATGTTAAATGCTCCCACATTGAAAGGGTTCCTTTTTTCCTCCAAGATTTTATTTATCTATTTGAGAGACAGACAGAGAGAGAGAGAGAGAAAGAGAGAGAGAGAACAAGTTGGGGGAAGAGGAGCAGAGGGAATGGGAGAAGCAGGCTCCCTGTTGAGCAGGGACCCAGATGAGGGGCTTGATCCCAGGACTCTGGGATCATGACCTGGGCCGAAGGCAGACACTCAACTGACTGAGCCAGCCAGGCACCCCTGAAAGAGTTCTAAGCTCTGAGCAGCTCCTTAACTCTCCAGGTGGCTCTGCCAGGACAGGCTGTGGAGCTGACATGCTCCTCTCAGGAACCGCCAACGATCACCCCCTTGCCAGGGTCCTGCAGTTTCCCGGGCTGGGTGAGGCGGATCGGGAGGAAGGTAAGGACAGAAACCACTAGTCTCCATCACATACTCTGACTTTGAATTCCTGGGCTACCTGACCCGATATTCAGTTAGCACCGAACCATTCATCACTGCATTCTTTTACCACAGCTGGTGGCGGCTGGTCATCTGCCCAGGGAGCTCCTGCTCCCACCGTCTTAGGGTCTTGGAAATTCAGCTGCACCAAACTCCAACCTGCTCTGCGACAGGAACACCCACATTGCAGGCTGGGGCCAATGATGTTTCCTGTGTAGAGGAGAAAAATGAAAATATCTCTAAGTAACCTGTTCATGGGATTTCAACATTTCTTTTAAAAATCAGAAAAACAGCCTAGAGAGGACAAAGCACCCTGAAAATACCTGTTTAATAGCTACATGGCCCGTAGTTGTGGGCATCCACCACATATAATAGATGAAATGCTATACTTGCATCTAAACAAAAACAAATATTGGCTCAAATAACTTTGGAAATATTTTATGCTCCTTATCTCAATTTTCCTTCTCAGAAATGACCGTCTCTCAAAATACTGTTATGAGGATTAAATGAGTGTATAGAACTGGTTTGATTGATACTGATTATATAATAAATTCTTTTTTTAAAGACTTTATTTATTTATTCACTAGAGAGAGTGAGAGAAAGAGAGAGAGAGCACCAACAGGGTGGGGAGAGACACCAGGAGAGGGAGAAGCAGGCTCCCCATTGAGCCGGAGTCCAGCATGGGGCTCCATCCTAGGACCCTGAGACCATGACCCTAGCCAAAGGCAGATGCTTAACAGAATGGGCCACCCAGGCACCACAGTACATTCTCAATTAAAGATCTAAAGTTCAACCCTGTGGCCACCAGTCAGATAGCCTGGTTCTCAGAATCATTCTCTTCACAAATTATGTCAAGATTCCCAGCCATTAAAATCGTATTTTTGAAGATGCGTGAATGTTGCTTTCTTTACATCACTTTATAGATCATGGATTTACTCTAGCTAATTATGGACAATGTAATCATTCTGATTCGTTAAGTATTTTGATAAATTTACTACCCCTATATTTACTAGTTTTCAAGGAATTTATAAGAAAATACCTGTAACATTAAAATTATAATGAATTAAGTATTCTAGAATAATTCAGAGACAAATACAGTAAACATTATTAAGCTTGGGCTATGCTAGACACTTTACAAGTTAATCATTACAAGAACCCATAAGATGGGTTCTGCTACTATGAAAAATGAGAAACAAAGGCTGGTTAGATAACCTGATAATGTCCCACACTAGTAAGGGATGTGGTCAAGGTTTAATTTCAGGCTATCTGGCACCAAAGCCCATAGCGTTAAATTCTACTGTGCATTACAATCACTAACTTCAGGAACTTTCTATTTTGGGGGGAGCAGAGCAATATCAATGTACATCAGTAATTATTGGGATAACAAAACCAGATTTTTCAATCGTCATTTGTATTTTATAACTGAAATGTAGGATTTTGATAGAAACTACATTTTCCCCCATAGACTATGAAAAGCACATGATCTGCTCTACCCCCACCTAACTGAGATTACAAACGTGTCATCCCGCAGTCTCATCCCACTGGTTCCTTATGTGTTCCCCATGAAGCTGTGGGTTCCTCTGGGAAAAATACTGTCAGAGCCCCATAGTCTCCACCTATATCAATCCTACCTAATTTCTTCAAAATGTTCTTCCTGCTACAGACCCTTTCTTTTTCCAAATATTTACTTTTCAGGGACCTGACTTCTAATCCACACTGATTCCTAAACAGATGGCACCTCATTCTCTCCATGTTGTTCCTACCTTCTTTGTTCAAGTCCCTGATAACTTGAGTTCTTTGTAGTTTCCATTTGGAGATAAACCTATCACAACAACCTCCTATGTCTACACCAAAACCTTTTTTCCTTCTTCAATATTAGCCTCTCTGTGGTATGATTGGCCCAACAAAAGTAACCCTGAAACTAAACCCAAGGCATTTCACATTTCTTTTTATTGTCTAAAAATCTCTGTATCCAGACCATGCATACATGTTGACCAGGACCTGCCCCCACCCAACCACAAGAAGGTCAGAAGAAGGTATAATCCTGCCATGTCCCTGAGGTAGAGATGAGGAAGCATTAGGTTGACCGCACTAACTAAGCCTGACTCAGGTCTAACTCAAATGTTTGCAGTGTGACCCGATTTTTCTTTTCCTTTTTTTTTTTGTATGAGTAATTTTATTAAAAATATATAAAGATAGGGTGGAGGATGGGAGAAATAGGTGAAAGGAATTAGAAGGTACAAACTTCCAGTTATAAAATAAGTAAGTCCCAAAGATCAGAAGTACAGCATAGGGAATATAGTTAATAATATTTAAAAAAAATTTTTAATTTATTTTTTATTGAGAGAGAGAGGGCAAGTGAGTTGGGGGGACGGGGAAGGGCAGAAAGAGAGGGAAAGAATCTTTTTTTTATAATAATATTTTTTTGTTATATTATGTTAGTCACCATACAGTACATCCCTGGTTTTTGATGTAAAGTTCGATGATTCATTAGTTGCGTATAACACAGTGCACCATGCAATATGTGCCCTCCTCACTACCCATCACCAGTCTATCCCATTCCCCCAACCCCCTCCCCTCTGAAGCCCTCAGTTTGTTACTCAGAGTCCATAGTCTCTCATGCTTCATTGCCCCTTCTGATTACCCCCCCTTCTTTATCCCTTTCTTCTCCTACCGATCTTCCTAGTTCTTATGTTCCATCGATTTTTCTCACTGTGGGTAAAATTAAGATAAAAACATATCTCCTCCTCTTTAGTAGAATGGGGGGACATTTTCAAAATGGGTATTAGGGTCATATCCTTCTTCAAAGTCATCACTATCAAACTATTTTCAGGGACCTTATTCTCACGTTTTGATACCCATACTAGCAAAGTGACCAGGGGACGTATATATTAGATCAAAAGAGACATTGGCGAAACCCTACGGATTCGGTATCACTCTATTCCTCCAGTTCACCCCCAGTCAGCAGGGGCCATGGAAAGCCACTGTAGAATTTTGAAAATATTGAAATTTGTGCAGCAAGTGTCAGGGGGTGAAATGCCCTAATGCTAGCACTTCAGATCATTAGATAGAAGCAGAAGGCAAGGGCTCTCATGGAGTGAGCTGTGAGTGAGTGAGACATGGGAGACTTTCTAGTTAGTCCTCCTCCAAAGGCCACCTGCTGGCTGTATATTGACACATGTGACCATGTGATATGAGAGTATTTGAAATCAGTAATGAAGTGTGACAAACCATTCACAGGTGGACCACACTCTAAAATCAACACAGAAGAGTAAGATCACAATGGGCAGTCTGCTGTGTGTTAATCACCGGTCACTGTCCCAGGTTAATTTGCCCTGTGACCTCAGCTCTCTGATGGGTCCAGGAAAAGCCTTGATATTCAATGTGTCCCAATTTGTCTTTTTTTTTAAGAAGGCAAGGGACAGCTTCCAAGCTCTTTACTTGTTGGAGATGAAACCAGAAGTCTCGAATCATGACTTTTTAAGCTCAAGAACAGAACATTATTTTTTTTTTTTAAAGATTTTATTTATTTATTTGACAGAGATAGAGACAGCCAGCGGGAGAGGAAACACAAGCAGGGGGAGTGGGAGAGGAGGAAGCAGGCTCATAGCGGAGGAGCCTGATGTGGGGCTCGATCCCATAACGCCAGGATCACGCCCTGAGCCAAAGACAGACGCTTAACCGCTGTGCCACCCAGGTGCCCCCAGAACGTTATTTTTAATGATACAATAGTTATTCAGATTTATTTACAGGTTTGATTTTTTAAATTTTCTATTCTTTCCTATATTTCAAATGCTCATTTCAGGATGAGTTTTATTATTGTGTTGTATATTTTTAAGTTACTTGATATGGTTGTAGTAGTGGTAGAAACTTTCCATTTTTTTAATGTCTCTAAATGTCATTATTTCACACTCATGCTTGATAGTTACTCAGCATTTGGTTATATTTATTTTTTATTTTATTTTATTTTTTTATTTTTATGTATTTTTTTATAATTTTTATTTTGTTATATTAGTCATCATACAGTACATCCCCAGTTTTTGGTGCAATGTTCCATGATTCATTATTTGCTTATAACACTCAGTGCACCATGCAATATGTGCCCTCTTTAATACCCATTGCTGGCCTATCCCAATCCCCCCCCGCCCTCCCCTCTGAAGCCCTCAGATTATGCTAAGTGAAATAAGTCAAGCCGAGAAGCACAATTATCATATGGTTTCACTCATTTTATGGAACATAAGAAATAGGAAGATGGGTAGGAGAAGGATGGGAAGAATGAAGGGGGGTTAAACAGAAGGGGAAACTCTATGTGATTCTATACTTATTTCAATAATGATTTCCACTAAAAAATGACATTGATATTTATCTTATCTGTCATCATTAAACATTTAAATTGCTTTCAACATGGCTTTGTTTAACATATTTTTAATATAATTTTGAATCTTTTGGCATATTTCCAAATGAAAACTATTAACGGGTCTTTCCTTGAGTATCCATACTTATTACAATCCCTGGATGATGCTACCCTAGTTTTTCTCCCTCACCAGATGATGAGCTTCAGCAATATGGAGACCATGTCAGTTCTTTGGGTCTATCTATTGCTTATCACATGACTTAGCATTCAGTAAATGTCCCATAACATTTTGGGCTACTGTGAGTTAAGTAAAATAGTATGACGTTACAAGAAACTAGAAAGAATCCAAGTGAACCCAATGGCTAAGTAAGTTTGCTCTAACTTGTCCTCAGTTTTCTCCTTTGAAAATTGAGTAAGGTTATAGACTAGGCCATATCAGTCTGGTTTATTGGAGTGAATGCTAGTAATTAACCTCTTGTATAGATCACTGTTTCATGGCTTACATTGGTCATACATTTATAGATAGTACAATTTTCTTCCCAGCATGGCCTCATAACTTGCTTAGAATAAGATATACAACCTAGCCTAGATGGATTCTCTTGCTAAAGGGTCTCTGGTGGGCAGGTGCTGCAAGTCTGAGGAGTCTGACAAGTGATCTCCAGTTCTACAGGTGCCTACCAGTTTTCTCTTCTCTTCTCGGTATGCTAGGCAGTGTTGACTTTTATTGAATTAAGAGGATATATGTGACATTTAAATTAAGCATTTATTTTCAGAAAAACTACTTTATGCTATCAATATAGTTGCATATTTGAATGACTGCTTTTGAAGCTCATGGCCCAAGTCTTACCTCCCCAGATGGTATCTAAAGTTTATTTTACGCTTTAAGTCACACAAATGTGAACTACAAACAATGTAATTACATGGGTCTAGTTACTAGGATCTGGTTCTAAAATTGGAAAATACTTTCAATATTTATTGGTAGTAAATTTTTGTTCTAAGATTATTTTCTCTTTTTTACATATTTGTTATTTATCCCTTGTTTACTCATAGAAATAATTTTAAGATTGCTAAAAATATAAGCTTTGCATTTAAGATAAAATCAGGAGCTCTGTAAATATAAAACAACAATCTAGATAGTTGTATTTGTGACCAATGCAGTAGAAATAGTGCATAGAACACATAAGTAGACAAATATTTACTTTAGAAAATCTTGGAATTCAAAGTGAAAAAATTGAAGAGTTACAGAGTTTTTTCCCCCAAGATTAATTTATTTCAGAGAGAGAGAGAGAGAAAGAGAGACAGATCAGAAACTGGAAGGGCAGAGGGAGAGGGAGAATCTCAAGCGGACTTTGAAATGAATGTGGAGCCTGATGCGGGGCTTGATTCCACGACCATGAGATCATGACCATGAGATCATGCCCTGAGCCAAAACCAAGAGTTGGACACTTACTCCACTGTGCCACCCAGTGCCCCAAAAGTTATACAGCTCATAAATGTGAATAAAGCCATTCAGAAAAATCAAGTATTGGGGCGCCTGGGTGGCACAGTGGTTAAGTGTCTGCCTTCGGCTCAGGGCGTGATCCTGGCGTTATAGGATCGAGCCCCACATCAGGCTCCTCTGCTATGAGCCTGCTTCTTCCTCTCCCACTCCCCCTGCTTGTGTTCCCTCTCTCGCTGGCTGTCTCTATCTCTGTCGAATAAATAAATAAATAAATAAAAAAGGAAAAATCAAGTATTTTTGGTGTAATATTTTGTAATCTAAAAATTTCATCATATGGATACTATATTATATAATGAATTGCAAATATTATATGTGTTTTTTCCCAATATAAAGGTTTATAATGGAAAGAAAAGTAACTTTGGTAAGGTTTGATTTAAATTGCACAAAATAAAATATAAGTAAATTATACTGCAGAGCAGTTCTGGAAAATATTTACATAGGGGATAGAATTAAACTACTTTTCTGATGAGTTAACTTGATAGAACATAAAAGAGAAGACTAAGCCATCATCCTTCCTCTTAGATTATCACAAAAAAAAATGGCTGCTTATATTGGGATTCTGGCAAGCAATGCAGAGGGAAAAATTACAAATGCATTAAATTTTAATGAAAAAAATCAAGATTGGATACTTGAAATGTTCCTTACAAGTATAATGTTCATGTTGGTGGTTTAATTTAATTCTAAACAAATAAAAAAAGAAGCTAGTCATATCTGGCCTTTCTTCATTATTTACGTTGGGTGAATACTGACTGACTTCTCACCTTGAGCAGAGCTCTCTTCACTTCCTTGTTCCTCAGGGTGTACACCACCGGGTTTAGAAGGGGCGTCAGCACCGTGTAGAAAACTGCCACAACCCCATCCACAGCATCCTGGGAGCCTGGCCTCAGGTAAATGAAAAGACCAGGGCCAAATGGGCCCACAGTAGGGCAAACAGAATGTCAGTGTGGTCTGGACAGCAGAGTGCAGAGAGCCACTGAGCCACGTGCTGGTGGCCAGGAGGGCACACGTCCTCCCACTCATCATGCTGGTGTACCTGAGCGGGTGACTGATGGCCAGGTAGCGGTCATAGGACATGACTGTGTAGAGGAAACACTCGGTGCTCCCCAGGAAGTGGAAGGAGTAGAGCTGGGCCACACAGCTGTGAAAGGAGATCGCCCTGCCTCCTGGGGACGCCAAGGTCATCAGCATTTTGGGCACGGTGACCGTGGAGAACCACATGTCAATGAAGGACAGGTTGGTCAGGAAGTAGTACATGGGGGTGTGGAGGTGGGAATCCACCATGATCACCAGCAGGATGAGGAGGTTCCCCACCACGGTGAGTACATAAATCACCAAGAAGAGTCCCAAGAGGGGGATGTCCAGTGCTGGTGCACGGGGAAGCCCCATGAAGAAGAATGTTGTCACTACACTCATGTGTGTCATTTCTTCTCATGTATGGAGCTCTGTCCCTACTGGAAGGAGAGCAACTCAACATTTACCGAGACCAAATTTCATGGTAACTGCATTTTCACTGATGGAAAACACAAGATATAATTGTCATTTATGTGTTACTTGGCATTTTTCCTTTATATGGGGCTTTGAGAGGGGATTGGTCACTTCCTTATTACAGTACCCAAATCAGCCAAATACAAAAGAGGGGGGTAAGTTGTATATTTTTCTTTCTGTAGAATTAGAAACATTATACCCAAACTAGCAACTTCCCAGAGTTGTCATCCTCTCCCAAAGTCTTTATCCAGGCATCTCTCCCTCTTTTCCTGTCTAACCACCTCCCCCACATAAAATACACACAAGCACGTGCAGTCACGTGTACACACACTGCCCTGTATACAGACACAGTCTCTCATCATCAGAGATTTTGCACTGTATCAATACGGATTTCTAAAGAAAGCTTCATCCATAATGGCTGAGAAAACTGCTTTCCTAAAGCTCTCTGGGAAGCAGCAGATGTGTCAGGGAGGACCCCAGCAGGGATTTAGTCTCACGGGTTTGTCTGTTCTACACAAAGCCATGATCATATCCCCCTAATCAGTTGTGAAATCTGACCCCAACCTGATGTAGTGGTCAGAGTACCATCAAGCTCCCCACCTCCTCTCATCCTGTGTTCATTTCTATTTATAAATTTTTATTATTTCTCCCTCCAGGACTTTAAGCCATCAATCTTCCTCCTTCTGAAGTGTCATCAAATCATCTCAGAATATACTTTGTGGTGCCCATGAAGCATTCGATCTGCTTAATCAGTAAAGAAGACCAAACTATGTGTTAGAGTTTTGAGTTCTAAGATCAAATATTTATATTTGCTATAAAACAGACACCAATGTTCTTTTAAAAATAAAGGAAAAATAAGTAGTTTTAAATAATTTTTCTTATTTCTAGGATTTCTATTATTCCAGGGCTCAGACAGCGTCTTCCTTCCTTCCTTCCTTCCTCCCTCTCTCCCTCCCTCCCTCCCTCCCCTCCTTCCATTCTCTCTCTCTCTCTCTCTTTCTTTTGAGTGATCTGAAGGTCCTTGAAAATATAGAAAGAGAAAACAAATAAAGAGGGTTGGAGAAATGAAGAGAAATCTGGTTCAACACCTAGAACACTCTTGACAGAAAAAGAGCATTTCTTTACTAATTTCTAAGGTGCTTCTGCCATATAGAGTCATGTCAGCAACATGTCTCCATCCTGGTGTATCTGAGAAAAATTGACGTTTTCTGTTGCTTCAACTCAGAGTTATAATGCTAAGTTTTATAGAGAAAGCACTTTATTGACTGCGATTCTATAGAAATTTGAGTGTTTTATAAAACTGTGGAAAGCTGGCCCTGCAGCCATGACTAGGCAATATAAGCCAAAGCTGAAGAAGAAGAAAAGCAAAATTATGAACATAAAAACATCATAATCACCACAAAATTCTTAACAATGAAAAGTGCTGAGGTTTTGCCAGTTTTTGCTACTTACCAATTTTACAACTAAGTTTCAGATCATATGGCAAAATTCAAAATTTAAAGAAACTCTCAGTCTTTGATGAGTAGGATGCTTCTTTTTCTTGCATAGACAAAGCCACAGGAAGAACAAACGATAGAAACAAACACTTTAAATAACAAAGCTTAAAATTGATTTGATACGTCAGGAGATACTGCCTTGAGCCTTGAGTCTTCATGGATGAGGCTAATGCTTCCCCATGAGGATAAATACTCAGAATTTTTTCCAAATGTCTTTGTTTCACTTGGTTTTATATATGCTGGGCTACCATTCCAGAAAACATTTTATTTAGCCAAAAATTAATTCCTAAATAAATAACCATGACACTCTGGTTTAGAAAATGCCCTGTCCATGGGGCGCCTGGGTGGCGCAGTCGTTAAGCATCTGTCTTCGGCTCAGGGCGTGATCCCGGCGTTATGGGATCGAGCCCCACATCAGGCTCCTCCGCTATGAGCCTGCTTCTTCCTCTCCCACTCCCCCTGCTTGTGTTCCCTCTCTCGCTGGCTGTCCCTATCTCTGTCGAATAAATAAATAAAACTTAAAAAAAAAAAAAAAGAAAATGCCCTGTCCTGAGAAGGATATAGTTATGGTTTTTATTGTTTTGGTGTTGGTGTTGGTGATTTCTTTTTTTTATTATTAAGTTCAACAAAGAAGATGTGGTTCATATATACAATGGAATATTACACAGCCATCATGAATACCCACCATTTGCATTGATGTGGATGAACCTGGAGGGGATTATGCTAAGTGAAATAAGTTTTGTTTTGTTCTTTCCTCTGATTTCTTCCTGAAATTCAAAGGTAGACAATATGGGCTTTCATCCGCAGAGGGACAATTCTCTGGTGAGGTTCATAGTGTCCTTGATGAATCTTTTGCTTTCTGGTGATGATGGCCAGTATGGGAGGTCTGGAGCTTCCTTGCTCCAGGGATGATCTGACCATTCCTCCTCCTGGATTAGCACCTTACTGATTAAACTTTCTCCCTCCAGGCCTTGGCTGACTGCAAGTTTCTAGTCAAGAATGGATGCCACCTCACCTTGTCTGAGATTTTCTCTTTTCTCAGGCACTTCTGCCTTTGTACCTTCTCAGAACATATTTAGATTTTTTGTGAAAGTTGATTTTTTAAAGCTTGAATTAATATAACTAAAGAGAGGGAAAATATACTTTCCTACTAGAACTAATGTATGTCTTAGTTAGCAGGAAAAGGGCTTTGTGAAACCAAGAAAACCTGATCTAGGGGCGCCTAAGTGGCTCAGTCAGTTAAGTGTCTGCCTTTGGCTCAGGTCATGATCTCAGCGTCCTGGAATCGAGCCCCATGTCAGGCGCCCTGCTCAGCGGGGAGCCTGCTTCTCCCTCTCCGGCTCCCCCTGCTTGTGCTGTCTCTCTGTCCAATAAATAAATTTTAAAAATCTTTTAAAAAAAGGAAACCTGATCTCACACAGCAAAAGCCCAAAGCACTGCTGGTTTTGGAGAAAGAAAATTGCAGCTTTACTGGCCTTCGGCTGCTAGAAATGCTCACCTGCATGTGGAGGACATCACTCTCCACAGGACGGATTTTGAGGAATTGAAGCCCTCCAAATTAATATTTCTATCCATTAGCCGATCATATTACACAATTTTCTCCTCTTGGCTATCCACTTAGTCTAAGGCATATATGATCAATGTAAAATCACAGTGCTATCTTGAATGACTACTTCAAGAATTATTTGCTGTTTAGCTCCAGTTAATGTATTTCAAAGTCCTACCTTATAAAATACAGGCTAACAATTTTGTTAAATTTTTATCCACCTTCTTTTGTATACTTTTATGAAAGCTATTAATTTCTATTTGGTTCTCTTTGGTTATATGGATATACAATTATATTATTTTTATAAGATACAAATTTTCATTTCCTTTCCAAAAATAGAAACCCATTAATTTTTTTTTTCTCTCACTGCACTGGCCAAACCCGCTACTGCTGCCCAGCTTTTACTGCTCAGGCATTACTCAGCTAGCTGTGTTCAGCTATAGATGTGTAACCGTACGACTTGTTCAGTCCCTGATCCCTTCAGGAGATCATGACATTTGCTGACTTTTAACTTCTCCAGGAACAAGATAGGAGTGATCTACCCTTTCAGGCTATATTTCACTAAAACCCAATGGTGTTCTATGGGATGAATGAGCCCGAACTTCCAACATCATCAAGAATTCTGCACCGATCATCTTTTGCACATAGGAAAAGGCACAGTCGAGGCCACCCGCACATTCTTGGGACTTCTGTTAATATTTTAACAAAGACTAGGGAGGGGTGGAGTCCCATGCACTTGGGTTTGCCGCCCTTGTTCACCACCAGGCCTGTGCAGCCAGTGAACCACTTCTCCAGCTCCATTATTTCTAAAAAAAAAAAAATTGTTTTTTCTATTCAGGGTCCTTTGTATGTCTGTATAAATTTTAGAATCAGTTTGTCAATGTGTACCAAAAAAGCCCACTGACATTTTCATTAGAATTGCATTGAATCGGGGCACCTGGGTGGCTCGGTTGGTTAAGCGTCTACCTTCGGCTCAGGTCATGATCTCGGGGTCCTGGGATTGAGCCCCGCATCAGGCTCCCTGCTCAGCAGTGAGTCTGCTTCTCTCTCTTCCTCTGCCTCTCCCCTCCACTCATGCTCTCTCTCTCTCAAATAAATAAATAAATAAATAAATAAATAAAATTTTAAAGAAAAGAACTGCTTTGAATCTATTGATTGGTTTGAGAGAATTGGCATCTTAACAATATCTGACCATGAATACTGGGCTTCTCTTTCCTTTCTCTCAATAATGTATCATTTCTATGTTCAGGTTCTAGCCCATCTTTTGACAGATTTGTCACTATCTTCTATTTTGATACTATTTTATTTATTTATTTATTATTATTATTTTTTAAATTTTTAAAATTATATTATGTTAGTCACCATACAGTACATCCCTGGTTTCCGATGTAAAGCTCGATGCTTCATTAGATGGTGGTTTTAATATTTTCAATTTCTACTTATTCATTGCTAATATATAGAAATACAGTTGATTTTTGTATAATTGTTATGTCCCACAACTTGTCTAAACTCATTTATTTGTTCTTGTAGCTTTCTAGATATTCCACCAGATTTTATATATAGATGATCATGTTGTCTACACATTGTAGACAGTTTACTTCTCCTTTATAATCTGCATGATTTTTGTTTCTCTTTCTTGCCTAATTGTCTTGTCTAGAAACTCTAATATAATGTTTAATAGAAATGCTGAGCGCGGACATCGTCATCCTGCTCCTGATCTTAGGCAGAAAAAAAAAAATTTTTTTTTTAACATGAAGTATGAAGGTAGGTATGAGTTTTTGGTTTTGATTTTCTCTTTTAATAAGTTAAAAATGATTCCTTGTATTCTTAATTGCTACAGTTTTTATCAGGGGTGCGTTTTGGAATTTGTCAAACGCACTTTCTACATCTGTTGTGATGATCATATGGTTTGTTAATATGGTGGATTATACTGCTTGAGTTTTGAATGTCAAACCAAACCTACATTCCTGGAATCAACCCCACTTGGTCATGATGCATAGTTATTTTTCATATATAAAGGGTTTGATTTGGTAAAATTTTGTGGAGAATTTTTTTTATTTGTGTTTATAAAGGATATTAATCAGTAGCTCTATTCTTGCAATGTCTTTGACTAGTTTTTGTATCAAGGTAATGCTGGAATCATAGGATGTGTAGGAAAGTGTCTTACTTATTCAGTGTTCTGAAAGACAATTGACATTCACTGAGAGTATCCCCTTCACATATCATGGTCCAGAATGTGTCTCCTAACAGAAGCGTTCACTGCATCTGTTTTTCCTCTATCAGGTGTTACAATCTTGTGCTGCCTGTTGTCTCATAGCTGAAAATACCTGTTTTTATATTTTTTTGTCCAGCTTTATATTTATGGCAGGAGAATAAATCCAGTCCCTGTTCTCATATCATAGGCCAGAATAGAGAACAGTTAATTTAACTGTTTCTATTTTTCATTTATTAAACTTTTATAAAATTTTAAAATTTTATTTAATTTCTAATTTAGTCGTTTGCTCGTGTTGTGAAATATAATGTACAGATAAAATGCATAGGCATAAATGTACAGTTAAAGCTCATTATAAAGCAAACACTTATGTCACCATTACCCAAATTAAGAAATTAAATGTTGCTTGCAATCTTGAAGGCCTCACATATCCCTTCCTTGAAGCCAGTCCTCTCCCTTTCGACTACCATGACTTCTGTGGTAATTCTGATTTCTCATTTATTTTGATCTTATTAATTTTTGTCTTTTCAGAATTTATATTTGTGGGATCGTGTACTACTATTTAATTTCTAGTTTCTATTATTAAAAATTGTGTTTGAATGATACACATAGCTATAAATTCATTCTTTATATTAATGTGTATTATTCCATTGCAAAGCATACTCTTGGTAGACATTTGTGTGTTCAAATTTTAGCTATAGCAAAAATTCTGCCTTGAAGGCACATGCATTACTTTGATCCATGTGTGCATGGGTTTCTACAGAGAAATTTCTGTATTATGGGGGAAATATCTCCCACCTTATATGAAAATGATTAACTATTTTCTGAAGTGGTTCTATAAATTTATACTCCCTTCAGCAGTGTGAAAGTTCTAGTAATTGATGATTTTGATATTTAGTTCAAGCAAATTTTATTGCAATTTAAATTTTAATTTCCCTATTTCTTCAAGTGATGCAGCAGAATTTTTTGTTGTTGTTTATTGGTTATTTGTATTTCTTCTTCAGTGAAGACTGGTCAAGTCATTTGCCTGCTTTCATATTGGATTGCTTGTTTTTAAAATATGCACACTAAAAATAAAAATTAATAAAATAAAATATACACTCTAGGAGTTCTTCACATATTGTGACTATGAGTCCTTATTAGTAATGTGTACTATAAATAACATCTCTGACTTTCACTTTTTCTTTTTGGTTTTCCTTTTCATTCTTTTAATGTTATTCTCAGTTGGAAAGGAACCAAAATTCTCAATGCTTACTTTATTGTTGCTAGTTTCTATATCTGAGTCAGAAATAATTTCCCCAGTTTAACTTGTAAGCTGCCTTGTTTGCTTTACGGATTTTAATTTATAAAACCCTGGAGTTGATTTTGTAGAGGGTATGTGGTAAGAGATTAAATGTACCTTTTCCTTATTGATCAAGCTGTCTAACCATAATTTATTGAAAAAACATTTCTGCATGATCTTCCATATCAGCTTTGACTTAAAGTCAGTTATCCATATATTCAGGGAGTATGTTTTTATGTTTTCTCTTCTATTCCATTGCCTATTAGTCTAACCTGACATCAACACATTGTTTTACCTGCTATAAGGAAAAATAATAAATACACATTTGTAAACATATTTAGCCTTAGGAGTTACCAAAAATTAATATTTAAATATAGTTGGTTGTCAAATGCTTATGGAAAAAACTTTGTAACTTTTAAATATGCTATTACAAGGCTGATAAAATTGGACCTCATAAGCACTGCTGCCAACAAAGTAAATAATTTGCCAATAATCTTAAAAAAACATAGTTTTCATAATACTTATGGCATTTCTATTTAGGTTAGTTAATTTTTTTCTAAAGATTTTATCTATTTAACCAGAGAGAGAGAGAGAGCAGGGGTAGAAGCAGAGGGAGAAGGAGAGAGAGAATCTCAAGAAGACTCTGCACTGAGGAGCCTGACACGGGGCTTAATCCCATGATGCTGAGACCATGACCGGAGCTGAAACCAAGGGTCAGTCGCTTAACTGCCTGGGCCACCCAGGTGCCCCATAGGTTAGCTTATTTTTAATAAGGTCTCAAGTATGGATAACTGTATGAATTAAGAGGTTTATCACAGTGTACTTTATATTTATACTTATCTATTTATCTACCTACCTACTGAATTTATTTTGGGAAATATAAGGAAAACTGTTTAAAAATGGAAATTAAAAGTCAAACATTATTAAGGAGGGCACGTATTGCAATAAGAACCAGGTGTTACATGCAAACGATGAATCATGGAACACTACATCAAAAACTAATGAAGTACTGTATGGTGACTAACATAACATAATTAAAAAAATAAAAGGCAAACATGCAAAAAAACTACATATGCAGTATGATTGTAAGAAGTTAAAAATATACCATAACCATGTGGTTCAGTGATTGGAAAGAAAACACGATACTATTAACATTGGTAATGCTAAGGTAGAGGAATTGCGGTATATTTTCTTGCTTTATTGGATATTTACCAAATAGCATATAAAGTTGCAATGCTACTTTTATAATGAGTATATGCTATTATGAAATAATGAGATTTATAATGGAAGAGGGGTATGTGGGAGGAGAGAAAGTCCTCTAATTATTCCCTTTGCTTATACATGCTCTGTAAGTCTGAGTATTGGGCCACTGGGGATATTGTCTCAAAAGAAACTCTCCAGCTTGAAAACATAAATCCCGAATTTCAGGATCAGACTACATAGCAGGGCTGAGTGTGGAATCCATGTGTCTTAGTTTTAAGAGCAGATAGTAAAAAATCCTGGCTCTGTGTGTGGCATCTTACACCAAAATAAGATTTTAGCTTTAGGAACACATTCTTCTTGCCTAGAAACTAGAAAAATCTCTCTACCGTGTTAGATGTGTTTTCCATTAGCTGGCAGGTGTCTAAAACTTTGCCTGTTCTCTTTAACTTTTGTTGTGCTTATATGACCCTTTCCTCTTTCTCTGTCCTATTTCTACTCTGCATTTGTCCTGGTCATTTCCCCTGCTCAACCAACTGAAGAAGGAGAATCTTGGAACTTAAGAAAATTCTTACATGTGGCTGAGTTCAGTGACCCATAGTAAGTACACACTCAGAAAGAAATGAAGGGGAGAAGTCAGATTAAAGTGTCCTTGTGTGGCAGGAGAGTGGTTTGTAGGGGGAAGATGGTGAGTTTGAAGGGGGTAGAGTCTTTGTTTGCAAATTCGAGTCTGCAGATGGTATAAAAATTAGAAATTATCCCTACTCTTAACATCTTATCAATATCAATCACCTCTTCTTATCAGTATGAGAACTTCCTTTAACAGGCATATTTTCATTCTTTCTTTGAAGTCTAAGGCTTAATATGCAAATTTCAGTGAATGTGGTGATAATGAAACACAAAATTTATAAAAAGCTACTAATATAAAATTTTAGAATTTCTAGTTGGAGGAAAACATGTCATCTACCTTCCATTGCAGGAGAATTAATTCCTTCACTCACTTCCCCAAGAGATGAGCCTATAGGATTCTGCTTGAAAATCTTCTGTATAAAAAACTAGAGCTACCCTATGACCCAGCAATTGCACTACTGGGTATTTACCCCAAAGATACAGACATAGTGAAGAGAAGGGCCATATGCACCCCAATGTTCATAACAATATTGTCCACAAAAGCCAAACTGTGGAAGGAGCCGAGATGCCCTTCAACAGATGAATGGATAGAGAAGATGTGGTCCATATACACAATGGAATATTACTCAGCCATCAGAAAGAATGATTACCCAACATTTGCATCCACATGGATGGGACTGGAGGAGATTATGCTAAATGACATAAGTCAAGCACAGAAAGATAATTATCATATGGTTTCACTCATTTGTGGAACATAAGGAATAGCAGGGAGATCGGTAGGAGAAAGAAGGGAAGAATGAAGGGGGGGTAAACAGAAGGGGGAATGAACCATGAAAGACTGTGGACTCTGGGAAACAAACTACAGGCTTCAGAGGGGAGGGGGGTGGGGGAATGGGGTAGGCCGGTAGGTGGTGACTAACATAACATAATAAAAAATCTGCCAAACTGTCTTCCAAAGTGGCTGTACCATTTTGCATGTACGCCATAAATGAGTTGCTTCACATTCTCACCAGTGTCTGGTGTTCCCAGTGTTCTGGATTCTGGCCAATTCAAATAAGTTTGTAGCAATACTTCATTGTTGTTTTAATTTGCATTTCCCTGATGACTTATGATGTAAAACAACTTTTCATATGCTTATTTGGCATCTGTACATCCTCTTTGGTAAGGTGTCTCTTAAGGTCTCTGGCCCAATTTTTAATTGGGTTCTTTGTTTCCATATTATTGAATTTTTTTTTGTTTTCTTTCCTCTTTTTTTTTAAAAATAATTTTTATTTTGTTATATTAGTCACCAAACAGTACATCCCCAGTTTTTGATGTAGTGTTCCATGATTCATTATTTGCGTATAACACCCAGTTCTCCATGCAATATGTGCCCTCCTTAATACCCATTGTTTTCCTATTATTGAATTTTAAGAGTTCTTTGTACAATTTGGATAATGGTCCTCTACCAGATATATTTTTTGTGAAATATTTTCTCCCAGTCTGTGGCTTGTCTTCTTAGTTTCTTGACTGTCTTTTGCAAAGTAGAATTTTAAAAAATTATAATGAATTTCAGCTTATCATCTTTTCCTTTCATGGATGCTGCTTTTAGTGTTGTTATCTAAAAGGTCATTGCCATACCCAAGGTCATCTAGATTTTCTCCTATGCCGTCTTCTAGGAATTTTATACTTTAGTATTTCACATTTATGTCTGTGATTCATTTTAGAGTTAATTTTTGTGAAGGGTGTAAAGTTTGTGTCTAGATTTATTTGTTTGCATATGGAAGCCCTGTGGTTTCAGATACATTTCTTAAGAACATCATCTTTTCTCCATTGTATTGTCTTAGCTCCTTTTTCAAAGATCAGTTAACTCTATTCATGCTTTCTCTGCTTTTTCAAATCTCACAGATCTTTTTCAAATCCACTTCTAATTATATCTCTATCACATCTGCTTTTGTTGTTACCATACTATCACTCACACTATCACAGTCTTACATGCATGAGTTGGTTGTTAAGCTAATATTTAACATCTACTCCTAAGTGCCAAGGACTGAGCTAAGAATTTCATGTTCATTATTTCATTCAATCCTCACAAAGACCTGAGGCAGACAGTATTATGATCCATTACTCTTTTGCAGGAGATGAGGCCTAGAGATGTTAATTAAGTAAATTGCTTATAGCCCCAGTGTTAGTGAATGGTAGAGATAGGGTCAGGGTCATAAACCAAGTTTATAGAACTTTAGAGTGAGATTTTACAAGAATAGTTCATTTTATTCATCCTTAAATTCCTAGGGGGCTGATTTAAAAAATGAATGTTTTTGAGCTTAAATTGTTTGCCATGGCCTAAACTCAATGTTTAAATTGCATTTCGGGCTGGAAAAGAGTCTTTTTGTCTTCCTGTCTATCTTTGCTGCGATCATAATCTATTCTAACATTTTGAGCAGGACAAGGTTTATATAGGGGTGTGGCTCCATAGATTGATTTCAAGAATGGCCTGAAGAGCTCTTGTTTTCTCTACCTCTTTATTCTTGCTAGAAATTCTACTTATTGAGATTTTTATGCATGATGTAAGTCTTTATCCCTGTGAAAATGGAGATAATGCAGGAAATAGTAACAGATAAGCAATATATAAGCTGGTATGACTATATTTAACAGATGATTTCCTAGGAACAAATATTGATCACAGAGAGAAATCAGTTATATCAATGACAAATATGGAAGGCTAACATAAAATGGGGTACAAATGAACAGAGGGAGATATTGTCCTTATGAAAATATAATTGAGGGTTTTTTTAGGTTTATCTGCTGACATTAATTAATAAAGCTAAATGATATTAATGTCATTGAAATTTAGATTTGTGAGCTCTGTAGTATAGAAATAAAGTCTAGCTGCAGAGAGATATGTTTCTAGTGTGGGGATAGGTTATAAATATGAGCTGTCTACTTTTTTTCTTGAATATAAACACTGAAGAGTGCAAAGAGTATTGTTGAAGGTAAAAATAAGTGGGTAAGTGTATATCATTTCTATGTAGGTTCACATTTTTATATGCATATATTTGGGTAGTTGGCCTATTTACCACCAACTGATTATGACTTGGCTCAATATTAAAATAAGATGGCCACCTGATGACAAATTTTCCGTGGAGAAGATGACTCTGAAATGTGTGTGACAATAAATCAGATTGGGAGAAACTACTACTGGGCATTGATTCCTGCAAGAGGTTAGTCAACTATAAAGAAACGTTACTCAGCGACTTAATTTAACAGATGAAAAAACAGGCCAGATGTGACACATGGCTAAACTGCAGGCTCAGATGTAGTGTTGGTCTCCTTATCTTTTTTGGCCTCCTTTTGTTTGTAGCCCGTGACTCAGAAATAATTCTACTGGGAAGATATTTCCTCAGTCATTTGTGGTCTTGTATCACGATTATTGCTTTACTTCTCCAGGGCGCCCCATGCGCAAACATGCAGAACTACACTTCCGTGACGGAGTTCACCCTGTTGGGAATTCCCAATACTCAAGGGCTGGAGAACATGCTGTTTGTCTTATTCTTGGCCTTCTATCTCTTCACTTTGCTGGGAAATCTGCTCATCTTTCTCACCATTCTGGTCTCCTCCAACCTGCACACCCCCATGTATTTCTTCCTTGGAAACCTGTCCGTGTTTGACATCTTTTTCCCTTCTGTGAGTTCTCCCAAAATGATGCTCTATCTCATGGGGCAAAGCCGAACCATCTCTTACCAGGGCTGTGCCTGCCAGCTCTTCTTTTACCACTTCCTAGGTGGTACCGAGTGTTTCCTGTACACCGTGATGGCCTATGACCGCTTCGTGGCTATTTGTCACCCTTTGCGATACACCATCATCATGAGCCCCAGGGTGTGCACCAGCTTGACGCTGGGCACTTGGCTGGGAGGCTGTCTACATGGAAGCATCCTCACATTTCTGGTCTTTAAGTTACCCTACTGCGGCCCCAATGAGGTGGACAATTTCTTCTGTGATATCCCGGTGGTGCTGCCCCTGGCCTGTGCAGACACGTCTCTAGCTCAGACGGTGAGTTTTACTAATGTGGATGTTGTGACTCTTACGTGCTTTTTCCTTATCCTTACTTCCTACGGTCACATCGTCCTCTCCATATTGAAAATCCGCACCTCTGAAGGCAGGCGCCGAGCTTTTGCAACCTGCAGTGCCCACCTGATTTCAATCTTCTTGTTCTACGGGCCAGTGATGCTCATCTATCTCGGGCCTGCTTCCAGCCCCTGGCTGGATTCTGTTATTCAGGTGTTAAATAATATTGTCACTCCTTCTCTCAACCCTTTGATTTACACCTTAAGAAACAAGGATGTGAAATTGACTTTGAGGAAAGTATTCACTCAAATGGTCCACATTTCAGGAGCATAAGGTATGGGGCAATTCCTCTCTGAAATTTTTGAGAAGTTGCTTCGCATCCACTACTCTGAGAATGGGATTGTTGCCAGATAGTGAGCTGGGCAAAGTTACTACCAGTTCCTTAGGAGTCCTGACAGTCATGCAGGGGTAGGGGGTCTGCTGAGCCACTGATTTAATCCTACACGGAAACTTTCCAGAGTAACCCAGCCTTATCTCTTGTTAATTTGCCGAACATTGTGCTTTTTCTGCGTCACACAGGCTGTACTTGTTGGAACTCTGTTTTGACCAATTACCATAAAGCTTCAAGTTTCTGGAAGCCATGGACTATCTTCCTTCCCTCCCCCTTCTTCCCTTCCTTCCTTCCAAAATGTATGCCTTACTCTATTCTACTACAGTCTGTCTCTGGCCATTCAACAAAGTTAGGTTTCATGGTCGACATGCAATAAAATTTAAAAGCAGGATTACACAATTTGGTAAATTTAAGTGTAAACTTAAATTATAACTTTGGCTTTAATCATATCTTCCCATTTGACAACAATTCCATTTGGAGCTTTATTCCTTTGGCCTTCAGAGAAGTCTGGCAATGGGCTTTGCTCAATATATCTCAAGTGAGAAGCTGGCCATTAATTTATTCTTATACGATAAGAGAGTGGATTTCTGTAAATTTTAGAAGAGAGTCTTTCTGCGCTAGAATTCTCTATATATTGTAGATATTTTCTGTTTCTTGAAAATACAATATATCTGTAATTAATTGAAATTGAGCCAGTAACAATACTTACTATTTATTTTTGAATCTTTCAACATTAAAATTTTAACATTTAATCAAATGAATTTCAGGCCAGTTACCTATCTGTTCAGTCATCCACTCAAACAAGTAGAACAATAGGTAACATTTAAACTCTTACTATGTGTATGATGGTGTTCTAAGCACTTTCCATGTATTGACCAAGTTAACTCACAAAATCCTAAGAGGTAAATACTGTGATTTTTTTTTTTTAATAGATGAAGAAACTACAGTCAGAGAAGTATTCACAAGAAGGAGTCTGAATCTAGAACTAAACTTTTACTGCCTTATAAGAAGCAGTGAAAAATCATAAATTCTGTATAATCACAGCTATCCCTTCTATCTTGCTTTTTTATATACCGTTTATGGTTCTAAAATTTTGCACATTAACATGCAATATTTTGCACATATTAACTAATGTAATCTGAGCAGCATCTCTATTAGGTGGATACAATTACTCTCCTCAATTATATGTGAGAAAATGAAGGCACAAGGACGTTAAGTAACTGCAGGATAGAAAAACAGTGAGACACCGGGCATAATGAGGAAAGCGCTTTGGGTGACACAGGTAGAAATAAACAATTATGGGAAAATAAGAACCTCAACTCTTTTCTACTCCACCGTAATATTCATTCAGTCACTCATGGCCTGATTAACTTAAAACCATGTATCTGACTAGTGTCAGATGGGATCAGAACAGAGAGTCCACTAAATTACCTATACAAAGAGTAAAAGGGAAGAAGTATTTGTGGGAGCAATATCTACCTGCCTATTATATAAATCAAGTATTTATATACAACTAGCTGATTTACTGTAAGAGTTGCTAATATCACTACTTTATCATTCAAGGACCACCTTATTTACCTTATTTGAATGTTTCTGGATCCATGGCACTATCTGTGGTATTGTATTCATTTGTATCATAGTACAACAAATTACTTGGATGCGAAGCAGCTTAAAACAAAATCATTTATGGTCTCACACCATTTTTGAGGCTCAAGAATCCTGGAGTAGCTTAGGTGTGTGGTCTTGGCTTGGGATCTCTCATGAGGTTGTAGGCACACTGCTGGGAAGGGCTGCAGTCATCTGAAGGCACAACTGGGGCTGAAGGACATGCTTCTAAGAGGGCTCATTACATGGCTGTTGGCAGAAGGCCTGTCTCTCACTCAGTACCTGGGCGTCTCCTATATATGTACTCACCTACATGTCTTCAGCAACTGGCCTCTACCAAAGTGAGTGATCCAAGAGACAGTCTAAACATGAAGCTGCAAAGCCCTTTATGACCCACTCTCCAAAGTCATGTACATCATTCCTGCTTTTATTTTCTTTCTTTTATTTTTATTTTTTATTTTTTTAAATATTTTTTATTATATTATGTTAGTCACCATACAGTACATCCCTGGTTTTTGATGTAAAGTTCGATGATTCATTAGTTGCGTATAACACCCAGTGCACCATGCAATACGTGCCCTCCCTACCACCCATCACCAGCCTATCCGATTTTTCTGTTAGAAGTGAGTCACTACATTTAGCCCACTTTCAGTGGGGGAGAAATTAGACTCTCCATCTTTTGAAGCAAATGTCAAAAAAACTACCCCATCACTGATATATGTCCATCTTATTTAAACATTTTTTTCTTATTATAATTCTTCATTTAGGATTATTTCATATGCTGAAGACATATCCTGCACTATGTATTTCTTTACATGGTTTTCTTGATTTAGAATGTCTATTATAATTCTTTCTGCCTTTATGAGAACCACATATATTTTGGGTACTTGTTCATCCTCAACCATTTCCACGGTACTTTCTCCAAACATCCCATTCCACAATGATCTCTTTCTTCTACCAGCAGGTAGTTCTTATTGCTTAAATTGTTCATTTGTCATTAAGAAATACAAGTTATAAGAGTTCTTATGTCATCATCATTTTGGATTGTTACATAATTCGTAAGTTATTATTTAACATTTCAATCAGTGACTAGCCCAGGATACAATTAAGTCAGAAGGACAGCCATCTGGGTAGTATCAAATATTTATTGGCAGTTTACTATTTATGTATTTATACAGTGCTATCCAAAGAGGATGGAGTGTGAGCAAGATAGATATGATCTCTGTCCTTACAGAGCACAAAACATATTGAGCAAGACAGACATGGAACAGACAATACATGATTGGAATAAAGCCTTTGAATAAAAATAGAAGAGACTGTGAAAACTCAGGTCTAGATGAAAGTACCAGGACCAAGGAAGAAACAAAAATAGAAAACTAAGCAAAAAAGGAAACATATAGCATTTGCCTGGAGACAGGGAACATCAACTATATTATTCTATATTATTCAACTTCTTTTTCTGCAATGCCGAACTTGGCTAACTTGAACACTATTACTCCTCCTAGCTGGCACTGTGAAATAAATTAAAGTGGTGCCCTTGCAATGAATGGAATGGCACTTTAAAAAATGAAATATAATGAGTATTGTTCAAAATAATTTTAAGATGCCTTATGCACTAAGATGAGCAGCTACTTGGGGTTCCTATTTTCCAGGAAAAAGAAGGCTCTCCATTGACAGGGACCTTCACTGTAATAAACATTATTTTAAAAAGGAAAAGAAATGATTGTAATGAATGGCCTACCTTCTCAAGTAGTCTGCAATCTTTCCGAGAAAAAAATGTATACCTGATATCCCTCCATCTCTCTACTGCACCTCACACAGTGCTCTTTGTGTGGTAGGTACTTTCTGCAATGTGTTCTAAACTTTAGAAATTCTCTCTGTATTCAAACCAGTGAAAGAGCTAGCAACTACTGTCTCTGAATCAGAGTTTAGAAAACTATTTCCCTTACCATTGGGAAAATTAAACTCACTTAAACCTATGAAAGGGCAAATAAGGCATAGGTGTCTCTGCAGCTACTGGGCTAGAGACTCCCTTCATTTTTTTGCCACCTCAGTCATAATCTTCTCTATCAGCCCAATATAGTCACACATTGTGAGATGTGTCAAGTCAATTCACTGTCACCCAAAAGGATTCACAAATTCATCTTATACCCTCATTGATTTTTTTTTTCTCCTGAGCTGCCCACAATTTGATCCATTTCTTATGAAATTGCCAACTTGGGGTGTAATCTACTTTTTTTAAAAATTTTTTTAAAGATTTTTATTTATTTATTTGACAGAGAGAGAGACAGCTGGTGAGAGAGGGAACACAAGCAGGGGAAGTGGGAGAGGAAGAAGCAGGCTCCCAGCAGAGGAGCCTGATGTGGGGCTCAATCCCAGAACGCCAGGATCACGCCCTGAGCCAAAGGCAGACGCTTAACGACTGAGCCACCCAGGCGCCCCTAGGGTGTAATCTACTTATTGATGTGTGGGGAAACCAACAAGCAACACTCTCAATTTCCCTCCCAAGTCCAGAAACAATTGGGATAAAGACAAAGATGTTAGACTACATCAAAATAGCCACTTGATTACTGATAATTAAGTTATATAATTATCAAATTAAGAAATATGGCTCAGGGCACCTGAGTGTCTCAGTTGGTTAAGCATCTGCTTTTGGCTCAGGTCAGGAATCTGGGGTCCTGGGATAAAGCCCCATATCGGGCTCCCCACTCAGTGGGGAGTCTGCTTGTCTCTCTCCCTCCACCTCTCCCCTCTCCCAGCTTGTGCTCTCTCTCTCTCTCTCTTTATTAAATAAATATATAAATAAATAAACCTGAAAAAAAAGAAATATGGCTCAGATCTGTGGCCAAATAGGTTTCTTAATTTTTTCCCAGTGAATGCATTTGGTTCCCCTCTTTTTCTGTCTCTGAAATTTTTCTCAAAGAATTTAGTTTATGTTTTCCTTTTCCTTACATGTTGACGTGGGCAGCGCATCCCGCCCTAGCTGTTAGTGGGATTATCAGTCTATGGCACGTGATAGCATGATAGCTCAACCGTTAGCAAGTGAGTGAGGCATGCAGGCCCCCTTCTCCATCTGCTGCTGTGGTGTGAGGAAATACGGAGAAGAGCAGAGAGGACCCCAAATTTCAACACAGTGATAGCTAACATTTCAAAATGAAGTATTTCAACTTCCGAAGAGCTGTTGTGGCTTCAAGCTGTTTTGAAAGAACTTACATCTGAAAGATATTAGATAGTCCTTATATGTGCCCTGTGCATATAAAGTTCTGCACAAGGCTGACCCAAAGGATCAGGAAAAGAGCTTCTTTGAAACAGTAAGCAGTAAGAATAAACATCTGAGTGGTGACATTGGATGTCTACCAAAATTATTCTACAATTTGGTTATATCTTATGAGGCTTATTACTAATACCAGAAAGAAGATATTTTTTAACAAAACCTCAAAAAACAATTTACTGTCTTTGATGATAGATGAAAAGGGAATGGATACACCAAAAGATTTGTATGGGATTGTTCATAAGGATATTATTCATAATATTCAAAGCTGGAAACATTAACATGGGAAACAACAGGTGTTGGCGAGGATGCCGAGAAAGGGGAAATTTGGTGGGAATGCGAACTGTTGCAGCCACTCTGGAAAACAGTATGGAGATGCCTCAAAAAGCTAAAAATAGAACTATCCTATGATCCAGCAATTGCACTACTGGGTATTTACCCAAAATATACAAAAATACTAATTCAAAGGGATCCAGATATTCCAATGTTCATAGCAGCAGTATCAACAATAGCTAAATTATGGAAAAAGCCCAAATGTCTGTCAACTGATAAATTGATAAAGAAGATGTGGTATATAAGTAAGACGTGGATGGAGCTAGGGAGTATTATATTAAGCAAAATAAGTCAGTCAGAGAAAGATAAATACCATATGATTTCACTCACATACGGAGTTTAAGAAACAAAATGATCCTAGGGGAAGAAAAGAGAGAAGCAAACCAAGAAACAGACTCTTAACTATAGAGAATACATTGACGGTTACCAGAAAGGAGGTGGGTGGGAGATAGGGGATTCAGGAGGGCACCTGTTGTGATGAACATTGGGTGTTATATGGAAGTATTGAATCACCATATTGTACACCTGCAACTGATATTACACTGTATGTTAACTAACTGGAATTTAAATTAAAAAAAAACCTAGAAACACCCTAAATGCCCATCATCTAGTGAAAGGATAAACAAAAGGTGGTATCTTCATACTCTGGAATATTATTTGGCAATAAAAAGGACAAACAAATTTTACATGTTACATCATGGATGAAGGTTAACAACATTAGGCTAATGAGAGCAGCCAACTTCAAAAGGCTACCTCTTATTTCATCTCAATTATATGAAAGGTCTACAAAAGACAAATTTATAGAGACTAAAAGCAAATTAGTGGCTGGTTTCCTGGGGAGGAGAATAGAAGTGGGAATTGATTGCACGTTGGTCCCAGGGAAATTTTGGGGGTGATGGAAGTATTCCTAATTTTGACAATTTTTGCACAGCTCTATAAATTTACTAAAAATATTTAAACTGAATACTTACAACTCTTGAACTTCATAATATGTAAATCATACCTTGATAAAGCCATTGAAAATAAGAAAGAAGTAGATGTCGAACAAATGGACAGTGTATCTCTTGTGTCTGGGGAGAGGAAATAGCAGCTGACAGGGACATTTTGACCTGCTTGACAGGTCTGATATGGTAAAGAAAAGAGTGTCAAATTACTGTAGCAGAACACTTTTTTTTAATTTTAATGTTTTTTTATTATATTATGTTAGTCACCATACAGTACATCCCTGGTTTCTGATGTAAAGTTCGATGATTCATTAGTTGCGTATAACACAGTGCACCATGCAATACGTGCCCTCCTTACTACCCATCACCAGCCTATCCCATTCTCCTACCCTCCTCCCCTCTGAGGCCCTCAGTTTACTTTTATAACAGAACACTGTTATAATTATCCTGTTCCCTCTGATTTAACTCTACACTTAATAAAACCCTCCTGAGAGAGTATTTTGCTTTGAATATAAATTTTTACACATTGGAAACAAATAAGCTCACTCACACATGCTTTCCAGGAAATATGGGGTTTTATTTCTCCTTGTAAATTTATACATTGATAATCATACATAATGTATAAATCATATATTCATAAACTCATTTATAAACCATATGTATGGTAGTCTTTTGAAAGTGAATGGCCTTTGACTGGCTGGGTGACAAATGAATTTCTGCAACAGATAATTGTTGAACGAATTAATGATGCAGGAAATGTAGGAAAAACACTTAATATAAGAATGATAAAATCTTGGGCTCCTTTGTTACCTGTTACTTTAATGACTCTTAAGATTTTGTCAAGAACAGCAGTTCTAGGAAATCAAAATGAGATGGTACACATAGAAGCTCATTATAGCTTGTATCTTTTCTTAATATGTGTATATTTTGGGGCACCTGGGTGGCTCAGTCAGTTAAGTATCTGACTCTTGATATCAGCTCAGGTCTTGATCTCAGGTTCATGAGTTCAAGCCCAGCTTTGGGCTCCATGCTGGGCATGGAGCTACTGAAAAAAAAGAAGGAAATGAAATCTTTCCATTTGCAATGACATGGATGGAACTAGAGGGTATTATGCTAAATGAAGTAAGTCAATCAGAGAAAGACAATTATCATATGATTTCATTGATATGTGGAATTTAAGAAACAAAACAGAAGATCATAGGGGAAGAGAGGAAAAAATGAAACAAGACGAAACCAGAGAGGAAGAAAAACTATAAGAGACTCAATCATAGGAAACAAACTGAGGGCTGCTGGAGGGGAAGGGATGGAGGGATGGGGTAGCTGGGTGATGGACATTGGGGAGGGTAAGTGCTGTAATGAGCCATGGGTATTATATGAGACTGATGAATCACAGACCTATACTCCTGAAACAAACAATACATTATGTGTTAATTAACTGAATTAAATAAAATTAAAAAAAAGAAGGAACCTAATGTGTGTTCATTTTAATGAGTTATAGTGATAGTAATTATGAGATGTATAAACCCTTGAAGAATTAATTCTTGGAGTTACTTAAATATTATATATTTATTATATATAATAAAAAGATATAAATTCAATAGAAACAGATTTTAAAAAGAAAAAAATTAATGCAGGGGCACCTGGATGGCTCAGTCAGTTAAGTGTTTGCCTTCGGCTCAGGTCATGATCCCAGGGTCCTGGGATCAAGCCCTGTGTAGGGTTTCCTGCTCAGTGGGACACCTGCTTCTCCCTCTCCCTGTTCCCTGGCTTGTGCTCCCTCTCTCTCAAACAAATAAAATCTTTAAAAAAAATAAAAAAGGGAAAAAAAATCTAATGGAAATTAAGGTTCTAAAGTGCTCTACATTAAGCAAGTCTGGTAAGCATATAAATCCTGATTTAAAAAAAAATATATATATATATAATTTGAACCAAGCTACAGTAATTAAAATACGTTAAGATTAACATTGGTAGCAGTCTTAAAGGACAATAAAGAGAAGAGTTGTTAGAAAATGTTAAGCTATAAATTCAGGAAGTTGAGGAAGTAATGAGGCATTATAAAGCTAAATATAGAAACAACAGTTGTAGGTGTGTTTGTTTTAACACCAAACGTGATTGGTGCCTCTTTTCTTTGAGTGGCTCCTTTGCTAACCCACAGACCCTTTTTCAAACCCACATTTTCCAAGTCCAGGGTCCCTGAGCAGCTCAATCTCTGACCCCAGTGGAAGGCTCTGCCAGAGGAAAAACATACCCAAGAGTTACTGTTAATCAGAGATTTAAAAACAGAATATGACTAAATACCACTACCTGATTGCATTTTCATCTAAGAAATTAATGAGGTAGAAGCAATGGGGAGAAAGAAGGAGGGAGGGAAGAAAGGAGTCCCCACTCTAATCGCTCCCTCTGCTCTGCAGACGGTCTAGTCAGCGCCCATCGGGGAAGAGGGTCCCAAAGGAACACCTAAGGGGTAGGGTACGAAAGCTGTTCCTTCAGTCATGAAGAGAGACACTCTCATGAACAGAGACACCGAAGGGGTAGGGTATGAAAGCTGTTCCTTCAGTCATGAACAGAGACACTATTGGGTCTAGATTTTCGGACTTGAGTGGATGAGTCTGAGGAAGAGGAGCATTTGGCTTTTCTGGCCTCAGAGCCCAGCCCTCGAGTTCCACAGCATCTAAAAGCAACGGAAACAGGGTGGATGTGGAGCCTGGCTTTCAGCCCAAGTTGTGTCTTTCCCTTCCGTCTGGTCTGTAAGTGCTTTCTCTCTAGAGTGCTTTCTTTTCCTCATCTGCTGGGTTGTACACACAGGAGGAAGATGGGAATGTGGGAACCGGCTCTATTTGAGATTGGGCTAATACTGCCTTAGCTGACCCCACGGTACTTTCTTAAGGTAGTCTCTGATGAATGAAGCTCAACCTTAAAACCTAAATGGTAATTGCATATGTTCTGTCATATTGCGGATGTAATTGCTATTCCGAGATTAAATTTCATATGGAAAGAAGATGGTGGTCGTGAATATTGGTAATCGTCTCTTGCTTTTCCCTACATTAAACATTAGCTCTTCCAGCCTGTTTTACTGTGTTCCCACTACACAATTCTGTTTTCAGCTGTCTGGCTGATAATGGAGAAAGCAGTTTGCAAATCATTGCCAGCCCATAGGTCACCCCGGAACTTCTGCAAGTCAACCGAACAGATAGTGTGTGGAGTAAAGACTCACTAAAACCAGAATATTAGTATCTGGAATGATTTTTTTAAGGGTGGGGAGGATGAGGCTAGGGACTTCCTATACATTAAGGCATTAATCCGCACAAGAATTGTAAGATATTATTATGCTATGTATACAGATACAGAGGAGAGTTAGTGATTTTGTTTTCGGTTATCCAAAGTCACAGAGCAAGGAGTAAATTAGACATTTAAACTCAGATACAGCCACTGTAAGCTATATTCTTGGCCCTCTATTCTGTTCTGCCTCTAGTGTTATTTTTTTTTTTTAATTTTCTTCTGAAGAAACAAGAAAAACAAGCAAATGACTTAACTCAAAGTCACACATTGATCAGTGACGGACTTGGACTGATTCCCATTTACAAGTTCTTTGTAGTAACAGAAGTATTACCAGTTCCCAGCGGGTTCTCTGACGATATTAGTTTTTGGGGACAAGTTCATCTCAGCGAGGCCATTCTTTGCCCTTTCAGGACTAAATAGACAAGGAGATGTGGAATCACACTCCTGTAACCGAGTTCCTCCTGATGGGAATCCCTTACACGAAAGGGCTGGAAAACGTGTTCTTTGTCTTATTTCTGGCCTTCTACCTGCTCACTCTTCTGGGGAACCTGCTCATTCTTCTGGCCATCCTCACTTCCTCCACCCTGCACACACCCATGTATTTCTTCCTGGGAAACCTGTCCGTGTTTGACATCTTTTTCCCTTCCGTGGGTTCCCCCCAGATGATGCTCTCCCTCATGGGGCAAAGCCGGACCATCTCTTACCAGAGCTGTGCCTGCCAGCTCTTCTTTTACCACTTCCTGGGCTGCACTGAGTGTTTCCTGTACACTGTGATGGCCTATGACCGCTTTGCCGCCATCTGCCACCCCTTGCGGTACACGGTCATCATGAACCGCAGGGTGTGCACCGTCATGACGCTAGGCACCTGGATGGGGAGCTGTCTGCATGCATCTGTCCTCACGTTCCTCATCTTTAAGTTGCCCTACTGTGGCCCCAATGAGGTGGACAATTTCTTCTGTGATATCCCAGTGGTGCTGCCCCTGGCCTGTGCAGACACCTCTGTAGCTCAGACAGTGAGTTTCACCAATGTAGGTGTTGTGGCACTCCTGTGTTTTCTTCTCATCCTTGCTTCTTACACTCGCATTGTTATCTCTATATTGAAAATCAGCTCCCCGGAAGGTCGGCGCAGAGCCTTCTCCACGTGCAGTGCACACCTGACTTCCATCCTGCTCTTCTATGGACCCGTGGTCCTCATTTATCTCCGGCCTGCCTCCAGCCCCTGGCTGGATTCCGTGGTTCAGGTGTTGAATAATATTGTTACCCCTTCCCTGAATCCTTTGATATACACCTTGAGAAACAAGGATGTGAAGTTGGCTCTGAGAAAAGCACTACTCCGAGGGGTGTATACTTGTGGGTCATAAGCTTTCAGGTCATCTTCTGTCCCTACAACTTGGCCTTGCATTTATAGTCCTGTAGAGTTGGCGTGATTGCCAAGTGGGGGGTTTGGGACAAGGAGGTGAGGGGACAAAGAACTGATTCTTGGCTGTACCAGTCTGGAGTAGAGTTTCTATCTCACTGGATTGGATGGGGATGGTGGGGAGCAGATCTACAGAAATTCTCTGCTATTACCAACTTACAGTACACTTTCTTTTAATGATTTTTTATTATATTATGTTAGTCACCATACAGTACATCCCCGGTTTCCGATGTAAGGCTCGATGATTCATTAGTTGTGTATAACACCCAGTGCACCATGCAATACGTGCCCTCCTTACTACCCATCACCGGTCTATCCCATTCCCCCACCCCCCTCCCCTCTGAGGTCCTCAGTTTACAGTACACTTTCTTGAATATTTCTTCTTCTTCTCCCTTTTCTTCTTCTTCTTCTTCTTCTTCTTCTTCTTCTTCTTCTTCTTCTCCTTCTCCTTCTCCTTCTCCTTCTCCTTCTCCTTCTTCTTCTTCACATATACCCTTAGGACCATTTACAGAGCCTTTAAATGGTTCCTTATTATAATTTTTATCAGTTTTGCTGGGAGGAGATCCACTGTTCTGCTAGAAACACCTCCCCACAATAAAATGTTAATAGGCATATTTTTAAAGGCTGCATGGTATTCTATTTTATTAATACAATCATAATAATTCATGTATCACCAACCTTATAATATGATTTATTTTTCCCCATTAGCCAATACCCTATGTGAATATTTTTGTGCTTAAAGTTTTCCCCACATTTCATATCTGTTTTTAGTTTAGTATTACTGGGTCAAAGAATATAAGCTGTTTTGTTTGTTTTATGCACCCTGTCAAAATACTTTAGAGAGGTGTCTATAAACATGCCCCCCAAAATATTTTCCCTTCAGAATACTGTCACAAAATTTGTTAAGCTAATAATTCATTGTTGGAATGTTCATAGTTATTTCAAATGAGGCAGTATAATTTTATATATTTATTCGATAAACTTTTTAATATAGGTTTGGGGATTTTCTTATTATTTTGTGTTCTTCAGAAATTGAGAATATTAATTTTTCATGTGTTATATTTTCACCCACTTTGTTATTTATCTTTTGTTTTCCTTTGCAGTATTTTACGTTCAGAAGTCTTCATTTTATATGTAATCAAAATTTTCAATCTTTTTTCTCTGTTTTTTAATTTATTTCCTTATTTTGGGTAAACTTAGAAATTTTAATAACTCCTTTTAAATAACTGTTTAATAATGAGTTCTAGGTGTTCTTTTTAGACAATAAATTCATTAATGTACTTGGAATTTACTTGATTAAATTTTGTAAATTTAATTTGTTTCTCTTCTTGATAGCTAACTTGTCTTATTATTTAATATATGAATGCATTTCCAATATTGATCTATTTCTGAACTCTTAGAATAAATTAAATAGTCATTGATATTGGACTTTTTTAGTATTTGCTTGGATTTCATTTGTTTGAACTTTATTCAGAGATTCACATCTATTTTAATTACGGATTTGGTGGCATGTTTTTAAAATTAATTTTTAGTCTCATCTGTTACCTTTATAAAATAAATCCGATAAACATACTGATTAAATTTTGTATGCTGTAGAAAAGAGAACACAGGAGGGTTATCTCTTAAAATAGTCTATAACGTCATCTGGCTGTAATGTGATTTATATAAGTAATTCTTGGAAAATGGTTTTCTTTTTCTTTGTAACCATTAATTTACTCAGATTTTCTATTTTTCTCTCGAGGTGTTTTTGTGATGAATAGTTTCCTCATGAAAATTTCATTTTATCAACTCAGTGACTTTCACACTTTAGCTCCTTTAAATCACCTTGAGTCTGTGGGATTAGAGATTATAATTTAAAAATCAGTTCCTATGTGTCATCCTCCAGAGATTCTGATTCATAAAGTCTGAAGAGAGGACCAGAAATCCTTATTTGTAACAAGCACACTCAGGGGATTAATTTGGGCTTTCAAGTTAATCAGAATAACTATATTAACTTTTTATCCTTGTGTCTGTTATTATATTCCCATTCTCACTGTAATTTTTGTTTGCACTTTCTTGCTGTCTACATAATTAGATTTGCCAAAAATTTGTCTTTTATTCGGTTAGTTGCTGAACGAAAAGCTTTTAAAGTCATTTAATAGTTATCTTGACATTTGGTTTTGAGGTGAAAGATGTGGGGTTGTATCTTTGTTACTCATTCATTTCAATATCATTAATATCTGTCTTCTTTTTTTTTAACTTGGGTCTTTTCACTTGCTTTGTATAAAATTGTAAGTATATGTATGATGTTTTTACCCTCATGGTTAATTATAAAGAGCTGTAGGATTTTTATAAACTTTGCTTTATACATTATTATTTTATATCTTAGTTGTTAGAAAATATGAATGATATGTTTTATATTTTGGAATTGATTAAAGATATTTTTATATCCTCACATGTGATCAGGTTGTGTCACTATGTATACCAGCATCAAAAACAGGCTTGTTAATGTACCAAATTTTTAACATCAATTTAAGCATCAGATTTTTTTGAAGTTTACTTGTTTTTTGCTTTTAATATTTCCTGATACTATAATATTTAATGGCTTTAGCATACAAATTTATGATAACATGCAACCTGGGACATAGAATTTATTAATACTCATACTGAATTGAGGAGGACAAAAGCCATTAAATTTTACCATTGGATTTCTAACTGGAAATTTTTCTTACTTTCTTTTTATCTTAACTAAGTTCCTCTTGATCTAAACTTGATATCTCTTTGACTCCTGTTTTCCTTTTACTAGGGATCCTGTCTTTCTCACTTCTATCACCTACAGTGCATTAGTTACAGATTTTTCTCCTTATTTGCCCTATGTGTCCAAAGAACTGTCTCCTTTCTCCCTCTAATTGCAGCTCTCCAGCTATGTTCTGCATTAGAAATTGCTATCTGCACAGGACTGTAGAAAAGAACATTGTTGGAGAAGAGAGTGTATGGGAAGGTGGCTTAGTCTGAGTCAGAAGGTGATGGAACTGGGAACAGACAAAAGACTTACTCTTCTTCCTCATTCTTTCTTCATCCTTAACCTGTACTTATTATTATTATTTTTTTTAGAGGTCAATTCATGGTTAGGTCATGGTTTCCAATCTCTCTCTTTTTCACTCTTTTCTTTGTTTCAAACGATACCTATCTGTGTTCCTATTATTGGAACATTTCCCCAGATTCTAAGATCTTTTTCAAAAATGATTTTATATCATTGGTTTCTGGTGTGATTACAAGTTTTGAACATCCTTATGGGCATTTTAATTAGGAGATATTGTGTTAGATGTGGCTAGTATGCCACGACATCAATTCATAACCTCCCCAAATGGAAATGTGTTATTATAAAATGTACTTCCTCTTCTTGGTCTTACTCCATATTGGTTTTGGATTTACACTTGTTACTTATACTTCCTGTCTTAACAATTTTGGACTTATTCCATATTGGTTTTGGTGGGGAACTTATCAATTGTCTATGCCAGAATATATAGAAAACTTGCTATTAATATTTAGAGGGTAGCCTTGCTGAGCACGTTACTAGATCACACACACACACACACACACACACACACACACTATTCCCTTAAAGAAAATGAAAAACACTTCATTAATCTCTTTAATAAAATGATAGTTTTGCACTGTGTTTAAGGTTGCATTTCTACGTATCAGTGAATTAAGCACAATAAATGAAATTAAACTCACTGTAAATGGTTGATCCATTTTGATGGAAATGGCATTGGAGGAGCCACGAGATGTAAGTGAAGTTAGCTACCCTCTCTCAGTTTGTAAATTTCTGTTGTGAGATAAATAGGAATCTCAACCACTTCTCACTCTTTAGCAATTGTATAAAAATTTCTTATTTCCTTCCTTTTTAAAATAATCATAAACAAAAACAGATACTGAATATAAAAGCAAATGCGTTTTCTTAAGCCAATAGTATTTGAAAACTCAATATTTGTGCATGAAATTCTACCTTTGGGAATCATCTGGACTTTCAAGCTGCAGAATTTTTTTTTTAAGATTTATTTATTTATTTAAGAGAAAGAGAGTGTGAGAGTGAGAGAGAGGGAGCACGAGCAGGGGGGATGGGCAGAGGGCAAGGGAGAGGGAGAAGCAGACTCCCCGCTGAATAGGGAGCCCAGTTGCAGGCCAGGCCTATCTCAGGGCCTGAGCTGAAGGCAGCTGCTTAAGGGAGTGAGCCACACAGGCACCCTGAGATTTTAGTTTCTATTAACCTCAGTCCTTCACACATCAGGCAATTTGCCCTAGTTGTACCAAGCCTCCAATACCATCTGTTTGCATGTGCATAAAGCCTTGGGTCCCTTTAATTCTACCATGACTCTCATCCTAGTTATTCCCAATCACTATACACACAAGGCCTCCCCTAGCTCCGCTCATAAGCTCTGTACCTTCTGCGCTGCTCACACATTCAAACTGTGCAATGCTTCCTCCACAGTGCTTCTCCATGCACTCCTGACCTCTTCCTGAACACTTCTTATTCTCTTCTGCAAAAACCTTCTTTAGAATGTTACTTACACTTCCTGTATTAACCAAAAGAAGATTCTTTCTTTCAGGAGATTTGTATTTGTTTCTTCTGAAAATTCCATATGTAGCAAAATACCGGCTCTGTTAGTTGCCATATTGGTAATTAAGTTAGTGCCTCTGATTTTTCAAATAACTCAGCCATGCAGGTATTTACGGAAAGCTTTCCAATTTAAAATGTTGCAACTAACTTAATAGAAAAAAACAAATTTATTATCCAAAGCCTACCCACAAAGTCAGGTTTGAACTTCTTTAGTTCATTACTCCTGTTCTGCAAAACTTTTTCTCCTGTAGAAGTCCAAATAGGTCTTCTGTACTCATCCTTTATCATTAGTTATTCTCACAGTTATGCCTAAACATTCACTGAAATCTTTGGGAGCAAGAGAACTTTCTTTCCCTAACTCAAGTCTACTCCAATCTCAGGTCTTCAGTGATGAACCACTCATCAGCCCAGCCTCAAAGCTCTCATGCAGCCTCACTTCGCTGTATTCCAGAATCCCAACCTGAGGCCATTCCGTAGAACCTGCCATCACCTTTACCTGCTCCATTTCTGAACTTTCAAACTTGAATACTCCATTCTGAATATAACCTCCTGTCTTTCAAATTTGTCACCCCATTCTCCCACTAGACTTTCACTTCTACCTCAGTGAAATCTCCTGTCCATAATTCCCCCTCACTGTTTTCTCCTCCATTTACCTTCTTCTCCATTCATCTTTGAACATATAGCTCCCATGTGTCTTCTTTCTATTGTGTTTGGATAGGTTTCTTGGTGCCTATTCCCATAATCCTCTGTTCCCTCAGCCTAATCTTTTTACAGCATGCTCTCCCATAACTATTCACAAATTTATCACAAAGAAAACTTTGACCGAAGGTCGAGTGTGCGAAACTCTCAGTAGACCAGCCTCCTCTCTTTTTGTTCTCATACACAATCATCTCTTTCACACACACCCACACTTCAGCCATTTCCAAGAAAGCTCTTTTATGAGTTGTGTCTCTATATCATTCCATAAGCATCCTTCACTTCCCCTTCTAAGCTCCTGCATTATAGATACGATGGAAGAATTGTATAAGATTTGAAAACCAGAGATTTTTGGCTTCAATTCTAGACTCATGACTATGGGTGACAGTGTCATCTTCTGTAAAAATGGTATAAAAACTCCTACCTCACAGCTTTCTGTAAGATTCTGTTGTAAGAATTAAATGAGATAATGTGTACAAAGCATCTTACACAATATCAGAACCATGGTAGGCTTTCAGAAAGAGGTAAATTTCTATCATTCCCATTCTTACCAGCACAACTCAGTTATCTTCTGTTCTGGGAAGCTCTCCCTAATCCAGCTTCACTGCACTGATTTCTCCTTGCTCTGTGGTATTGCTGTGTCTAATACATTATTATTGTTGAACTTGAAATAGTAATTTGAAATTTGTTAATGTAACCTTCTCCAGCCCACATTCACATAAACACTAGCCTGTAAACTGTGTATGGACAGAGACTAAATCCCCACTATAGTACATAGGAACATAGAAGGAGCTAAATCTATTTTTGAAATAAATTGAATTAATTGTATCTTTAAATAATGCTCCAACTTTTTTGTTTTTTCACTCTCATTCAGGTCCAATAATCAGTATTAATGTTATTCTTAATAAATTAATTTGCTTAATGAGCATAATTACACAACACACATTGAGTCATTTCTTTTAGTTAACAGACCAAGGTCTTAGATCTTACATGCAATACTGTGAATAACCCAAGCTATCTGTCCACATTCTCCCAATTCCAGGGTTGTGTTTCCAGGACTACACTCATTGGTTCCCAATCACACATTCAGCTCTGTGTCATAGTTACCATCCAGTTTCAGAGAGTGGCTACACCACAGCACATTGAGAGTGGGTTTCTAGATCAAGGTTAAGAGCTAGGTATAGACCAGACAAGCTCAATTTCTTATGAGCAAAATTCATAGGGGTAAAGAGAAGGCTCTCACACCTTCCAAAATTCTCCAATACACGTATTATGCAAAGGTATTTCTTTTAAAGACCAGGCAAAGATTTTCATTTCAAAATTAGATTGCAAGATGCAGACTTTGGGATTTCATAACCAATGTATAATAAACATAATGATATCTTAGTTGCAGAATACATGTGACATTTTTACCTTATCTTTAATCTAACACTTAATAACTGTGGGCCTTGTAAGATCCTGATCCCCATTCTTAGGGGGGCATGATTACTATCTTTGGAAGATTGCATCAGTCAGCCATGGGTTGTGATTCACAATTTAGCTCCGTAAATTTTATATTTAACAGTAGTCTTCTAAATGAAATAATCTGGATGCCATTAGTATATTTCAGTCTTCCTAGGAATTCTTTTTATTTCTGATTTTTCATAAATACTTTATGGGAATTCAATAAAGGCTAACACAGAGACTACTATCTTGATCTCACTTAAAATCACAGATTTGTCCTGACAGTTAATACAAAGAAAAATAACATATTGGACATAGTTATGTGTGATAAATCTAGAGAAGAGGTAAGAAGAATGGAATATTTCCCTATTGTGCCAAGATGACATATCTTCGTGGTTTTGAATAAGAAGAAAGGAGAAATGGATCATTATATTAATGAAAATCTTACAGAAATGTTATCAAATATTTCAGGGCATAAAATAATTCTGGTACCATTTAATTCCACTTATTGTAGATTCCTATATGATACTAACTGCTTGGGTCCTGCCTTTACACCTAATAAACTGATTTAAATTATGTTCAGAGTAGATTATGTATCATGAGGAAAAATCAAATTAAGACACTTAATTTTGAATCCTGCCCTTGAGATTGACCTCTGAATCAAGGTGAATGCCCCATATTGGTCAGCAGATGGCACCATTGGAACATCGACAAGCTAGATTCGTTTCTGCACTCTGAGAGGCAGCAAAAAAGATCCTGGGACTGAATTGAGAGGATAAAGAATGGCTGAAATGATGATTACAACCATGTAAGAGAGGTTTGGGAAGCTTATGATTTTCTGATGATATTATCACATATAAATCTCTTTCTAGAGAAATGGCTTCAAATTACTGTCATTTTTACCTTCAGGTGCCACTATATGCATCGTTCTGCGTGCCACAGAAGTAATTTAGGTAAGAAGAGAGAAAGTCTTGATGGGAATACAGCTGCAAAGGTTACAGGACCCCGCATTGCATTTACAGAATGCAAAAGCATTATTCTGATGGTAATGCACGTACTTGTACTAGCCGATATCTTCATTATCACACCCACCTTAGCTACTAAAGAAAGGAAGAGAATTAGACATTTTCTTTATCATAGAAAAAGCCTTCATTTCCTTTATCAAGAAGCCCCAGGGACTGAGTTTAGCCTAGAAACTGTGTGATGATAACAAGTTTCATTTCAACGAAAGGAAACAATAGAGGGGATTTCTTAGCTATAGGGTATTATCACCATTCCTTGACAGTAACTGTAGCAATCTACACCATTTGGTATTGTCAAGTCCCTTTCGATAAAATGATAAATGTTAAAGGAAAACATTCACAAAACTCCAGGTCTTGAGAAAATGTATAGTGCCATATTTCTGTCTCTGATTTTTATAAAATTGCCCCTGTAAGTGTTACTTTAACAATGGGAATTTTTAGGACACCCGCTTATAGTGGGGAAATTGTTCTATGTCTTCTGAAATGAAACTTCCGCTGCCTAAAATGTCTGTTTCCTATTTGGTCACTTGGGTTGATAATTTGTTGCATTAATTTTAGTACTTAAACATACTTGTGTTTTTCTGAAAGTATCACTAGAAAATTTTTTTTCAGGCAGAAATGTTTTCCTCTTCTTAGTTCAAAACCTCGGGATCTTTCCAGTATAATCTGAAACTGGGCCCCATACCACAACATTATCTCAAGGCTTTGTACCTTGAGGCAGCTTCCGGGAGTGGGGAAGGCAAGGGGGATGCACTTTCCAAGGACAGGGGAGGGGTGAGGAGCCTCAGATTGCCAGATTCAGCTCAAGGTCAACCTATGGTCACATCCTCTAGATGGTCTTTCCAACACCTCTCTCCACGTATTCATAAAGGTATAATATAAACCTATTAGCCCAATATGTTTCTAATTTAAGGAAAGTCTTTGAAAGCCTTTGTCTCGTTGTAGTTAACACAAATAGTAATAGGTGGCTAGGGGCCCTATATCCCTTTCCTTTTGCTCTTGGGAGACCATGAGTAACTGTGTAAGCAATGAAGGAGGGGTGAAACTCTGCCTTTCTCCCCACATCTTCTTAAGTGCATACCCCTGTGGGAAAGGGTATCTATAATTTTCTTCCTTTCAGGCTGTCCTTCTAAATAGCTTCTATTTGAATGGCTTCGTTTTTAAATTTGAGTTTCCTTTCTTTGCATTTTAGAATGCTCACTCCCAAATTTTATAACCCAAAGAAAATTTTGTAAAAGTAATAAAATTAGAGATTTCCCTTTTAACCGACTGAGCCACCCAGGCGCTCCAAGAGATTTCCCTTTTAAGATAATGTACAACTATTCTGGAAAAAGATGTGCGACTATAGCTATGTTACATTGCCTTCCTAAACCAGGGAAGAAACTTAGGTTATACGTGTATGGATAAAACAGCCTT
The DNA here is from genome assembly GCF_017311325.1 of Ursus maritimus. NCBI lineage: Eukaryota > Metazoa > Chordata > Mammalia > Carnivora > Ursidae > Ursus > Ursus maritimus. The sequence continues at coordinate 44,584,879 of NW_024424008.1, read as the reverse complement.
ATGAAGTAAGTGCCTTAACTGGGAGGATTAAACATGATGGCTTATGATAGTGAACAGTTAAGAAACAATATTTCCATTAGTGGATTAAGTACATTCTGAGGCCATAACATGGATTTTTTTGGTATCTACTTTAAGAGATGGTTATCTATATTTATTGATGTGGAAAATGTTTAGGGAATAAGAATATTAGAGTATAGAATAATATTCATCTCGTTTGTTTAAATTTGTATATATGTGGGCACGCATATGTGTGTTTGGGGGGAAGATGTCCACCAAATTATTATCAGTGGTCCTTTTTTTTTTTTTTACAATTTGTTTATTTGAGAGAGAGTTCATGTGTGCGCATGCACACCTGTGAGTGGGGGGAGGAGCAGAGGGAGAGAATCTTCAAGCAGACTCCTTGCTGAGCATGGGGTCTGAGGAGCTCCCATGACCCATGAGATCATGACCTGAGCAAAAATCAAGAGTCTGACACTTAACCACTGAGCCACCCAGGCACCTCTATTATCAGTGATTTTTAATGGGTAGTGAGATTTTTAGTGGATAAAAAATACTTTTTCTTTGGGTTTTTCTTTATATATGGCATCATTAGCATCTTATTATTAAAAATTATGTCGTTCTTAAAAGAAAAAAACCCCACAACAATCCTCTTGAATGAATCTTCTAGTAATTGTTCTGCCCTAACATGATTGGAATCTACTGGGCCCACTGTATAAAGCTAGATGAAAGGAAAGGAAGCTCCTTGAGCTCTGAACATACTCTCAAAAATAAAAATGATAAAAGAAAAAGAAATTATCAATTTTATGTTTTCTGTTTTAAATTTGTGTGTGTTTGTGTTACATTCTGGGTGATTTTCAGAGTTAAATCTTCTGGTTCAGCAATTTATTCTCTTTCATCTGCTCTTCAGTCATATATCATATTGTTTTTTTAAATTTAATAATATTATTTTTATAATATTTCTATTGACTTCTTTTCATAACTTTTCTTGTCCTTATCTCAGAATTTCTTGTTCTTGTTTCATAATTATATTATTGCTTTAATTGCCTCTTTTATACTTCTATTTTAAATTCTTTTAGGTGCCCCATTTTAAAATTTACTATAACTTCTGATTTCTTATTTTTATTTTTTGCGTATCTCTTCAGAATACTGGTTTCCTTGAATAGTGGATGAAAACTCAAAAAACAGTTCTCAGTTGTGAGTCCCCACTGGGTGCTGATTATTTTGTGGGTGTGGCTCTGGCCTGCAGCTGGCTTGGGTTGTGCAGTTCTGGTGTGAGCCTAATTTGGACAGGGCAGCTCTGGTCCCCAGCCTCAGATGGGTGCTATGGGTGTCCTGGCTGAGTATTTTCAATTTCTTCTTCATAGAGAATTCTTTTTACTTGTTTTCATCTGCAGTTATATATTTATTATATTTTTTTATAATTTCTCTATGTTTAGAAAAAGAAATCGAAGTTCTGATATGTACTTACTCTTTCTTCTAGAATCAGATGCCCAAAGATTTAATTATTTACATTATAACTTCATAAGCTTTTTATATTTCTGCTTTTCCAACACCCTGTAATGATCTGTGGTAAAACCAATTAAAATGAATTAAAAGGAAGTAATGGGTTTGGCTCACTGCAGCATAAATACCCAGGAAGCTTGTGTCTTTTCATTCTTTGCCTAGAGAGAATAAAACTCAGAAGGGAAAAAGTGAAAAGTGGGAGTTGGAAATAAAAGCGGACATCAGGTTGATTCTCTAGGGCTTTTAAATAATTTAAAGTAGGGGTGGAGCAAGCAATATCAGTATCCAGCAGCGGGCACGGGACAGTACTAATGAGCCAGAGGCCAGTGTGGGCCCCCGAGGGCATGCTCTGGAAAACATCCCAAACTGCGCTGCATCACATCACTGTGAAAATCATCTGGTGTGTGTCTCAAAGAGATAGGGGGAAACTGACCGCATGTCAAAGCAACATTCACCATTTGATGAGATTATTTCACTTTCCATCAGATTATCATTTATCTCCGAGGACTTTTTGTGCCCTGCGTGTCACTTATGATTAGGTAAATATTCATTTCTGACCATCTCTCTGGTTATTTTGTTTCTATATAGATTTTGCTACGATTATTAAGGGTTCTTTGGTGATTGGCTCCTGTTGACACAGTAACCGTCCTTGACAGCATCCGATTTTTCACTCTTCCTTCAGTGGAGGCAACCTTGTTTCCACTGAGAAGCTTCGTTGAGTCTTTTGACTGGGTGGTAAGAAGAGAAAAAAGGGACGGGAAAGGGCATAGAAAGTGTAATCTCGAAGTTCTTTCGCTGTACTGTAGCTCTGAGATCCTTGGGCCACGCCCGGCCTGTGCATCGGCCTTCCTGCTGTCTTGTTGGGTTATGTACCTAGCAAGGCAAGACTGACTCGTCCCAGTATCTTATCTCAGTTATCCCTCTGGAAGTTGTCCCCCAAGGGCCTTCCACTGTTTCTAAGCTCTGTGATGGCCTCTGATCATTTCAACACGTGCAACTCTTGGGCAGAGTCCCTAGAGAGTCTGTTTCTCTTTCAACTTGGATATCCGCAGAGGAGAGAGTGTAAACGAATTGCTACCCACAGAGCTTTAAGGACTTTTTGGTTTGATGAACTTGCAGGACCAAGTTCATCTGGCTTTAAACACGGATGCAGGAGAGGAAGCACGGCCTTCCTAGTGAGAATTCACAAAATAGCCAGGCACAGCTTCCAGGTCCTACCACAGCAAGGGCCCTGCATGTACATAACAGGCGAGGCAACATGCGTGAACATTTCTTAGCACAAGGAAGATGGCATCTCTTGTTAATCATATGGACACTTGCTCTCAGTTTTCCTGCAGCTGGACCACGTGAATTTTATTTTACAATAGAGAGTCTCAATAACCAGGTTCTGGTTGCTCTGAGAAACACTGCAAAGAAGCAGGCAACCTTAGAAATATGCCTCACTTCTGATCAGTTGACGTCCATTCCTTTTGTAAGTAGCGTGATCCATTTTCATCTCTGGGCCTGGAGGGGAGTTTGAAAGTCCAGCTGGGAAGCCCCCTCCTTCCGGTGGGGCAGGCCACACTTCCTCCTGTTTCTTTTCCTTATTCTTTATGATATTCCCCCACAAAGTTGAGAAGCTATGCCAGACGTTTAAAGGATTTCCAAGATAGAAATCCACACTTCAATATTAGTGTTCTCATAAGACAGGGTTAATTCACTGAAGAAGGTAAGCCTTTAGCAGTCCCCTCCTTTTGGATGTTCCCAGTTCACAATCTTCCTTCATTCCCTTTGGGCCCCCATCCTTCTGAAAATTCTTCTAACTCTGTCGTCTAACTGCTCATCAAATGTCTAAAAGCCTAATTCCTACCCCACCTCCCTCACCCCACCTCCAGGAGCCCTGTCTCCCTCCAGTTTCACATATTCCTCTTTGCTTATCTTTATATCTATAAACTACCATGGAATCTGTGCCTGACAAGCCTCCCCTGCGAAAACATTAATTCTCAGGCTCAATGTAGTCTATTTCAATGAGAAGGAAGAAATATATGTTTTAAACTGTGACAATTTGCAAGATTGTCTCTTCCACAATGAAGTTAGTATTTTGCATTATTAGGCAGAACACTAGCTATTTTTTTCCTTCATTCTCCCTTTCTGTTCTGCCTCATCATTTTTATAAAAATAAGCAACAGCCTTAAGAGTGAGTCATACAATTTTCAATTGCCTTGTACTGGCTGCTTTGAAAGTGATTAAATCCTCGGGCATCAGTGGCTAAATCATTTCAGTAATAGAGTCAGCATGCGTGAAAAATATAATTTTCTTTAAACAATCAAGAGTCCTTGAATTTTTCTCTTTTTAATAGAAAAGAACTGGGTAGAAGATAATACTAATTCCCACCCACATGAACATAATGAGAGACTATCCTATTGTGTCAACTAAGGTGAGCTTTTCTTTCGATAAGTGCGGCTTTATAAAAAAAAAAAACAAAATAGAATTACCTTATCTATTTTTGTTTCACATAGAAGCATTGGAAAATATTTAATTTTTAGTAATGTCTTCTAAAAAAACGTTTGAAAACCAATGCTCTAAGATAAAGGAGATATGAAATTTAGCAAATGTTTTGCCGTGACATAATCTCCCTTCCTTTGCTTTCTCCACAGAAATGAGAAAAGAATAAAAATTTGTTTAGTTTTGGGGAGGGAACGTCAAATGATGAATAACAGTTGAATATCTGACATTCTCATAATGAGCTATATTCACCTTTAAAGCATGAGTTCCCGTAACTATCCACAGCATAAAATAGGACTTAGGAAAGAAGTTAAAGACAGTACTAGTTAAAGCACAGTTCCTTGAAAGTGGCTAAGAAAAGAATAAAGATTCCTCTAGAAGAATAAAGATTCCTCCGAATGTTCTCATTTACTTTATGAATAAAGTTTGTCTTTTAACGATTTTATTTGGAACTTGCTTCACAGTTTCTTTTCTCAAGCTAGAGATCAGGGAGTTCAATGAGACGGTCCCACAAATTCAGTATCCGAATCACAGAATAAAGGAAGGCTCTGGTTCTGGGCTTTTTTGTCCATGGCCACAAAGAATTGCAGGTTGGAGGGTGATACAGGCTGAGAAACTCCATGCATTGCCCTCTGCTGAGAAAATTTTTGAGATTACCGTTCCTTTGCAAGTATAAGAATAACGGAAGCAGGAGAGAGAGGGAAAAAAGATCAACATTAGGAAAGCGTACCCTCTCTGCTGGTTTGCATGGGTCACAGGTTAGCTTCAGGAATGTTCCAGCAATAATAGCCCATCTCTTTGGCACTGTAAGGTGAAGAGTGAGGAGATTTGCACATAACCAGCCTTCTAGCCAGGTCTCTGTGATTAGTAGCATATAGAGCTCGTGTCTCCTGGTGAGCCTAGATAGCTGTGGGTAACCAATGGCAGCAAACTGGTGGGACTGCATCACTGTGGACGGGAAAATCTGTGTGTGAGAGAAGAAAACATGGGCTGCAGAACCCCTAAAATGGATGACCTGTCTCTGCTTGCAAAGCAGGCCAATCACTGAAAACAAACTCATGTCAAACATGAGAGACATTCGTCAAAGCCAAGAAAAGGGGGCGGTGTGAAGCCCAGAGGAACAAACAGTAACAGAGAATATAACATTTCCCAAGAGGATACATAATTAAAAAGGTAAGAGCAGAATAATAAAATACAGTTACCAGCTCTTAGTGATTCCCAGTAGGATAAACTCAGACTTTACTCTGACTTTTCATTTTAGAGAAGAGTCAACAGAAGAATATCAATGAAAGAAAAGTTTTGCTTAATATAAATATATTAACATAGACTAGACTAGACTAGACTAGAGAAACCACTTTTAGGTATAAGAGATAGAAAAGCCATACAAAGCACTGTTAATGTATAGTTTGGGTCGGTAGGCCATTCTTTTTTACAGTATCTATCTTTGAGTTGAGGCCTCTAATTTCAGGAAATCCTCACTAGCACTTTCCTAGAGAGGAAACTCTGAATAGTCTTGGATTCATTTTTCCATATGTTTTCATCTTATAAATCTTCATAGAACCAACATATAGCATTCTTCCTGTTCTCCCTCCTTTTACCGCCCTGGACCAACAAAGTCTGTGCCCATTAGCTCCTGCCCCCACTCCAGCATTGCCCTCATCTCTGTGCCTATCTGATTTCATTAAAACTATATGATAGTCCTCTAAGAATAATTAAAAAGGACACAAGGACAAAGACACTTATTTTATCCTATGTCAAAACTCATCTCATTACATGGGAGTATCAAAAATGATGGGAGACAAGAGCACTGTCTCTAATAAAATACAGAGTGGCCAGAAAGTGTCATTTTTAGGATATCCACAAAGAATAAGTCTCTCATAAAGCATTTATCCAGATTTTGATAGATATACCAGTTTCTACTTATTTTTGCTTTGAAAACAAATCTCTCCTAGTCTATGAAAGTTTAAATAAACTTGGTCTTGATCTTCCTTTGAGATTTTTTTTCTGTATAGTTATAGTTCTTGTTATGGAAAGATTGATAAGTAGTTTTTATTTTAGATTTTGGTAATAATAAAACACTTAATTCTAGCATAAAAACCTATAATAATTCCCTTGTAGAACCAGTTTTTTTTTTTAAGATTTTATTTATTATTTATTTGACAGAGGTAGAGACAGCCAGCGAGAGAGGGAACACAAGCAGGGGGAGTGGGAGAGGAAGAAGCAGGCTCATAGCGGAGGAGCCTGATGTGGGGCTCGATCCCACAACGTCGGGATCACGCCCTGAGCCGAAGGCAGACGTTAACCGCTGTGCCACCCAGGCGCCCCGTAGAACCAGTTTTAATTAAAAATCATGACTGTTGTTTCAGAATAATTTATTTGGCGTGTGTCATAATATGACGTGTGTAATCATTTTACATGATTCTTTCCTGTTTTTCTGAGGCTAATTTTAAGTTGCTTTGTATCTCCAAAAGCACACAAATTAATTCCTTGATTATCATAGTTAATCAATGTTTGCTCATTGACTCTGGTTTATAGATGTATTTATTGATGACATAGTTCATTCCTGAACACTTACTGAACATTCGTATGGAAAATTATCGTGCAAGTGCTTAAGATTTACGATTGCTTCAAGGAACCTTTACAACTTAGGTGGGCAGGAGAGGAAAGGGGAAAAATAACTAAAACTACTGTGCTAGCTCTATGAACCAGGATCATGACAGGTGCTTAGAATATTATTTAATCCTGCCAATGTCCACATGAGGGATGTGTTATTATTCAGAACTGAAGGGGAGGAAACTAAGGCCTGGAAAGTTTAATAAACCCAATGTCACACAGCAAGTGTGAGAATTCAACCCAAGTCTGTATTCTCACTCTCGCTAACACATGATGCTGAAGGAAGCTGGCCAGTAAGATTGCATACATGCCAGACAAACGGAGGAGAAATCAGCTTCTCCAGGTTGGAATCATGGAAGAGATACTATTTGAGAGAATGTAGATTGAAGATGTTAGTAGTGGTTCATTAAACGTTCTTGGGCCCACAGCATAATGTGTTCGAGAAAACACAACTTCGTTTCATACATGGTCATGTGACTAGAAAGTTCTGCTGGAGTCAGGCTGTGAAGGGTTTTATGTGATGTGCTAGAAGGTTTGTACTTCCTACCGTAGCCTACAGAGTGCTGTTGGTGAGTGGTGTGATCTGACGGAGTTCTAGAAGGGGTAAGTAGGAATCAGCGTGGACAGGGGGCTGGACTCAGGTTAGGGTGGTGTTCAGGATTCCATTTGGGAAGTCATCCGCGTGTGATGGGGGTGTGAAAAGAGGTGGTGGCAATTAGGAAGGACAGTGGATGATAATTAGTGGGAACTAGTTAAGAAATTGAGTAGTGGAACTTCGTGGGTGATTCTGAGTGAGGGTGTGAGAAGGTAGGGTGTGTTCTTTGTGGCTTGGGGATTTGGGCATGCTGTAATACCATCACTCACAAGACTGGAAGGGAAGAGGGGAGCTGCTAATTTCTCTTGTGTACTATTTTAATCACTTAAAAAGGTGCTGATGATTGATAAAGAATTACTTTCTTTGTCTTGTGCTCAGTATGAAGCCTACTTGGCATCCACTTGGAAAGCATTTGTGATGCTTCTTTATATGTATTAGGCCGAGGTCAGAATTTTAAACATTGAACCACATTGCGCAAATTCACGAATTCTTTTATAAGCAAGTCGGGCTGTGTGAAGTACCACAACAACCTGAGGATAGAATAATGTCATCACGTATATCGAGGGAGCCTATCAATCATCTTTCTGCTCACTTCCTCATGTCTGAGTGCTAAAATTGATGAACAAATCTAAGGATCCATTTGACGGTCAAAATAAAATATTGATTTTATTACTAATAAAGTTGGATTGATCATGCAAGAGCATAGTCTATCTCCCTCTAACACCTAACACCGTGGGACCAGTGGGATCTTGATTTGCCCTCCCCCTTTTGCTGGGGGCAGGCAGCACACCTACTTCAGCCTGCTGGTTGCCTAGCAACCTAGAGAGGTCTGCCTGGATCAGCCAGCAGACCAGCCTGCTGGTCTCTTCACAACAGAACATAAATTGATTTAATATCAAGAACACACTGCACCCTCAGCCAAAAATGCATTCTCTAATCTATTTCTCATCACAAATTATGTCTAGCCACGTTTTTCAATATAGCCCAACAGAAGACGCTGTACGATGAGCACTCATCAGTGTGAAAATATGCCATAAATATAATGCCAACAAAATTAAACTGCATATAGATATCAGTTCTGAATATGAATCTTCTTATTAAAATTTCAGGAAGAAATTAAAATATAAATACAAAATACCCTTTGGTTGTATATTAAAGTGCAAAGAATTAAGGGTACAAAATTCTTCCCTCCACAATTTCATATTCATCTTATTCTAAGGTTGAGGGGCCTCATTTAGGGTCATGGTTCCTTCTGTGGCTCATTTCTGGGCTCTTTTCTGACGGAATGGGGTGAGCCTCCTTTCATACTTCCCAATTTGAATTGCCCTACTGTGGAGGCTTTCAATTAATTTCTATTTTCGCATGTGGAAATCTTTCATTTTCACAAAACCAGGCAGGTACCTAAAATATTAAAAACAAAAGCAAATTCCTAGCCATATAGTAATACGCCAAGGAAAATAATATTTGCAGGACCCAGTTACATGATATAACTTCAGCTCAACTGCTATTCTAAACGAAAACTACATAAGAGACGTAGTGGTTCTAGGGGTAGGAGTGTAGGCAGAGAAGTGTGAGAGAAGAGAGTAAATCTTCATGTTAGCCGTCAGAATGCCCATCAGCCTGTGTCGGTTGCCTGGAGCCCATGAACCATGGATTTGGACTTAATATCCAATTGTGAGAAATATCTTACTGAAAAGTTCATTATTGTATTAGGCTGCCATATTCTGGGGAAGGGTTCACCTAGAGATACTTCTTCTTTAATAGAGGATTTTTAGATATTCTTGTTTCTTGTAGTATTCAAAAATGTACAGTGGTGATCTCCTAGTTTCCAGGTTCTATTTAAGGTTCCCTTCCTTTGACACAAGTTTTCCAAAGACAGGGCCCACATTCATTTTATTCACGTCCTAAAGATTGTAGAGATCCTAACTATTGTACATAATAAATAATCAATAAATATGTGTTGACTAACACATCCTCCAGTACACGCTTCACATTCTAATTTCCGTTTCTTTTGAGGCCTGTGTTCTTGTCGTGAACGAATGAAGCACCGTCATTCTACCTCACTTTATAATCAGGGTACCCCACATTTGTAAGTCTGGAAGCAAAAATGGCCTTGTAGTCTCCCCAGCCCAAATCTCCTTCCTGCTATAGAGGTGATTTGCTCTAAGTTTGACTGCACAACACCGTATCCCATGCTACTCAGTGCCCACCCACTACAATTGTTTCAAAATGTTAGAGATTTGCCATTTCATTGCTTCTTGCCCCAGATAAGTGAGTTTTAGAAGAGTTCTTTCATATCATTGCTCAAAGATGACCAATTAAAGCAAAATATGAAGATTTAATGTTAATATGGTAATGGGCAAAACCACCATGTTTTAGAAGTCTTCTGGCCCCAGGCCATTTGACATCAGGGCTTCATTCCTATGTTATCGTGAACAACCCTGTGTTTAATGGTGATATTTAGGTCCAAGAACTTTGCCTTTTCTGTCTTGAAAAATGTTGCCGTTATCTCTGGAATGTATCCTGATTATGCCACTTGTCTTCCACAGCCTTAGAATAAATAAATCTGGTTATTTCACTGACTGGTGTCCTTGACTTATGTTTCATGTCTAATATTTCAACTAGCTGGCACCAAGCAAATGAAGGAGGAATTGTTTTTTTTATTTGTTGGATAGTTCAGCAAGGATTTCATACCAAGAAAGAAATATTTCTTTCTGTCCCATTTTCATCTCCCATTTGCATTCCTTTCTCTATCCATACGCCCATTTCCCCAACCAGAGAAGTCGGTCGATAGCTGTATGAAATCACAGAATTAGTATTTCAAAGTTGGAAGGGAACTTAGAAATCATTTAGTCCAGCGGAAGAATATTATATTGATCTCTTTTACATATTCTCTCTTAAAAAACGATGCTCTTCCTCAGTAAGATATGGTCCTAATATAATTATCTTATCCCAGCATTCTAGCTGACAGCCTTTGTCATATTCTCAAGATAGGAATCATATGCTTTGTTCAGTTTGTTATAAGGTCATTTTTACATAAATAAATAAGGGAGATGAGAAAGCTCTCCCTTTCAGTAGAAAACCGATTAGTAAGTATTATAGGAATGATTAAATTGGAAAGCCATTATTTGGCAACCATCATAATAATTGATTCAGGCAAGAACCATACATGGATGCTAAAACTAGCAGGTAAAATTTCAAGTAATAGAATATTTACATAATCTCAAAGTACCCCTCCTCCCCATTAAAGATCACTGTTAATTAAGAAAGTAAAATAATAACTTTGCACTTGAGTAATCTGGCACCTTAACCAAATGTTCAAAGTTAACCTCACTAGTAATTGGAAAAAGAGCCTAAGCCACAGCAAGAACCTCCTGGTATGATATACTGGGAAGAACAAAACATCATTTCTGAGTTAGTCCTTCCCAAAATGCATAACCTGAACCCAATGAGGAGGGAACATCAGGCAAATTCAAACTGATGGATGTCCTACAAAATACCAGGCCTAAAATCTTCAAAAACATTAGTATCTTGGAATACAAACCATGACTCAGGAGCTATTCCTGGTGAAAGGAAACCAGAGATAAATAACTTCATGCAATGCATAACTCCTGGAAATTTCTTTTATTATAAAAGGCCATTATTGGAATAGTTAGTAAAATCTAAAGAATGTAGATTAGATAATAGTACTGTATTTATGATCATTTCCTAGTTTTGATAACGGTATTATAGTTATGTAAGTGGTGTCCTTAGTTCTAGAAAACACTCTAATTAAGGTATGTCTGTAACTCATCTTATCTATGATTAACTAGCTCAGAAAAAAATGAGTACACATGTGTGAGTGTATGTATACATATGTGTATATATGTATTTATATATAAAAAGAGAGAATAGAGCAAATATAATGAAAATAGTTTTGGGACTCTGAGGGAGGGGTATACATGGATTCTTTGTTCTACTTCAACTTTTCGGTAAATTCCAAATTTAAATTTAAAAAGTCAATTTAATGGAGTTTCTCTGGGTGCTTCATCATAACAGAAAAGTTAGACATCTTTGGTATTAGAATTTTTTATGTGTAAAAGCTTTATTTGTTTTATGTTAGGAGAAACAAAAGTTCAGATTCAATAGAAATGCCCTCTTACAACGAAATGATAAATTATTTTGTATTTTAGTATTTTTATTGTCGTGATGACTTGCCTAGAAATGAACCAAAGTTCTGTAGCATTAAGACCATCCATAGGTTTCTCAGTAGCTATTTATAAGTTTGTGAGACAGAGAAAGAACTGACCTGCAAATCAGAAGACCTGGATTCTACTTTTGGTTCTGCCAGAGAAAAGTCTCAATCCAGGCTCTTAGCCTATAAACCTGGCCGTTCAACAGAAGGTGAAGAAATTAGAAAAGAGAAGAGATACGGGATTGGCTGGCATTACATTTTAATACATATTGTAGGAAAACTGTTAGGGTAAAACTCAACCATTGTAACTTTACAACTGTTTATTATCTTTAAGTATTTAGTATGTGTTTCTTTGCAGTGACAAGTAGTAAAATGCTTAAAACAATGTGTGTGTGTGTGTGTGTGTGTGTATGTTTAAAGAACATAAGAATGGAGGTTTTAAAACATATGCCTATTTCAGCACTTTCCTGCCAGTGGGGGAGTTCAGGGACGAAAATGGGGGTGCTTCCTTTTAGGAAGATGGAAAGCAAGGAGCATGAATCCTTGGAGTCTAAAGTAAGAAAGAGGTGAATGGGTGTGAATGCAGCTGACAGTGTCAAGGTAGGGCTTAAAGAACTGGGTTAACTCTTGCGTTTCCCAGTTAATGGAATATTTAAAATAATAGCAACTTGGCTATAATGGAAGTCATTAATGTTGGTTATATTTATATTAAAGAGATAAGGGAAAACCAAGCCATTGTTTACATTTTATCCTTTAACATTTGACATGTTTATTATTTCAATTCAGTTGTTACTTATCTGGAAAGTCCTTCAGTGCAACCAAGGTTGTTTGAAATTGAATTAGTGTCCTTCTGATTTTTAGCCAGAGTGATTACCTCATTGCTTGTAAGGTACAATTAGAGTATCTTACATTAGAGATTTTATATAGCAAACCATAAAGCAGTGGTGGGTGGCATCTCTGTCACTGGAGCCCATTTAATATTTTCTAATAGCTCACTCCACACTCAGTGTGATGGTTATAGCATCTACCTGGAGAACTTACTTTCAATCATTTGCTAATAGACAGGAACTAAAGGTAAGAAAAGGAAGAAAATAATCATTCCATTATGAAAAATGCTGTTTTACACCTAAAATACAGCTTGCTTTCCCTCTCCCTCCCTCCCTCCCTCCCTTCCTTCCTTCCTTCCTTCCTTCCTTCCTTCCTTCCTTCCTTCCCCTCTCTTTCTCCCTTTCTTTCTCTCCCTTTCTCTCTCCCTTTCCTTCCTTTTCTTTCTTCTTTTCTTCCTTCCTTCCTTCCTTCCTTTCCTTTTCTTCTTTCTTTTTGTTCTAGTGCATTACTTATTCTCTGCTTCCTTCCAAAAAGGATTTAAAGTGGCTTACAAGAAAAGCCATAAACAACTGGTAGGTGAAATATACAAAGAAAAAAAAAATCAAGAAGATTTTTAATTTCAAATTTAAATACAAAATTTAACATTGTTTCTATAAATAAAATTTATCAATTTTTTTCCTTAACATTATGGAACCTAGAAATTAAAGGAATCAAAATAAATAACATTGATCATATTATGAGAAAAGAAAGAAATATGTTCTTTCAATGGAGAGGGAAATTTGTTTTTTAAAATTCTTTTATCTATTTATTTGAGAGAGAGAGAGCATGAGCAGGGGGAGGGACAGAGGGAGAAGGAAGAGAACCTTAAGTAGGCACCATGCCCAGTGCAGAGCCCAACACTTGTGGATCCCAGGACCCTGAGATCATGACCTGAGCCGAAGTCAAGAGCCTGTGGCTTAACCGACTGAGCCACCGAGGTGCCCTGGAGAGGGAAATTTATTACTGCTGCTTGAATTTGAGTGAAAATTCTAACATGGGCTTTCTATAACAGACAGAGATAAATCAGTGTGCCTTGTTTTGGAAAAACATGTAGTAATATATTTAAACTTGATTGGGTTGTTTGTTTTTTTACTATCTTTTACAAAACTAAAGCTGATTCTTTTAGGAGCTAATAAAAAAATGATTCAAGTTCATAGCCTTCCAGGCAGCTAATAATGCAAGAATAATATTCAGATCCTGGTGGAGTGTGCATACCAGAAAAATCTTTAAGCCACACTTGACTATGCATGAGAAAGATCTTGCTTTGAATGTTACTTTATTTAGTTTGAGTTGTGGTGTTGATTGACAGCAAGTTGGAGGTTATCCTCCACAAAAAGGAAGGATATTGAGTTCTGGTATTCTATATTGATCTGGGCTTTCTTGAAATCTTTTCCATCCTCCTTTCTCTCTAGATTTTTGTGAATGTGCTTTTGACTGAGATTATAAGATAAGATAAGAAAGATAAGATATAAGATAAGATAAGAACATAGGTCTTCTTAACTTTCAGATATTTAAACAACTAAGCAACACTTTAGGGAGGATTGTGGTTCTGGGAGAGAATTCCACGCAGCGTAACAATCATTCCACTGTCTGCTAAGTGAGTCTATTCATCACCTTCCATTATAAAGCCGAGGGAGACATGGGTAGTAAGGAGGGCACATACTGCATGGTGCACTGGGTGTTATATGCAAGTAACGAATCATGGAACATTGCATCAGGAACCGGGGATGTACTGTATGGTGACTAATATAACAAAATAAATATTAAGAAAAACAGAGGGAAACAAGAAGACAGACATATATTTTTAAACTTGGTGAGGTTAAGTGGTAGATTTACTCAGCGTACATTTAATTTCAATATCTTGGAAGCTGCAAATGAAAATTTGTCCTAAGAAATGGAGACTCAAACTTTGCCCGGCAAAGCTTTAGGTTTTTCTCTTATTCTCCACAGTGAAGCCTCGCTTATGAAATGCACTTCTCAGGGCTGATTTTACATCCTTATTCCTCAGGCTGTAGATTAGTGGGTTCAGCATGGGGGTGACAAGATTATTCAATATCTGAATTATCGCACCGAGCAAGGCACTGGGATTGGGTTGGAGATAGATGATGATTACCGGCCCATAAGCACAAAGAATCGCAGTGATGTGAGCACTGCAGGTGGAGAAGGCTCGCTGCCTGCCCTCTGCTGAGCGAATTTTTGATATGGAGATCCCAATGCGAGTGTAGGAAACAAGGATGAGAGAAAAGCAAATGAGAGACAAAAGACCAACATTTGTAAAACCTACCCTCTGGGCTAGAGATGTGTCACCACAGGCTAGAGGTAAGACGGCAGGTATGTCACAGAAGTAGTAATCCACCTTATTAGAGGCACAGTAGGACAGCTGGAAGGTGAGGGAGGTTAGAATAATGGCATGAACACAGCCACCCATCCAGGTCCCTGTGGCCAAGATGGCACAGACCCTGTGGTTCATGATGACCATGTATCTCAAAGGATAGCAGATGGCGACAAAGCGGTCATAGGCCATCACTGTGTACAGGAAGCACTCCGTGCAGCCCAGGAAATGGTAGAAGAAGAGCTGGGACACGCAGCCCTGAAAAGAGATACCTTGACTCTGCCCTGAAAGGTAGAACAGCATCTTGGGAACAGTTGTTGAAGAGAAACCCAGGTCAAACATGGAGAGGTTTCCCAAGAAAAAATACATAGGGGTGTGCAGCCGAGAGGAGGAGATGATAGCTGTGAGGATGAGCACATTTCCCAAGACAGTACATAAATAGAATGAGGAGAACAGGAAGAAGAGGACCGTCTCCAGGCCCTCTGTCTCAGGGATTCCCAGCAGGATGAATTCAGTCACCATTGTGTGATTTCTCATTTTTAGGGAAGAATCAACTCTTGGGTGTCTGTGGAAAGAAATCTGTGGTTAAATTTAATATGTATGTAAATTAACTGTGTTTAAGCCAGTGAAATGGAAAAGGAGCCAGACGACCTAGAGGTTTACAGAGTAGTGCTTCCTGATAGAAGTGTCTTCATCTGCTTGCTTCTCTCCATTCTGGGCATCTCTCTGCAGGTGCAGTTTCTACTTACAGATGCCCCTTATTACCATCTCACCAAGAAGCCCTACGTGACCAGTCTCCTATCTTCCATTCTTCATGTACTCTACTAAATTGCAGCGATTCCTAGCGCTGCTTTGTGATTCTAAAAGGATAAATATGAAGACTCAATGTCTTTGTTACAAACAAGGTCCCAGCCAAGTTTCTTGTATTTGTCTAAGACAATTTGGTCACATTAACTCTCCAAAAACCACTTATGATCCTATAAGCCATACGTACAAAAGATACAGACTCTTTCCTGGATTGCCTCCCTAGGTATGGGGTCAACAATGGGAAACTATCCAGAAGAAGGGTCCCAGATAGCTCTTCGTGAACACAAGATTACATTAACAGGGTCCATGTGCTCTGGATTTTGTGCACGCAAGTAACCAGTAGCCTCCATTTTCCTGAATTTAGTACAATGAATAACAGGTAGTCTCCACTTCAGTCTCTAGAGTCTATAATTGTCTAACCAGACCCAAGCTAAGTACTGGCCTGATCTTATGGCAGCAGAAGGCACAGGGGTAGTAGAGGCTCCTGTCCAATTTCCATATTTTAAAAAATTCTGATATCTTTTTCAACTTGTTTCAACTTTTCCAATACAGTGAGATCCTTAAATTATAGATCAACTCATGAATGCTATTGCCTAAGCCCTTTATGTATCGATCTATCAATCAATCCATCCATCTACTTTTTATTTATTTATTTTTTTGGTGATTATGAGGGGAGTGAGAGCCAAAATAAGAGAAGTGAAGGGCAAGCTTTGGGCACTTACATGGCAAACAGGGGATGTAACTGGCTGGCGCTACTGAATGCTGCTTCCCTTTCCTTCTCCAGTGAAGGAAGGAGCCCTCCTCTGCTAAATCCCCATCTGCTTATAGTCTGCAGGTGGATATCCTGAATTCTTCTCTTTTCAGTCACTTTCAAATAGAATGTCACAAATCTAAATGCGCTTTAACTCCCTCACAGACTCCTCTCTGACTCGAGGAATTGCAATCATTACTAAATGTAGAAGATTTTAAATAACTTTCTCTTCCTTTGGGTATTAATCCCCCAAGTCAGGGACCCTATTGAGCAAGAGAGCAATTAGAGACTTAGACTAATTGGACCTTAGAAATGAGAGAGAGAGAGAGAGAGAGAGCTGGGAAGAAAAGTGATTAAAGATTGAATCTTTTATGATTTCCATTGTAAAATATACTTCAGTGGAATAATAATTTTAAAAAATTCATTTGGTGCATATATCATACATTTTATATGTAGATTTATGTATTTACTACTCTCTTATGCATATGTGTTATCTTAATAAACAAATTATGTTGTTTTATTGCACTATATGATAGGATCAACTTATTGCAAGCAACAGGAACTGAGATAAGCCAGAGAATTACATTAATGAGTGGAAATGAGTAGGGCAGCTCTAGGGCCCTCAGCAGTAAGAATTTAGGGAGTAGCCCCCGAGCACCCCCACCAGATGATTCAGCCTCAGCTGCCTTTTTCTTCCATGTGCCTCAGCTCCAGATTCAAATCTGATTTCCTTGGCTGGGTCACATGCCTACCTCTGTGGCCAGGGTACAGGATACAGTGGAATGGAGATGGGCAGCTCTCCAAAGGATAGTGGAAAGGTTTATTGCCAGGAAAAAGAGAGAAGCAGCATGCTAAGAGGCCAAGAGAAAGTTCAGCTATCACTCAAAGCATCTGTCTTATATCACTTGGCATCTGCTCAAACTTCCAAGTTAAATGCCTCGTATATTCTAGAAGTAATTTTTTTGGCAAGGGATGGCTTACCAAATTCCTCATTAAATACATTCGTTCATTTGCTTATTTATGCATACGTGGATTCATTTGTCTCAACAAATACCAGTTATGACAGGCAGGGCATCGATTACTTGCCAGAAGAACTAGAACGATCAGGGAAGGGGTGGTCAGACATAGTCCCTCTGTTCAAAAATAAGTTTTCTGCATCTGAGAGGCAAAGAGTTTTTTACAGTCTTATTTTAACCTCATAAAACTCTGATGAAGTCTTCTACAGATGAGGAAAGTTTGAATCAAAGAACAAATCATGGAGCTCACTCTGAAAGTAATTTGGGGATTTGGCCTATCCTTTAGGACTTTTGGCCATACAGTTTCTGATCTGCAGGATTCAGTGTTTAAGGAGTGTTTAGGGGGTGCTTGGGTGGCTCAGTCGGTTAAGCGTCTGACTTTTGATTTCAGCTCAGGGTTGTGGGATGGAGCCCTGAGTCAGGCTCCATGTTCAGCCTGGAGTCTGCTTGGGATTCTCTCTCTCCCTCTCCCTCTGCCGCTCTCCTCACCCCTCCCCACTGCTCATACACACACTCTCTAAATAAATAAATAAATACATACATACATGAAATCTTTGGGGCTCCTCCATGGCTCTGTCACTTAAGTGTCTGCCTTAGGCTCAGGCCATGATCTCAGGGTCCTGGGATGGAGCCCTGACTCAGGCTCCTTGCTCAGCGGGAAGTCTGCTTCTCCCTCTGTTCCTGCCCCTGCTTGTGCTCTCTCTCTCTCAAATAAACAAATTATATATATACATATATATATATTTAAAGGAGTGTTTAGGTAGGTACACTATTCCAAACACCTCTGGAATTTTAATGTGGAAAGTAAACAATGCTTTTGTTGCACATCTAACGATAAAAGGATATAAAAGTTAATCATTCTACCATCCTATATATTTCTGATTGTCTTTAATGTTTTGAGGCAGGATGACTGACTTGAAAAAGCTGTACAAATAGAAAAGATGGTAAATACCCTTTTGAGTAAGAAGTGAAATACCATTAAATTTACCTTGGCCTGGTGCCTATTTATTCAGGGAAGACATATGTCATGGACTGTCTTAGATGTCCAACCTGAACATTTAGAATCGAGGCGATTGTGTGCTAAATTAATATCATGGGCACGTGAAAATACAAATGGTCTACATTCCCAAAAGGTCAGCTGCTTTCAGTGATGATACCTATTACAGAACAGTGATCAAATCTCAACAGGGCAGACTTTAATAGAATAACTCAGGAAGTTTTCTTATTTTTGTTTACACTTTCCTCCAGAAAGTGTAAAATATTCCAGAATTATCATAAGCAACAAAAGTATAATTGCAAGCTGTATTTTATCTACACTGTTAAGCGAGGTTTCAAGTTTGGTTTTTATAATAATATATTGCTATTTAAGCCCCTCAGTTTGGTGGTTGTATTTTGTGTAGGAATAAATAACTGAAAAGTTAATCTTTGGCCTTGAGGCTGAACCTGTAAAGGCAGGTTTCATTCATTCTTTGTTTGTTTTGTTTTTTGTTTTTTAAATTTTTATTTGAACTCCAGTTAGTTAACATACAATGTAGTGTTAGTTTCAGGTGTACAATATAGTAATTCAACACTTCCACACAACACCATTCCCATCACCTTTTTTTTTTTTAAGATTTTATTTATGTATTTGACAGAGAGAGACAGCGAGAGAGGGAACACAAGCAGGGGGAGTGGGAGAGGGAGAAGCAGGCTTCCCGCCGAGCAGGGAGCCTGATGCAGGGCTGGATCCCAGGACCCTGGGACCACACCCTGAGCCAAAGACAGAGGCTTAAGGCTTAACCTCTGAGCCACCCAGACGCCCCTCCCATCACCTTTTTAATTCATCCCCTCACCCACCTCCCTCTGGTCACATTATTCTCTATAATTAATGTTCTCTGTTTCTTTGTCTCTTTCCCTCTCTCTCTTATTTTTTGCCTTTGCTTGCTTGTTTGGTTTCTTAAATTGCACATATGAGAGAAATCATATGGTATTTCCCTTTCTCTGACTGACTTTTTTCACTTAGTGTTAAACTCTCTAGCTCCATTCATGTCTTTGCAAATGGCAAGATTTCATTCTTTTTTATGGTTGAATAATATTCATATATACACAGATATATATATATATATAATCTTTATCCATTCATCAATGGTTGGACACTTGGGCTGCTTCCATATCTTGGCTAATGTAAATAATGCTGCTATGAACATAGGGGTCATTCATTTAAAAAAAAAATCTTTACTGAGCTGTAATTGACAAAAATTGTATATGTTTAATTTATACAACTGGATGTTTTGATGTATGTATACACTGTAAAATGATCAACACAGTCAAGCTAATTAGCATATCCATATCGCCTCACAAAATAACCTCTTCTCTTCTCTTCTCTTCTCTTCTCTTCTCTTCTCTTCTCTTCTCT
>NW_024424008.1:44533127-44565332 GCF_017311325.1 Ursus maritimus | reverse complement strand
CTTTTGTTGCACATCTAACGATAAAAGGATATAAAAGTTAATCATTCTACCATCCTATATATTTCTGATTGTCTTTAATGTTTTGAGGCAGGATGACTGACTTGAAAAAGCTGTACAAATAGAAAAGATGGTAAATACCCTTTTGAGTAAGAAGTGAAATACCATTAAATTTACCTTGGCCTGGTGCCTATTTATTCAGGGAAGACATATGTCATGGACTGTCTTAGATGTCCAACCTGAACATTTAGAATCGAGGCGATTGTGTGCTAAATTAATATCATGGGCACGTGAAAATACAAATGGTCTACATTCCCAAAAGGTCAGCTGCTTTCAGTGATGATACCTATTACAGAACAGTGATCAAATCTCAACAGGGCAGACTTTAATAGAATAACTCAGGAAGTTTTCTTATTTTTGTTTACACTTTCCTCCAGAAAGTGTAAAATATTCCAGAATTATCATAAGCAACAAAAGTATAATTGCAAGCTGTATTTTATCTACACTGTTAAGCGAGGTTTCAAGTTTGGTTTTTATAATAATATATTGCTATTTAAGCCCCTCAGTTTGGTGGTTGTATTTTGTGTAGGAATAAATAACTGAAAAGTTAATCTTTGGCCTTGAGGCTGAACCTGTAAAGGCAGGTTTCATTCATTCTTTGTTTGTTTTGTTTTTTGTTTTTTAAATTTTTATTTGAACTCCAGTTAGTTAACATACAATGTAGTGTTAGTTTCAGGTGTACAATATAGTAATTCAACACTTCCACACAACACCATTCCCATCACCTTTTTTTTTTTTAAGATTTTATTTATGTATTTGACAGAGAGAGACAGCGAGAGAGGGAACACAAGCAGGGGGAGTGGGAGAGGGAGAAGCAGGCTTCCCGCCGAGCAGGGAGCCTGATGCAGGGCTGGATCCCAGGACCCTGGGACCACACCCTGAGCCAAAGACAGAGGCTTAAGGCTTAACCTCTGAGCCACCCAGACGCCCCTCCCATCACCTTTTTAATTCATCCCCTCACCCACCTCCCTCTGGTCACATTATTCTCTATAATTAATGTTCTCTGTTTCTTTGTCTCTTTCCCTCTCTCTCTTATTTTTTGCCTTTGCTTGCTTGTTTGGTTTCTTAAATTGCACATATGAGAGAAATCATATGGTATTTCCCTTTCTCTGACTGACTTTTTTCACTTAGTGTTAAACTCTCTAGCTCCATTCATGTCTTTGCAAATGGCAAGATTTCATTCTTTTTTATGGTTGAATAATATTCATATATACACAGATATATATATATATATAATCTTTATCCATTCATCAATGGTTGGACACTTGGGCTGCTTCCATATCTTGGCTAATGTAAATAATGCTGCTATGAACATAGGGGTCATTCATTTAAAAAAAAAATCTTTACTGAGCTGTAATTGACAAAAATTGTATATGTTTAATTTATACAACTGGATGTTTTGATGTATGTATACACTGTAAAATGATCAACACAGTCAAGCTAATTAGCATATCCATATCGCCTCACAAAATAACCTCTTCTCTTCTCTTCTCTTCTCTTCTCCTTTTCTTTTCTTTTTTCCCATGTGTATGGTAAAAGCATTTAAGACCTACATCTTAGTAAATCTCAAATATTCAATATAACATTGTTAATTATAGTCACCACGCTGTACAATACAGTTCTAGAACTTACTCATCTTGCGTAACTAAAACTTTGTCCCCCAAGTTGTGTGTTAAATGTAGATTCTATGTGTGTATCAAATACTTCTATTTAATGACATTGACCTTTTAAATTAATGGTTTATTTATGCTTTACTCAGCAAAGCTATGTACCTAGGTTTTTTTATTTGCTTCAACAGATGAAGAGCACATTAAAGAAATGATCATACAAAAAAGCATTTCACCCTTTAGGAAATTTAATTTATTAAAGACTAACATTTATTCAGAAAGCCTTGCAGTATACACAGCACTGTGTTTGGTAGTGAAGGTCCTACAGAAAACTGAATGATAGAATGACGCCCTTGCTCCAGGTTCTCAATATGGGACAGAGAAAGGGAGAAGAGTAAGGAGGCCTATTGGGGGAAAGAGCCATTCTCCCTTTCTCTCCTTGTTTCAGCATTCTCTCCTGTGACTGGGTGGATGAATCAGGCAGCTCCTGTATTACAGGTCCTACTGTCTCCAATTCAATCAGGGAAGAGGAAGAGTCTCCACTTGGACTCAGTTTAAACCACATTTTCCAGTCAACTTAGCAGAGAACACTGTGACGGGGAATATTGAGATCTTTCTGATCTTTCAGTCCTCAGTTTGCTGGTGAATGCTGTTTTCATTTTTTATGAGTTAGCACCTAAGAATTGGGTAGAAGTCGAGGTGCTAAGCCCGTAACAAGTCATTCCGACAGGGCATGAGAGCAATCCCAATAAAGAAAAGTCATAGGATTGCCAGCAAACACTTGAGGTAGGTAACCATGAATTAATAGTATTGCTAAACTGCCTGGTTTGTGATTTTTCTCTAAGAAAGCCTCATGGGATGGGTTCAGGAATGGAGCAAGCAGGTGGGATCCCTGAAGACTGCGTGGGAAGTACATGATGGAGGGAAGGATCTGAGTACTTTGGAACTAGTTATAATAATAGTAAAAAAATCCAAACTAAATAAGAAGCTAAGACAAGGAAGGGTTGAGAAGAGGAAAGAATGTGATGTAAACAAGTTAGAAGTTTCATTGGAGTCATTTATTCATTCCCGAAAAATTTAGTAGCAGCTGTAGTGACCTGCTAAAACTGCTCTGTTCTGGGGTGCCTTGATGGCTCAATTGGTTAAGTGCCTGACTTCGGCTCAGGTCATATCTGAGGGTCCTGGGATGGAGTCCCACATCAGGCTCCCTGCTCAGCAGGGAGGTTGCTTCTCTCTTTCCCTCTGCCTTTCTCCCTGCTCATGCTCTCTCTTTCTCTCAAATACATGAAAAAATAAATAAAAAATAAAACAACTCTGTTCTGGTGAACAGGGATTGTCTTTGGTCTCTGCTCTCAAAGAGGTGACAGTCTACTAAAAGAAGGACACTAATCAAATAATCATACATATAACTTATAATTATTTAATGTGGCAAATGCTAGGAAGAAAAGTTCAATGGCTTGAAAAGGCATAATGGGAGAGTATCTGTGTTTGCTCAAGTTCCTCCTTCCCGTCAGTACACATATGTGCACATTATAATTTGGAGCTAGGTGGTGCTCCCTGAAGGTCAGGGAGGACTTCCCTGGGAAAATGTTATCCCACCTGAGACCTGAAGAGTGAGTAAGGGTGCAGGAAGGGGAAAGCACAGCACATTCGAGGTGCGGCAAAGCGTGTGCAAATGCTTTGAAAGGGAGCACAGCTTGAACGACCCAAGGAAAGAGAGGAAAAGAATTGTGAGATCAGGCTTGAGAGGCTGAATGGGAAATGATAATTCAGGGCCTGGCGGATCTCTGTAAAGGGATGGATGGTGTCTCTGCGCAGAGCTTTAAGAAGTGCTAAGAAGGATTTCAGCAGCCTTGCATTTGAGTGTATTATGGGAGGGAGGGAATACAAACAGATAATCCTAGCTGTTGGAGGGAGCTAGAATACACCGAGGGTGATAAATGAGGAAGATCTTTGCACTACAGAATTTGAGATACTTGGTCAGGAAAAAAGGAGAAAAGACAGTCACTAGGTCAGAGAGATGCTACTGAGAATGTATGTGGATTAATGCCCTGCTTTAGCCTAATCTGATGACACCAGAACAGAAAGAACTTCATTTTGTGCTCTTTGAGTTTCTGTACCTGAACATACACTGAGAATCAGACTTTGATTCTGATAATCGGTAGAGCCCCCACATAGGTATCTTCTGGGAACACTCAGAAGACTAGAGCCAACTGAGGATAGAAACTAGTGAGGATGAGAAAAACAGGACCACCCTCTGGGGGATTAAGACATTTTATTACAAATTAGTTCAGACACAATTTATAAACCACATAATACATACTATACCTTTGGGTTTAGAAATTATTGTCCAGTCTTTCCTCCAAAGTAATTGTTCTTTTTTTCCCCTAAAACTTTCTGGTTTGCATAATTATCCTCTTTTGGTCCCATAATGAGATATCGATTTTCTTTTTCTCTTAAAAATAGCTCTTTTAACCTTAGGACCCAGCAATTGCACTACTTATTTACCCTGAAGATATAGATGTAATGAAAAGAAGGAGCACCTGCACCCCAATGTCCATAGCAGCAAAGTCCATAATAACCACACTGTGGAAGGAGCTGAGATGTCCTTCAACAGAGGAATGGGTAAAGAAGTTGTGGTTCATGTATATCATGGAATATTACTCAGCCATCAGAAAGGATGAATACCTACTATTTACATCGATGTGGATTATGCTAAGTGAAATAAGTCAATCAGAAGAAGACAATTATCATATGGTTTCACTCATATGTGGAATATAAGAAATAATGCAGAGGATAATAGGGAAAGGGAGGGAAAACTGAATGGGAAGAAATCAGAGAGGGAGACAAACCACGAGAGACTCTTGACTCTGGGAAACAAACTGAGGGTTGCAGAAGGGGAGGTGGGTGAAAGGATGGGGTAAATGGGTGATGGGCATTAAGGAGGGCACATCATGTGATGAGCACACAACTAATGAATCAATGAACACTACATCAAAAACTAATGATGTACTATATGTTGGCTAATTGAATTTAAATTAAAAAAAGAAAGAAAATAGTTCTTTTAAAAAATAAGTGTTGCAATCTCATTGCAAAATCATAAGTGTAATGCAGAACTATACAGAAGAAAGTAGAAATCACCCCAAATTGTATTACCCATTTTTAATATTTGGGTGAACACTCTTTCAACCATTCATTTATATACAGATACATTTATATGGAGATAAAAAATAAGGTATAAGTATTCACAATCTTTTCGTTGCTTCCACCGGCTGTGTTTTGTCTTTGTCCTAGTCCCTGGGCTTTTGTTTTATAGAATCAGTGTATTGGGTAAGGAGAAGGAAAGATTCATGAGTAATAGAAAAGGCCAGAGTAACTTGTGGAAAATAAAAGGAAGAGTTACAGTTGGTTAAGAGAAGGGATTTTTGAAGGGCTTGAAGACATGGTAATTTTACATTTTTTGAGGAAGCGCCATACTGTTTTCCACAGCGGCCACACCATTGTCCACTCCCACCTATAGTGCACAAAGTTTCCGATTTTGGCACATCCTTGCCAACACTTAATTATGTTCCTTTTTAAGTAATAGCCATCTAAAGGGTAGGAGGTGATGACTCATTTTGAGTTTGACTTACATTTCCATAATGATTAGCGATATTGAACACATCTTCATATGCTTGTTGGCCATTTGTATGTCTTCTCTGGAGAAGTAGCTGTTTAAAAGTGCAGCCGCGCATTTCTAGATCAAGTTACTTGGCTTTTTGTTGTTGATCATGTATGTGTGCGTATGTTTTAAATAAAATGTTCTGTTGAGTGCGGTCCTAAAGTTCTGGATATATGAAGGGTTTAAACTGAAAGGTTTTGTTTCTTTTTCTCCAATGCCAAACAGTCATTACAACACTGATCTAGAAGTGGTCAAAAAGGTGGTCAGAGTCCATTTGCATCTCAGCTTTTACGTAGCTTTAATTTTACTTAAATGTGGATCTATATTTAAATTAGTGCCTGTTGTCATGCATTCTAATTGTTTCACTCATGTTCTTTTTGTGTGAATAAATATGTAATATATCATAATTTGAATGGGTAAGTGGTATTCATTCATTCAACAAACTTACATGGGATGCTTACTATGTCACTGTGTGATGTCCTAAGCACACGATGGTGGATGAGACAGAACAGAAATCTACTGAACAACAATCACTATTACTGTGATGAATATTTGCCCATAACCACCATCTAGGCTTTACCAGATATCATAGCACAATCCTCAAAGCTGTTTTTGTTTGTTTGTTTTGTTGCTTAACAAAACCAAAACTCTACTATGAAGGTGATGTGAAGGTTAGATAATATCTGTGAAACGTTCATGATAGTGCCTGGAGAACAGATCGTGCTCTATAAATGTTAATTAATACATTCTTGGCAACAGGGAGGAACTAAAATGTTTATAGGCAGAAAAGAAGAATATTCCAAGTGCAACAAGACAAATGAAATGAAGGGTGATCTGGCACAGAGATGGGCTATTGAGGGGTGCTTCTTGGACCACCACAGTCCTCACCATCCTCAACCAGACAAAACTGGGCTGCGCATTAGAAGAATAAGAAATCTGTCTCCAGCTGCTTGCTATGCCACATGGATTCCTTATCCAGGAATAAGGCACTGAGGAGAACATCAGTTGTAGAGATCGTTACAGAGCCCCAGGGGTTACAGAGACAACAAACATAGAAAATCTCAGTAGGCAAACAAAATAGAGTGCTTTCAAGGAAGCATTTTCTATCCTTTAAAAGGAAGAAATAGGTGGATGATGTTGAGAAATAAATTTCCATAATCCATTTTAAAAAACCCATAATTTATTCCAGAGAAATAAATACTACATTGTGGAACACTCTTTTCAGGGAGCTTTTCACTTCTCTGTTTCTTAAGGAGTAGATTAATGAGTTCAGCATGGGTGAGACAATATTATTTAATATCTGCACCACGGCACCAAGCAAGGGGTCAGGTGCGGGCTGCAGATAGATGATGAGGACAGGGCCATAGGCACAGAGGATTGCGGTGAGGTGGGCACTGCAGGTGGAGAAAGCTTTCTGCCTGCCCTCTGCCGATCGGATTCTCAGAATGGCAATCCCAATGCGCGTGTAGGAGACACAAACACTGAACCAAAGCATTAAAGCCAGAAAGCCAACAGCAGAGGAGCCCACTCTCTGGGCCAGGGAGCTGTCCGCACAGGCCAGGGGTAAGACGGCAGGGATGTCGCAGAAGAAGTAGTCCACCCGGTTGGAGCCACAGTAGGTTAACTGAAAAGTGAAGGAGGTCAAGATGGTAGCTTGAAGACAACCCACCACCCAGGCTGCCATGACCAAGCCGACACAGACCCCAGGTCTCATGATGAGCATGTACCTCAGAGGGTGACAGATGGCCACAAAGCGGTCATATGCCATCACAGAATAGAGGCAGCCCTCGGTAGCCCCCAGGAAATGGTAGAAGAAGAGCTGAGCAGCACAGCCCTCATAAGAAATGGCTTGGCTTTGGCCAGAGAGATAGAATAGCATCTTGGGACAGGTTACAGACGGGAACAACATGTCAAAAATAGATAGGAGTCCCAGGAAGAAATACATAGGGGTGTGAAGGGTAGAGGAAGAAACAATTGCTGTGAGGATGAGTGAATTGCCAAGCAAGGTGAAGAGGTAAACACATGAGAAGATGACAAATAGCACAGTCTCCAGTCCCTCTGTCTGAGGTATCCCCAGTAGAATAAGCTCATGGAGCTCTGTGTGATTCCTCATGTTCCTGGAGCAGACAAGATGATGAAAGCATGAATGCAGAGGCTGACTCGTGGCAGACACAATACCGACACATTCATCACCACCAATATTTTTTTAAATTTTTTAAACATTTTATTTTTAAGTAATCTCTACACCCAACATGGGGCTTGAACTTACAACCTGGAGATCAAGAGTCCCATGCTTGCCAACTGAGCCAGCCATGTGCCCCAATCTTTGTATAAATATAAATATGATGTTGAAATGAAGAATTAGAGTTTCTGCCAAAGATATTTAGGGAATGGTAATGCAAATCTATGCTTTCATATCTCAAGATATCATCTTCCTTCATGAATACAGATACAAAGCAATATGAAACACTACGATAGTAAAATACTGGAGGGGCTAAGGGAACAAAGACCTCGATATTGAACAGATGAACATAATTTAATTAACATCCACAACTGATTATACAGCAATAAATGCCCTAGACTAGACTAGCTTGGAAGCCTCATCCTCCTGATTCCTTTTCAGAATATGCCCAGGGTTACTCAATAACATCGTCAAATGCCCTAAATATTCATCAAAGGTTAATGTGGGCACCCACACATTGAACATCTTCATAATTGCTGGTAACTCATCATTGTCTTTTGCTGGGGAAAAAACATGTAAATGATAGGCGGAAGTAGAGAGCTAAGGAAGCGAAGGTACTGGAGTAGGTCATGATTGGTGCAAAGTTTATTGAGTAATAGTACAAAGCTCCCAAAGAGGGAGGGGACCCGAGAGGGCTGCCATTTTGGCATTCAAATCTAGGGGTTTTTATTAGCTGTTTTGGGAACTGTCTTGAGTATCGTGAGTATGGGTCTCCTGAGGATTGGCCGCTAAAGTGTGCCAATCAGGGTTTTGATCATGCACCTGTTGGGTTATTGTTCCTGTGATGATGGTCTTTTGGGCTGACATCAGGAGATTAACTGCCTCAACTTGTGCCAGTGACCACTGTTTTATCGTTAATTGTTTAGTTTCAGGATGTTTCGCAAAAGTCACTTCTGCAGAGGCTACTAGACAGAATACTATTGTGATCTTGCCTAAGCTGTAAAACAGGATGGTAATGTGGTTTCATCTTAGCTATCGTGGCTCCCTGTTTCCTTGTTGGGGACCCTGGCCCTGACTACCTAACTGTCCAACTAACTCTTAACAATATGACATATTAAAAGAACTTGGATTAGAGATCTAAAGACCCATGTTCAAGTTCTGATTTTTGGTGGTATGACTATGGATAAGTAGTTTAATATTTCTGAACCTCATCTTCTCATTGATAAAGAAGCAGAAAACTGTACCAGTAACCTCTGTACCAGTAATCTCTGTACCAGTAACCTCAACCTAATTCTCTGTACCAGTAACCTCAACCTAAATTTATCATTCCAACTAGGACACTTTAGTGTGAAAGAGGGCATTAATAATTAAGACAGGGCAATAGGGGTAACATAGGAAACTTCCTGCCACATCACTGAATAATCTCCTTAGCATTATGCCCCTCATTTGTGTCCCACAAATCTGTATTTTGATATGCACCACTATAATTGTGCTCCTTGAAACATGGGGTATTTTTCTTTTTTAAGTAGGGTCCATATTCAGCGTGGAGCCCAACGTGGGGCTTAAACTCACAACCCTGAGATCAAGACCTGAGCTGAGATCAAGAGTCAGATGCTTAATAAACTGAGCCACCCAGGTACCCCAAAATGTGGGATAGTCTTATAATCATGCTCAGTATACAGTGGGTACCCACTAAATGTTTCTGATTAACTGAGATAAAATTTATTTCACACAATTGTTATAAAGATTAAATATGATGATATTTATGAAAGATCTTAACACATAATAATAGTGCTATATAATGGTCCATTATTATTATATTTACTATAGACAGTCTCATGTTAAAGAATTTGGGAAGTTTTTACCTGTATGAAGATGACTGTCAATGTCTTAAGCCTGAATGAGGTCACTATGGGAAACACGATAAAGGAGGCCAAGATAGGTATGGAGGCCAAACCTTGAGAAATACTACATTTTTAAGAGGAGATGGAAAGGGAATGTATATGAAGAAATATATACATTCTTCGAAGAATCTGAAAGAGAACCAGGAGAATGTCTTTTATGTATTTTTGTAACATACAGATTATTTTCTCTATGCGATAGAAATATATTTTCTCAGAGTGCCTGGGTGGCTCAGTTGGTTAAGCATAAGACTCTTGATTTTGGCTCAGGTCATGATCTCAGGGTCATGAGATCAAGCCCCAGGTTGGGCTCTTGCTCAGTGAGGAGTTTCCTTCTCTCCCCCATCCCCTCCCCTCCTCAAATAAATACATAAATCTTAAAAAAAAAAAAAGAAAGAAAGAAATATATTTTCTCCGTGTAAGGGAATATATCTAATTTTTTAATCCTAAGCAACTCTGTGGTGCTTTGAACATGAAAGTTACTGAATTAAGGCTTCATGAACAAAAAAGAATAAATGAATGCATTCCTGTGTGCTGTTTGATAGAGTGAATGGAGGAAAGGATACTAGTCATTGCACAAAATGAGAAGGAAACCCTCGACTGTGATGTCTTCCAACAGTCCCTGCTACCCAAGACTCCACAGTGAAAGTCAAAGCAAAAAATTGAGAAAGATGGGGAGATGCTCTGAAACTTACGTGGTCAAATGGTCATGCCTGGTGCAAGTAAGGGCAACAAATTTTTCCCTCCTTTTATCTTCAGCTTCTTCTATAGAGGTGTGGGGCTCATTTCAAATGTCCAAGGAACTGGACTTGGGTGCTCTAGCTGTAGACCCCAAATGGTCTTTTGCATTCAGACTCACACAGAGGGAGGATGTTATACATTCGATGACTGTCCTATCACCTAGTGTGATTTCCTCAGAGTGAGCAGAAGCAAAATGATCTCCTACCTTTGTAGGACTTTAAATGATCTCACAGTCCCTCTGGAGCCCCATGCAGATGTAGTCCAAGACTCAGGGAACAGGAGCCCTCTGAGCACACGGAGCAATTAGATGCTGGGTGTCGAGAGAGTTTAACAGTGAAAGAATAGTACATGGTAATCAAGATAATCTTGAAAGGAATTGGGAGTCAGAGAGCTTGTGGCTCCCCCAACCACCCTATTTTTCTGCTCTGAGTAGACTTCCCATGGAATCCTTTTGTTCTTTACAAACCTCAGAGATTTGGCTGCTTCTCTGGTGTCCCCCCCCCCCCCCCCCAGTTCCCATCTATTCCCTCAGCTCTTTTGGTTGTAGGAGAAATTCTAGCATGGTGAAAAACTATCCACCTTGGAGCTAGAAGGTTCTGGGATGAAGAACCAGCTCGTTTCTCATTAGCTTTAAGTCCTTGAGAAGGTCAGTAGTCCTTTCTGAACCTTAATATAGCCATTTATAAAATGGAGTTATAATAGTATTTCACAAGGTGACTGTGAGGAGTAAATGAAATAATGCTTACACAGTTCCTGACACAAACTACTTGTTCCTACGATTTTTTTTGAAAGTGGATGGAATATAGATTTCTCTTCATTATCAGAAACTTTGCTTTCTTCCCCCTCTTACTCCTGCCCTACCCAATCTTAGGATGAAGTTTTGTTTTCTTTGTCTGTTATCTTAATTTTATGTTTGTTTGTTTTGCTTTTTTTTTTAGTTTTGTTTATTTTAACTATTAGTAATTAAAGTGAAAGACAGTGAGTAACAGAAACAAAACATACAAATATTTCTAGAGTTAGAAAAAATATAAGAAATCTAGGAATCCTTATCATAATAATAGCCTGTTGTCTAGAGAATCTAAGCGATATAAGATTTCAAGACTCTCAGCATTTAATCAGGCCATTGTAAGAAAGGGGAAAAAGTCCCAAGAAAGGGGAAAAAGTCCCAAGAAAGGGGAAAAAGTCCCAAGAAAGGGAAAGTGGAAGTAGCATTTAAAGAGTACCTACTTGTGAGAGGCATCTTTAAAAATCGCATTTTCTTTAATTCTCACAACATACATACAGAGTAAGTATTATTAGTCTACTTCACAAGTGATGACGTGGATCACCAGAGAAGTTAAGTTTCTTCCTCAAGATTACACAGCTATTCAGTAGCAGAGAAGTTAAGTTTCTTCCTCAAGATTACACAGCTATTCAGTAGCAGAGGTAGGAGTTGAGCCTAGACTCACAGCCTGAATTCAGCGGCAAAACCAAGTTGATATTAAAACATCAGAACCTGATTCCGAGTTTTCTTTACAATTTTTGAGCCTCTGGATGAGGAGGGTTTGCCTTCTATTGATCCGCAGGGATTTAGACCCATGAGCTCATCTTGCCTATCTCCTTTTGTACTTACTTGTGCTTATCTGCCCAAAGTATATTTGCTTGTAGTCGATGACAATTATTACTCTTAAATAATAGCGTCTTCTAAGGAGTTTCTGACAAGCGACTAAGTGGTTTTGTGATGACAGCCATTTTCCCTATCTGAAATGTAAGCCGTTCATCTTACTGTGTAAATTACTTAGCACTGGTTTCTAATAAGATTTCAATATGTAATAGCTAGATCTAATAAGAATTCAATATGTAGTATTTTTTTTTCAATCCATCCTATTGAGTATCCATCTTATTGAGTATCCATCCATCTATGATAAGTTCCTGTTGGGCTCAGTTTTCATGTGATCTCTCCAACATTTGCAAGTGACCAGTGATTACATAAAAATGATGGTTATTAGTTGCAATTGTTATCACTGATAGGTCAGGTAATAAATGCTTATAAGACTTGTGTATATTTCTGAGCATTTATTCATTTGATCTGTTTGAAATCTATCTTACAATACTACGATGGATAGCAATCACAAGACCTGAGAGTACGCAGCCATCAGCACTGGTACATATTTATTCCTTCATCAAATAATTTCATGTATTTTAGGCATTTCTTAACTTAAAGGTTTAAAAGTTTTAAGCACACATAAAGGGCTCAAGTATGATAAGAACAAGAGGAACTCTTGGATGAATCACTGAGGAAACATCGAGAGAGAAAAACAACCGGAGACTTACATGAAACTCCATGATGCTAAGAGACAGAAGAGAGAGAACAGCAGGAAATGAGGGGATGACCAAAACACCTTGTTCTGACCTTATTAAGGATCTCCCTTTTTTTTTAAAGATTTTATTTATTTATTTGAGAGAGAGAGAGACCATATGAGCAGGGGGAGGGGCAGAGGGAGAGGAACAAGCAGACTCCCCGCTCAGCAGGGAGCCGGACAGGAGGTTCCATCCCAGAGGCCCTGAGATCACGACCTGAGCCAAAGTCAGACCGTTAACCAACTGAGACACCCAGGTGCCCCCGTGCTAAGGATTTCTATGCAGAAACAGAAACAGCTCTTCTTTCAGGAAGGGAAACGAGTGCCGAAAGAACTGGATGAAAATAAGCAGCATTCTCTGATCAACACACACGGGCATAAGCAGGGCATATGTGTTGTCTAGGTAGGTGCTGAAATGGATCAGAGACTGTTCTCATAATTCAGACCTTTCTTTCCATTTTATGTAAATACGCTTTTCATATTCCAAAGAAGATTGTTGGCTTTAAAAGTTGCTCTTCTTGTTGATCATAGTCAGGTGTCAGGGAGGATAAGGAGGTGTGGCACAGAGCCCAAACAACTGTAATGAATCATAGAGAAATTCACTACTTTGTCCTGTGAAATCTGTGCGAATGCAGTGGTTCTGCTCCACGAAAGCCTCAGGGACTTGGAACCCCTCTGTCTTGTGGAGTCTCCATTCTTAGGGGTTTTCATCCTCGTCTTCATAGTCCAAAGTGGCTCAGAATATATCTGCATTCCCATCAGTGAACAGGAAGAGGGGAAGGTGAGGAGGAGGTCATAATCTTTTCCCTGAAGGGTGTGGCGTGATGTTGCACACATCATTTTTTATTTCCCATTGGCCAGAACTCCGTCTTAAGAGCCCACTTAGCTTTAAGGGAGGCTGGGACATGTCTTTCTTCTGAATGGCCATAGACTTGGCTCAACTTGGGCTCATCTGGAGAATTGATATTGGAGGGTACTTAGCATGCGGCAGTCATGAGGACAGATTTTTGGGTACAGACACCTAATCTAAAGTAGGCTGCATTTATCCTCTATCATATTATAAATTTTGTTTTCTTTAAGCATTTATACTACCAGATGTTTTCTTGTTTATTTACTTGCTTATTTGTGTATTGAATATTTCCTCTCCCTGTAATGTAAACTCCAGCTAGGGAAGGGTCTTTGTGTCTTCTCGTTGCCACAATGCCAATGTTTAGAACAATGCCTTGCTTACAGTAGAAGTCCAATAATTATATGTTGACTAAAAGAATGAATTACATGTTCTCTTTCAAAATTTGATCATTGGATTCATTTAATAGTCTATACGCAAAGAGTGAGATTATTTTCACTCTTTGTTTACACAAAAATTTGATCATTGGATTCATTTAATAGTCTATATGCAAAGAGTGAAATTATTTTCACTTTGTGTTTACACAAAGTATGAATAAACAGATAAATAAAATGTATTCATATTTTTAATAGCTATAAAGGTCTGTTTAATTATGTATATTGTGCCAGGTTCAAAGGCTTTTCATGTAAGTGTCTTTCCAATAACCATATGTATGTTTCCTGATTCAGTTCCTTCCAACCCCGCTGCCATGTATAGTCTGTGGCAGACTTCTAGTTTTCATTTCTCTAGTCCACCTGGGTCAGATGATAAACTCTGTCCATTTTTCCAGCATTTCCCTGTTGTTGACCAGACACTGCAGCCAACAGAATTTACAGTCAGGAGAAACAATACCAGATGTGATTTCTACCAAGAGAACAGGATCATTCCCTCTCACAATTAGTTTGGTACATGTAAAAAATGCAGTCCTAAAGCCTACTAATAATACCATGGAATCTGTGCTTATATTGTGCTTTACTATACGTGTGTGTATACACACGCATACACACACGTGCATACATACACACACACGCACAGATATCACCTCCATTAAGATCCATTAAAGCTTTAATAACAACCCAGGGAGGTAGGTATGCCATTATTTTCATTTTACAAATAAGACAACAAACTCAGAGAAAGTAAACACGAGTGACATTGCAGAGACCAAAATCAACCTGAGTTTTCATACATATATTCTCTTTATCCTATACATATTCTCAATGGCAATATGATTGTTTCTTTAAGTGTCAGATTTAACATCATTTTGAAATAAAGAAGACATAAGAAACTTGATCGCTTTGAGTGTCCTTTAGCCAGGAAAATGAGCATTGATGTTCTCACTTACATTGTTACCCCCACCATCAAAAAATCCAAAAAAAAAAAAAAATAGCAACATAAAACCTCCCCAAAACCAAATCCAAACACCGTAATTTTATGATCCTAATGAAAAACCCATAAACCGCTCAAGACTGGAAGACTTGGTCCCTGTGAACATTGCCCTGTCTCCTCGTCCCCTGTGCCCCCACCCCCCCATGCTGTTAGGAAGGATGCAATCTTGGGACAAATGACTCAAACTCAAGACGAAGAGTCAATGATACAATGCCCATGAAGTTCAGGGTCTAACACACAGCATTATTAACAGGGCCCAGTGCACAGTAAGCCCTTGATAATTAAGTCTGTTATAGAAATATGATGTGATTGTTGATGTTCAAGCATTTCACGGATTTAAAAAAAAAAAATCTCTTCCCTTTGCTTATCCTCTGATGGTTCCCTCACTGAGACTAGGCAAACGAGCAAACGTTCTAGGGCTGAGGAATTTTCCCTTGATCCCTTAATCAAGTAGTCGCTACTTTATAACCGGTCCCTAGAAGAGGGAGGTCTTCCCAGAAATTTTGACAGCGGCTGTTTCCTGCTGGCTGTGACTCTTGAGTCCTCAGAGGCCTCAGACTTCGGCAGAAGGTAGGTGACCGGCAGCCCTCACTGGGGCTGGATCCCACCCCTTCACTCTGATGGCTGAGACCCGCTCTTTCCCCATCGCCACATCTGCAGGGGCTAGTTTTAACTGCAAGCCCAAGGGGTAGGGAATTGAGTCCTGGTGTTAGGTCCCTGGGGGTTTTCCTGCAGGTTTGGCAGTTTAGGGGGAGTCTTCTGGGGGCTGGATAGGGGATTTAGGCATCCCTGATCCTGTCAAGGTCCTTTCCCCCCCTTTTTACTTTCCTTCTCTTTTATTTTATTTCTCTTTTATTTTAGTTTAAAACCTCTCCCACTCGCGACCCCAGCCTGATTTCAGCCCCTAACCGCTTTCATATAGAGATAGTCAAGGGGCCGACTCTGATCCTTTCTGTTAATGCTTGAACACCGCAAATCTGGAGCGGAAACTTTAAAGATCAAATCACTTTCTCTTTCTATCTAAGCCCCACTCCGCATTCAAATAGCCTCTCGGGCTGGATCACGAGTTTTCAGCCGGTTCCTTGCAACAGGCTGCAGGGGTGTGGCTCGCTGCGCCACTAGCTCGCCGGCCGGCTCCTCCCTCTCCCCGGCTGGTGGCTGAACCGCAGGGTGCCAAGACTCCTGGATTCCTGAGGGTCCACCTTAACATGCAGCCCCCGGCTCAGGGAGCCCCCCTCAATTCTCCCAGCTGCCTGGGATTCAACGCTTTGACCTTGGTCAGCTGCTGTGGTCAGTCTGCCTACCTGTTGCTAGGTGCATTTCTAAAATGCCATCCTGAGGGGCAGAGGACTAATTGTGACCCAGCATAGTTTGTACTGGGAAGGGTGGGGCGGAAGCTGCAGAAAAGCACATTTTCCTCAATGAGGGATTTGTTGTGGGGACACAAGGCTGTGTTTTTCTGTTTGTTTTTTGTTTTTGTTTTTTTTGCAGGAGACACCTCTCTGCTTTGTCTCTTCACCTGAAAACCACCCTTGGTGAGCACTGCCAAGCCTTAGAGCTTTGCGTGCCTGACACGTTTCTTTAGCCGTTGTGCCCCTGTGTCCTGGGTCCTTGTCCTGTTCTAAGCTTCCTGCTGATGTTATTAGAAATTCTTCCCTCCCCCCAGCGCCAGCCTGTTGCACTAGAGATCTCACCCCAGTCAAGCATCTGCGTGATACCCCTTTTCCTGAGCATTCTCTCCTCTCCCTACAGCTGTTACTGCCCTCTGTGTTTCTATCAAATGCGAGCCATTTACCCGCGCTCAGTTTTTATCCAGTTCTTTAAAATAACAAACAGCAAACCAGAAGCCTGATTTATTGGTGCTGATGTGTGGAGATGGGACACCATACACAAGAGGCACCGTTGCTATTCCACGAATGAGCCACATGGATATTGCTCCGGATGGGGATAGGGTGTGAGGTTTTACATGGTGATTGGATTGAGCATAAGAAGGCCTAGAAGTATTTCTGCCAAAAGCTTCAGGATCCTTGAGGGGGGTGTTGTTCTAGGAAGGAAAGTTGCCTTTCTCGAGAGCCTCCATGTTTTTCTGGACTGTGGGTTCCTGAGTGAACTTTGGGCTTCCCCATGACTCATCTGCCCTGGGACTCTGGATAAGCACGTTAATATCACTTTCCTTCGGCATTCTCTGTGCACCAGGCAATCCTATTTTAGTTCCTTAAGTTGTATTTTCAGTGAAAAGTCCCCTAACTTGTGCTGGACATCGCAGCTCGTGTCACCCTTGACAGAGCAGGGAGAGGCAAGGTCACAAGTGATTCTGTTCAGAATGGTCGGAGGGCAGCTTCCAGGGCTACTAGGGCCTATGACTAGGACCAGACCCACCAGCTGATTCTCCAGATAAAAGAATTATAATGTAAATCGTAATCTCAGTATGTAAATTTATCTCCTTGTTACCGTCTCACATGAAGTGGTTGTCTAAGATTATAATAAAACGTGGAAGATACAGTTAGGATGGCATGATTTAAAATAGAGGATGTGTTGCCTATATGATATTTATATATGTATATTAGAATACCTTGGGCAGAGGAAACAAAT
Organism: Ursus maritimus; assembly: GCF_017311325.1. NCBI lineage: Eukaryota > Metazoa > Chordata > Mammalia > Carnivora > Ursidae > Ursus > Ursus maritimus. The sequence goes on along the minus strand of NW_024424008.1, from coordinate 44,547,980 downwards.
AGTATTTCAGTTATGAGCCCCAAAAGAAGAGTCACAAGGGAAGTGATGTAAATTGCAGGGGACCATTTTGGATCAAGCAGTTTCTTATGAAGAAGGTCTCTTGGTAGCATGAGTCAAAGTAATAGCCGAGGTCTGTTTAACAACTGTAATAATTATAACAGGAGCAACACTAGTCTATTAGCATTGACTAAATGCTTCCCATAGGCCAGGCACTATTCTAGGGACTTCCGTATATGAATTCACATATGCATATATGACAAAAAGGTATATGGTTTTCATTTTAGAAAGAGAATACTGAGGTTCACAGGGGTGCAGTTAATTACACTTATTCCATGTACCTAAGGAATGGTATATTAAATACACTTGTGAAAAAGTGGAACTGATATTTGAACCAGCCTCGGGGTGTTTTGGAGACTTTCCAGTTAGTGGGGCCTTGGAATCTTACAGCTTCCCCCATTCGGGTCTGGCATTTAGGAGGAGCCTTACTACTGGTATCTTTGTCCCCTTCTTTATAGCTTCTTTCTCCTTCCAGCTCCATCATTAGTCCTCTGAATATATTCTTACGCTGGAGAGAAGCACATAAAGTCTGGTATTTGAATAGATAATCCCCAGCATGTCACTGTATTCATAATGCGTCTTTTCCACAGTAGCCCTGCATCACCATGGTGCTCCCCGGTGGCCTACTAACCCGCAAAGAGGAACCAGGTAAGCCTGATTCATGACCCTTACTTGCCAGTGTATCTTTGGCATCCAGCCCCATGCCTGGCAGGCAGGAGGCCTTCTATTAAAGTTTATTCACCTCTTGAACTCTGGTCTATCTTCAGTACCCCTGAAGAGCATCGGTGTGACCTTGTCCATTCGTGAGTTTGTGGCTGGTGTGTCTGCTACCTTAAACTATGAGAATGAGGAGGAAGTGCCTTTGGAGACCTTCTTTGTGTTCCCCATGGATGACGACTCAGCTGTCTACAGCTTTGAGGCCGTGGTGGATGGGAAGAAAATTAAAGCAGAATTACAGGAGAAGAAGAAGGTATTAGGGATGAGTAGATTACCTCCTCCCTTCTTATTTCCTTAATGCGTTGTCTTAGGATCTCTACAAAGACGCCTTCACAAAAAGTGCTGATGTGGAATGTTTCTTCTACTTCCCTCTAGCTGCTATTTTCCTAAACTCCTCTGGGGTGGGGGGAATCAATCAGAGGCACTCAAAGTGTAGACGTGAGCTTCACAGGCCTTCTCCATCAGCTTTTGTTTCCTGTGCTACTTGTCTCTTCATTCAACCAAGCCACCTTTGATATTGCCTCTCTTTCCCTGTTCTCCTGAGGCCCACAGCATCTATGAGAGTGCCATCAGCAACCGCCGCCAAGCTTTCCTACTGGAGGAGGACAAGTACTCCAGGGACGTCTTCTGTTGCAATGTGGGGAACCTGAACCCAGGGTCGAAGGTGGCACTCACCCTGAAGTATGTTCAGGAACTGCCCTTGGAAGCAGATGGAGCCCTGCGCTACGTGCTTCCGGCTGTCTTGAATCCTCGATACCGTGGCTCTGGTGAGTATCCTTTCCTTTCAAATCCCAGTGGTGGGCGATATAATCTGGGAAACCCCCTCAAGGTTGTAGGGGTGCTAAGAAGTGTGGGAAGGGGAAACAGAACTAAGGCAACTTTTTGTAGGATCGTTTGAAGACAGTTGCCTTGATATGAAGACTCCGATAGTTCCTTTGGAGGACCTGCCCTATACATTCAGCATGGTTGCCACCATCAGTTCCCAGCACGGCATTGAGAGGATCCAATCCAACTGCCCCTTCAGTCCTATTGAGTACCTTGGAGAAGATAAGACTTCTGCCCAGGTAATTCATAAGGAAGCACTGTTATTGCCAGCACCCCTGTCCTTTGGGTTCTGATCTTGTTCCTCATTCAGTCCTTCCAAAATGTTCCTTACTTTTACCTATTAACTAGAGAGAATCCCACTTTGTTCCTTCTTTATCCCCATTTCTTCTCCAGAGCCTTCTCTCAATTCTTGTCCCTGTTCCCGACCACACTATAGGAAGAAGCCTGTAGCTCTCAGCCCTGACCTCCACTGCACGCAGCAAGCAGGGATAGTTCTAACAATGGATCTTTTGCTTGGTCTCAACTTAGGTTTCCTTGGCTGAAGGACACAAATTTGATCGAGATGTGGAACTCCTGATTTACTACAGTGAGGTGCATACCCCCACTGTAGCCGTGGAGATGGGGCAACCTAAAGACAACCGAGGTATTCTCTTTCTTCCTCTGTAGGTCACTACCATCACTACCGTCTAAAGGGGAACTCCTGTCTTGGAATTACCCTCACTTTTCGTTCCTCCTATTCAGTAGTGGGTGAAACATTCAAATAGCTTACATTATGGTGTGCAAAAATGGTTAGATACAAAGAGAATCTAGCTACATGCTTATGTCTTGTAGACAGCTTTAAGTGGATCAGTAGATAATTGGATCAAGGACATGGACAAATAATTCACAAGAGGAAACACAACTGGTTTACAAACATAAACGATAATGATCAGTGGGTACAAGTGCAAATTAAAATAAAATAAAAACAACTGGAAGTTTGTATCTCTTAATCCCTTACATTATTTTTTTCCCATTCTCTCCCCTTATCTATTATCTATTTTACTAAGAGGTATACACTTCCAGTTGCAAAATAAATAAGTCACAGAGAGGAAGAGGAGAGCACAAGGAATAGAGTCAATAAGATTGTAATAATGTTGTTTGATGGCAGATGGTGACTATACTTACTGTGGGGAGTGCTGAGTAATGTATAGAGTTGTTGAATCATTATGTTGCATACCTGAAATTAATATGACACTGTATATTAATTATACGTTAATAAAAAAGTAAACATTCATTTGTAGGAAAAAAACAAAATAAAAATAACGATTTGACATTTTCACTTTTCACACTATCAAAGATTTCCAAATCTGATAATCCCTCATCATCCATCTCCAGAAATTTTTCATCTCACCCTAGTCTCTGAATTTCTAAGACTAAGTTTAGTTTCTTTTTTTTTTTTTAATGATTTTTTTATTATATTATGTTAGTCACCATACAGTATATCCCCGGTTTCCGACGTAAAGTTCGATGATTCATTAGTTGCGTATAACACCCAGTGCACCATGCAATACATGCCCTCCTTACTACCCATCACCGGTTTATCCCATTCCCCCACCCCCTCCCCTCTGAAGCCCTCAGTTTGTTTCTCATAGTCCATAGTCTCTCATGATTCATTCCCCCTTCTGATTACCCCCCCTTTCTTTATCCCTTTCTTCCCCTACCAATCATCCTAGTTCTTATGTTCCATAGATGAGAGAAATCATATGATAGTTGTCTTTCTCTGCTTGACTTATTTCACTTAGCATTATCTCCTCCAGTGCCGTCCATGTTGCAGCAAATGTTGAGAATTCGTTCTTTCTGATAGCTGAGTAGTATTCCATTGTATATATGGCCCACAACTTCTTTATCCATTCGTCTGTTGAAGGGCATCTCGGCTCCTTCCACGATTTAGCTATTGTGGACAATGCTGCTATGAACATTGGGGTGCATATGGCCCTTCTCTTCACTACATCTGTATCTTTGGGGTAAATACCCAGTAGTGCAATGGCTGGGTCATAGGGTAGCTCAATTTTTAACTTTTTAAGGGACCTCCACACTGTTTTCCAGAGTGGCTGTACCAACTTGCATTCCCACCAACAATGTAGGAGGGATCCCCTTTCTCCACATCCTCTCCAGCAATTGTTGTTTCTTACCTTGTCAATTTTTGCCATTCTAACTGGTGTAAGGTGGTATCTCAGTGTGGTTTTGATTTGAATTTCCCTGTTGGCTAATGATTTTGAACATTTTTTCATGTGTCTGTTAGCCATTTGTATGTCTTCATTGGAAAAGTGTCTGTTCATATCTTCTGCCCATTTTTTGATTTGTTTATTTGTTTCTCGTGTATTGTAAATAAACAAATAAGTTTAGTTTCTTAATACATTTAGTTTCTTAATTTCTTTAATTTCTCATATTTTCTAAATTTTCCTGTCTATGTGTGTACTTTTTCTTATGATAATAACTGATATCACCCATGTCAGTCCGTTGCTCTCTTGGGGCCTTCCTGGGCAGCCATGCCCCTGGATTGCAGGGACCATGAAGCTTAACTAGAAAGATCCTGCCACTTCTGAAGCATTTTCCGCATTGGTTGAGTGGATGGATGTTTGGGAGCAGTCATAGTCAAAGTGCTATAGCTTGGGTTAGGTTCTTACTTCTGTAACTACAACCACTGTGAAGACAATCTCCTGTAGTTAGTCTTCCATAGGCCATCCTCTGGAGGCCTCTTTGGCCTCATTGTTAATGTTTGGTCAAGGCTGCTGAGAGCTCCTTAGTTTGTCCTCACTTGTTGGACCATTTTTCCTCCAGGCAAGCTGTCCATACTAAAGCCGTTAGAGGGGCTCCCAATCTCAACCAGGTTTGCTCTAGCTCCTCTTCTGTGAAGCTCCATGCTCTCTCTGTACATTAGTTGTACTGGTTCTGCCCTTTCCCTTTGGTGGGTTCCCCCTTGAGTGTCCATGAAATACTCCGACAGTAGCGGGAGTCTGGTCTTCAGTCAGGATTATTTTAATCCAGCACAGAAAGTTTTATAAGGCTGAATCTTAAAAGGTATGAATTGAGATCTCAGTTCCTTTCCTTCCAAGCAGTTCCCTTGGTCCCTATGTGGAATTCCTCATCTGTTCCTATGGTGGGCTCTGCAGGCCAGAGGGGGACATTAGGGGCAGCGTTTATGATCTTGTGAATCCCTTCTAGCAAAGCCACTCAAATCTGGCTTTCCAGATCATATATCTGGTCAAGACGACTTGCTGTTCCCATCCATATAAAGAAGCAAATGACAACTGGCAGCTTGGCTCACTAAAACCATTGAGAGTTCTGCCAAATGAAGCATTCCACTACATGATGAAAATACAAAATATGTATTTTTTTAAACTTAGCATGTACTTAACCATATTAAGAACATGATTTTTTAAAAATTGTATGTATAATTTAATAAAAATAATATAAAAATTATTAAAACTTTCTAAAATTGTTATTTAGAGTTTAACCTAAGACCTAGGTTGAGTTCCTTAAATGTATGATATCACTTAACCCTTAAAATAATCTTGAGGCAGGTATTACCACTTGGATTCTTCAGATGAAGAAACTGAGGCTAGCAAACTGAGGAGCTAGGGCTTGAAATGTCTTATTTAAAAATGAGGAAGCAGAAACTCATGTAGGTGAAAATAACTTGAGTCACACCAAAGGAGTTATAGTAGAAATACCTAGATAGTGCACACTGTGTATCTGGTGTTGTTCTGAACACATTAGAGATATGTACTTATTTCATTGTCATGGCAACCTTTCTGATTTACCAGTCTAGTGCTAATCCCACTAAAATCAGCTGTCTCTTAAAATGGAAGGGAATTTACCTTTCCTGTTAAAAAAAGCTACTCTTGCACCATGTATCTAGAGATCTGGATTTTTTAGAAGTTATCCTTGAACCAGTGTGTATGCAAATATTTGCTGAGCTGCACCCATTTTATTTGGAAGCCAGTTTGGTCATTGGAATATCCCAGGATTAAGGGATTAAACCAAGCCATGTCCTGCAGGCATACTGAATCTCAAGGCTAATGAGAATTTAAATGCATCATCCCGGAATCACTGTATAAAAATAGGATATTGGAATTCCACTCTTTGTTAATTTACATTTTCTATACTGTAAAATAAGTGGATATAAACCAGCCATTCTCATTTCATCTCTATCTCAATACTAACATTCTAATTCCTGCAGCAGTTTTCACTTGTTCCTCAAAATAAAATCAAAGCTTTGACAACTTGGTAACAGAGGCCCTCTCCCATGGTTTCCTGCATGGTATTGTTTGGGTGGTGCTCTTAGAGTCTAACACATCCTAGTTCTGGAGATGTTTCATACCCAAAGCAGACGGACTTTCCTTGGTGTGTTTGACACTATACTCTCAGCTCTTGCAATTTGTCAACGTAAGCATTGCTCATGAGCATCATGTTGTCAAAAGTGTAATGAAAGACTTAAACAAGGACCCACGTGATAAATTTCCCATTGATTTGATTTGAAAGGAAGGTGTCTCTGAAAATAAATTAGCTTGATTCTTCTGGCAAATGCTGGAACATTTTAACTTCATGTATTTCACTCATTTACCTAGCTGCTAGGAAACTAGCATCCAATTATATATTTTCATTATTGCTTGTGGCTGGTAAGCTCTACCTTCTTTTTTCTCTTTCATATCTTTTCTGCTTCTATATCTTTTATGTTTATAACTCACCTCAAACCCTTTGCCAGCAGACACAGAATAAAGATCAAACAGTGTTTTAGGTCTGCATTTTCTCAGCTCCCTCTCTAACTCACTACAATTGATTCTTGAGGTCTTTCGCATTCTTGAGTTCCTTTTCATATTACAGTGTCCTTATCCTTTCTAAGTAGATGGTTTCATGAAAGATCCGTCTGCGATGGTGTGTTTCTACCCCAATATCCCAGAAGCTCCGTCACCAGTTATCTGTGGAGAATTCGTCTTCCTCATGGACCGCTCGGGAAGTATGCAATGCCCCATAAGTAAACAGGATCAATCTCAGCTTCGCATAGAGGCAGCCAAGGTAAGCTCATTCCTTTCTCTGTCAGGGAACACGCACAAGTGGGGGTGAATCTCAGCAGTTAAATTAGAGTCCATCTGGAACTTTGGGTGTGTTCCGCATCTGAGCTACATCTAGCATGACCACCCTGAGGCTAGCCCTGGAATATAAGGGCCCGGACTCATGAAGTGGGCGAAGGTCCACCCCCTCAGCAGTTAGATTGGCAGCATCTGTGGGTCTGAGAGGATCTTCTCTCACTGTCCTCCATACTCTCTTCCTTCAGGAAACACTGATTTTGCTGCTGAAGAGTTTGCCATTAGGCTGTTATTTCAATGTCTATGGATTTGGAAGTTCCTATGAGGCGTTCTTTCCGTAAGTTTCTAGAAAGCCCATTGAGAGTCCAGAAAGATACTTTAAAGGACTAGATTTTTGAAGGAAGTTGACTTTGGCATTGGGTGTTTCAGGTGAGGGTGTTTACAGTGGGGGCTTCTCAGTTCAGGGACTTGGTACTGCATGATGTTAAACAGGACGATGTCATTGGGCATGTTTGTTTCTTTCTCAGGAATAGTGTGAAATACAGTCAGCAGACCATGGAGGAGGCACTGAAGAGAGTTAAGCTTATGCAGGCTGACCTGGGGGGCACAGAAATCCTGACGCCACTCCAGATCATTTACAGGGAACCTTCCATTGAGGGCCACCCCCTTCAGGTAGGAACTGGAAGAGAGCTGATAGAAGGCGAAAGAGGGAACGAAAAATCTCTGTTCAAGAATCCATCCCCTGAGCTTTGTTGTAGGATTGTTAAAATATGATATATAATTTGGAGTCTTCTATCCTATAGTAAAGAGAAAAGGACAAGAGGCATGTCATAGAGTTCGTCTTCTTTAGCTCCGTGCTGTGGGCTGTGGGTGACGGACGTCCTTTTGCAGAGTGCCACAAGAACCTTAGATGAGACGAGTAGAGGGAGGTGAGGAAAATCCCAGGCGCCCAGGAAACCTTGTGAGAACGTGGTACAAGTGACTGTGGCAAGTTAGGGACCTCGTGCCAGTCTGAGGAGACATCAGTCTCTGCAATGAAATGGTCGATTTTTTCCAAGGGCGAATTCCAGTATTTTAAAAATGATCTTCACAGAGATTTGATGAATGTCTTCTTTCTTTCGACAGCTTTTTGTCTTCACAGATGGAGAAGTTACTGACACGTTTAATGTAATCAACGAAGTCAAGAGGAACAGGCTGAGGCACAGGTAGGTGGAGAATGTGATTTCTGGGTGACTGACCCAGGTAGGGCCGCCTGTGGTCTAACCCACGGGGTACCAGTGGTGACAGTCCTTTCCGAGGATACAGTGATTCAGGAATTTTAGTTTTACTGGCTGACAAGTTTTTTCTCTATCATTTCCGCCCCTCTCTACTAAAAGATAAAAGTAATTTTCTAAATAACATCAGTAACACCACAAAGTCATTGTCCTTTATTCTTTCCAAACCACAGTGGAAACAAAAATTGAATAGTAAGACAGTTTTTGAAAATTATGAACATTTTTATCAAAGTAAAACATACACAAAGCTACACAAATTGTAAGTATACAGCTGATCACTATATCACTCTGATCACTATCAACCTTTTCCTCTCCAAAGGAAATAGCTTTCCTAACTTAGAACACCATGGATTATTTTTTCTTGTTTTTAAGTAAAAATAAAGGGGTTATACAATATGTTTTTGTTTTTGTGTATCTTCTTTCCCTCAGTAGTATGTTGATTTTCCTACATGTTTTGCATGGAGCTGTGGTTAATTTTTATTGGTGTATAGTATTCCATAGGGTGATTAGGCCATAATTTATTTATTGATTCTATTGCTGATGGACTTTGGTTTAGCTGCTGAAAATAATTCTTCTGTGAATATCCTAGCATTCTTACATATGTATATTTTCATACATGCACACATATGCATGTATACATACTTATTTCATATATATGTGTATGTGCCTATGTATATTTCCAAGTTACCACACTAATTTAATAAATACCAGCATTGTATGAGGGTTCTAGTTGCCCAGCTTCCCATCCAAAATTTGGCATTGTTTGTCTTTGTAAATCTTAACTAATTTTGTAGGTGTAAAGTGGTATCTCATTATAGTTTTAATTCGCATTTTCCTGGTAACTAATGAAGTTGAGTGCCTTTTCATGTTTATTAACCAGTTGGATGTCCTGTTTTGTGATGTACCTTCAAGTCTCTCCTATTTTTTTTCTGTTAGACTTTCTTTTTTTACTGATCTCTAGTTTAATCTGTGATCAAGATGCAAGGACTTCATTAATATGTTCTGGAAATATATTTTTTCCTATTCTAGCTATCCTTTTCACTCTCAGAATGATATCTATTGATTAATTGTTGTTCTTCGTTTTAATATAGTTTAATTTTTTAGTCTTTACCTTTACAGTTAGTGTTTTTTGTGTCCTGTTAAAAGTCTTTCCCTACCCAAGGTCATGAAGCCACTTTTGTTTATTATTTTCTAGAAGTTTTATCATTTTTTCTTTTATAGTTAGATCTATAGTTCTCCTGGATTTAATTTTTGTGCATTGTGGAAGGTAGGGGCCAATTTTCATTATCTCTTCATGTTGATATCAAATTGACCCTGTACCATTTATTGAAAAGTTTGTCTTTTCCTCCCTGATACAGTGTCACAAATAAACATCTATACACGTATTGATTATTTCTGGATCCTTTGTTCCATTCCATTAGTGTATTTATCTAGACATGTGCTAGAACTATACCAAATAAATTTATGTAGCTTTCTGATAAATACTGATTTCCAATAGAGTGAGTACTCAACTTTATTTTTTTTCCAGGATTGTCTCAGCTATTCATGACTCTTTATATGTGTATTTTAGAATTAGCTTGTCAATTTTTACCTAAAAAGGAGACTCTTGAGATATTGATTAGAATTGTATTGACTTTAGGGGTGCCTGGATGGCTCAGTCAGTACAGCCTATGACTTTTGATCTTGGGGTTGTGAGTTTGAGCCCCAAGGTGGGCATAGAGATCACTTAAAAAAAGAGAATTGCATTGATTTTATAGATCAGTTTTGGGAGAATTTAGTATTTACCAGATTGAGTATTTTAATCTGTTTACATGGTCTGTCCATCTGTTTATTTAGGTCTTTTTTGATTCTTCTAAATATTTGCTTCCAATATTTTATTTAAAAAATTTAAATCTATAGAGAAGTTGCAAGAATAGAACAATATACTCTTCCACCAGATGTCAACGTTTTCCCACATTTGCTTCACCTGTTTTTTTTTTTTGTCTGAAATATTTGAGAGCAAGCCACAGATATTGTAATTCTTCATATGCAAATAATAATGCACTCATCTTCTAAAAGCAAGGACATCCTGTTGAATAACCACAATAAGACTACTAAATTCAGGGTATTTCATGTTGAGATGATACTATTATCTAAATACAGGCCATATTTGCCAACTTTTTTTTTTTTAAGAAATTTTTGAAAAAGATTTACATCCTTATTTTAGGGGGGGCAAGGGAGAGTGCATGAGTGGGGGGAGGGGCAGAAGGAGAAGGAGAAAAGCAAACTCCCTGCAGAGTCTGGATAATAACACTGGGCTCAATCTCAAGACCCTGAGATCATGACATGAGCCAAAATCAAGAGCTGGATGTTTAATGGTCTGAGCCACCCAGCCGCCCCAACAAGTTTTCTAATAATGTCCTTTATAGATTTTTTTTGTCTTTGCTTTTGTTCCAGGAGGAAATCCAAGACCAAATATTTTCATTGTTATATTTCTTTAATCTTCTTTACTCTAGAAGAGATCCTCAGCTTTTCATTATCTTTTATGACACTGATATTTTGAAAGAATACTAGCTAGTTATTTTTGTAGAATCTCAATTTATGTTTTTTAACTATTTAAATTCATGTTTAGGGTAATATTAAATATTTCAGGGAGAAATATTCCAAAAGTAATGTTGGGTCTGGTGGTAAGTGTGACTGCTTCGTTCAAGGTGGTATCCGACAATTAACTTTGAAATTTTGTAAACATCCTGTTCTCAACACATATTAGTCACTAGATTCAGCATTTGTTGATGATTACTGTCCAAATGTTATTACTGTCGATGGTTACAAATGGTGATCTTTACATCAAAAACTTGGTATGTACTGTATGGTAACTAACATAACTTAATAAAAAATTATTTTAAAAAAAAACAAAAAAAAAACAACAACAAAAAAACAGTGATTTTTAAATTCTGTCAACTTTTCCAGATTACTTGGCATCCTACTGTAAAGAAGTTTCTCTTCCCCCTCCCTCCCTCCCTTCCTTTTTTTGTATCAATATATACTTTTGGATTCTTTCATTATTTTTCAATTTTTTAAGATTTGTTACTTTCATTTTTCATTTAGATTCTCAAAATTCCAGATTGGGTCAGTTGGGAGCTGCTTTTCACTTGCTCCTGTATCTTTTTTGTGTGTCTCTTTGGTTTTGGAAGATTTCCTTTCTTTCTTACAAAAAGAGTTTCAGACTCACCTATACTTTCCCATTCCTGTAGCCAGCTATTTCTGCAAGAAGCCTCATTTCTATTAGTGAAAATGAGAAATAGAAGTCGATATTTGAGTATTAGGTGTAACTCTTTGTTACTGGGCTGTTATTGATTGTAGGCATTTTTGGCAGACTGAACCAGCAAATGTTAATTTTTTTTTTTTAACTGATGTCCCTACTTCCAAGGTAATGACATAATATTCTCTCTCTTTTTTCTTCTATTCCATATTTGTGTTTTCTTTCCTCCATGGTGAAAAATCTGGTTTCCCATAAGATTAGTAAATATATGCATTTCCTTAATCCAACAATACACACGAAATCTCTTTATAATGTTTTCTAATTCTCTGTGTAGATGCCTTTTTTATTAGATTTTCCCCTAGGTGATTTCCCCCATTTTAAATAGTATTTTTGAAACATTTTATTTACTGGGCACTTATTTCTATGTAGAAATTGGTTCTAATAGCTTTTACATTTTACATTGACTTTTTATTCATTGACTTTGCCTTATTTAAATATTAATTCTAATAGTATATTTGAAGATTCTTATAGATTTTCTATGGATAATCATATTTGCAAATAATGTCAGCCTTATTTTTTTCCTTTCCAGTCCTTACATCTTTTTTTTTCTTCCCTTCTCTGTTGCCCTGGAAAAGGGTTTTAGTATAAACCTGAATAAATGTGGTCATAGCTGGCATTTTTATTTTACTTTGGCCTTCAGGGGGATGTGTTCGACACTGCATCAGTAAGTGTGATTGTTGGGCACTTGGGTGGTTCAGTTGGTTAAGCGTATGCCTTTGGTTCAGGTCATTATCCCAGGGTCCTGGGATCTAGTTCCCCATCGGGCTCCCTGCTCAGTGGGGAGGCTGCTTCTCCCTCTCCCTCTGCCTGCAGCTCCCCCTGCTTGTGCTCTCTCTCTCACTTCCTGTGTCTCTCTCAAAATAAATAAATAAAATCTTTAAAAAAAATAAGTGTGATTGTTGGCTATAGGTTTTTTAATAGATATCCTTTATCAGATTAAGGAAATTTTAATTCTGTTTTGAGAGTTATCAGATTAAGGAAGTTTTATTTCTGCTTTGAGAGTTCTTTGCTCTTTTCTTTTTTTTTTTTTTTTACAAAAATAATGAGTGATTGTGGAATTACATCAAATGCATTTTTTATATCTATTGAGATAAGTGTATGATTTTGTCCTTTTTTTTAAATATGTGAATTATAATGACTAGTGTTAGAGCAACATTGCCTTTCTAAAAAAAAAAAAAACCAAATTAGTTATGATCTATTAACCTTCTCTATGTATTTTTGGATTCGGTTGGTGAATACCTGTTTAGGATTTTTAAATCTATTTTTGTGAAGAATACTGACATGTATTTTCTTTCCTTGTAATATTCTTGTCAGGTTTTGAAATCAGGGTTATGCTGGCTGGCATAATAAAATGAGCTGAGAAGAGTTGTCTATTTTTCAATTATCTGCAAGATTTTCTTTATTAAATGTTTACTAGAAGTTGACAAGAGGCTTTTTTTGTGTGGGAAAGTTTTTAAATATCTTTCATTGAAAAGAACTAGTCATACTTCTATATGTTTTTGCTTTTTATGGGCATTTGTATATTTTATCTAAATTTTCAAATTTCTTTGCATAAAATTCTCTTATGTCGTATTGTCTTATGCTGTTGCTAAATTTTGTAGAATCTGTGATATATTACCTTTTCATTCCTGATGTTGGTTATTTGTGTTTTCTCTGTTTTTTTTTTCCTTGTCCTAAATGCTTGTCAATTTTAGTAATCCTTTCAGAGCACCAGTGCTTTTGAGGTTTTGAAATCCTGTCTATTATATAGTAGCTTTTAATATCAATAATGTTTCCCCTCTCTTTATTATTTCCCTTTAAAGTCACCCCCATGTATATTCATTTCCCTTTAAATTCTCTGGGTTTATTGGCTGTTCATTTTCTAACATCTGGAGATGGGTGCTCAAGTAGTTTATTTTGAGACTTCTTTTTCTTTTCTAATATATGTATTTGGATCCTTAAATTTAAGCATATCTACATCTGAATCTTAAATCTGGATCTGTGACTTTCTGTCCACTTAAGATTTTCCTAATTACCATTATGATTTTTTAAAGCCTATGTTACTCAGAAGTATAGTGTATAATTTCCCAATATTTGGGGATTTTTCTTTTCTGTTATTAGTTGTCAGATATTTTAAATGAAAAGTCGTAGAAATTATTTGAGGCTCTAGACGATGTTATCTTCCCTCTGCGAAGATGTAGTCTTTGCTTCTGATGGATTGCTAGACTAGAAGCAGATAATTTGAGTCCAATTAGAGTCAAATGAACTTCAGTCATTTATTAGCTGGTTTATTTCAGATTCACCTCTACCTCTGGGTTGTAGTTCTACAGGGTTGTGTTAAAAAACCTGGGGTGTCTAAGGGCAACTTCTCTTTGGAAAGTCCAAGTCTGAAACCACTTCGCTTTTCAGGCTTTGAGCCATCCATTATACCTGGCAGCTTTAAGGGGTAACAAGATACCAGATGTCAGACTCATCTCTCTTGCCTCCCTCCTCCCCCACGTCCTGGAGCATAGATCCCTGTTGTCTTGGTAACCATCTGATGTTTTCAAAAAGATTATTAATAATATTGTATACAGCTTTTCCAGTTCTTTACTAGCTAAAACAACTTTGGCATTGCTGTGAGCAGAAGGTCCTATGGCATTCTACTTTCAGTCAAAATCACATATTTAAGTTCTACTTCTGCTGCTTGCTGGCTGTTTGGATAAATCAACTGAACTCCCTAAGTCTTAGTTTCCTCATTTGAAAATGGGAATAATAGCAGCACTTACCTTATGGGTTTATAGTGAGGGTTCAAAGGGTATACATAAGCAAAGCATTAGGAACTGTGCTTGACACAAAATATGTGCTATATAAATTTTTGCCATTATTATAATTATATTCCTTATTATTGTCAGCCACAAGAAGTGCTTAAGTAAGTTCTAAGCATATTGTTAGCCATCTATAAATATTGCTTAGTTTTAGTTTTATACATAAAACACTTAAACATACACATAAATGCCCTTCGTAAGCCATAAGGAGTGTAGGCTTCAGTTGCAAGATTGTGTTGGAAATTTGAAGGTGATGATATCAAGATGCTGGCAGGCTGTGGTCTCTAGGGGGCACGGTCAAAGGTAGGTTACCATAATTAGAAGTTCGGTTCTTAGCCCTACAAGTTTAGAATATTAATCCTGATGCTGACGTCACTAGAATTGGGGCTAATGACTCACACTAACCTAATTCAAAAAAGACTGATACATAAGCCAAAAATTCCAGTGTATTAATTTACAATGAAAAGTCCCCTTGTCATGCCTTCTAAAAATGCTTGTATTCGTATTACCAACACATTCTGTTTATAGACAGTTCTATTTGCGAAGCCAAATTGTGATTAAAAAGCTTGACGCACATGGACTATGGCAAGGAGAGAACTCTCCAGTTAGAACTCTTTCCCACCCTAAGACTGGTCTTGCCAGTGCAGATATGGTTCCAGTACAATGTTAGTCAAGCACTGACGATAGTGTCTATTTTGCCCTAACTCACCACTGTCCGATTAACCCATTCTTTGGATTTATTATTAAAATAATTGATGAAGACATAATCCTGTGATTTTTGTTTTTTTCTGCTCCTAGATTCAGTATTATATATATATATATAT
>NW_024424008.1:44499306-44533117 GCF_017311325.1 Ursus maritimus | reverse complement strand
TATATATATATATATATTTGTTGCCAGGGGATCTTATGGTCAGACAGACCAGTACTCAAATGTCATCTCTACCATTTAGTAGGTATGTGATCTGGGACATATTTCTTAAATTCTTTGGGCTTCCGTTTCATACCCGTAAAATGAAACATAAGCCTGCCTTTTAGGAGTCCTGTCATGATTAAACTGCATCATCAGTTTAAGGCATTTGTCTCCTGAAATATAGAATACGCTCAACAAATTGTAGCTATTATGCTCTTGGTCGAAGAAGTAGACTATCTCTTTATGTATTCTTGACTACTTCGTATTAATTTTATAATTTCACTCTTTGGTGCCTGTCTCTAAGCTCTTATCCTTGTACAATTGCAGATGCTTCTCCTTTGGAATTGGAGAAGGAGCCTCTACCAGCCTAATAAAAGGCATTGCCCGGGTGGCAGGTGGCACTTCAGAATTTATCACAGGCAAGGACAGGATGCAGTTCAAGGTGAGGCACAGGGCTTGTGTCCGGAGAGGGTGATCCAGAGGAAGTGTGGAGCGGGGGGACATTGCCATGAGGGCAGAGACAACAGCTTGACACCAGGATTCACATTCTTACGGCCATAGCGCCTTGAGCTATAATACATACATACATGGTGGGGCTCCTTTGGGCCTTATGTAAAAGGGGCCCACTGTCGTTTCTGGAGAAATGGCATCTGGTCCTACTGGTTGGAAGCCCAGAGACAAGATGCTGGAAGAGGTTAGAGCTTTGTGTTTAAGACCAGAAATAGAGAAACAGAGAATTCGGACTGCCATGATTGAGAGTCCAGATGTGTGCTTGAGGAACTCTTTTGGTTGGCATATCCTGTCCTCCATGCACATGGGACAAAACAAGAAGGAACACTTGTAGTGCGTCTGGCAGACTGATACTCCATTTGATCAGTATGCACAAGGGAAGGCACCTTCTAGCTCTGCTTATACTTGGAAGTTCCTCTTTCTCGGGCGGCGTCATCCTTCACCTTATTCCCCCCTTACCATGTCCTAGTATAGTTTAAGGAATAGACATAGCATATACCATGTTGCATAGAACATGGTGCGTAATAAATATTCAGCTAACAGTGGATATTATTGCTATTATTATTTTTTGTGCTGATTCTGTTCTCTTTCCTCCACCAGGCTCTTAGGGCCCTGAAACGTGCTTTACAGCCTGCAGTAGACGATGTTTCTGTGAGCTGGAACTTGCCTCATGGCCTGTCTGCTAAAATGCTTTCACCAGAACAGACTGTCCTCTATAAGGGTCAGAGGTTAATCGTCTATGCCCTTTTGAGTGGGACCATGCCTGTGAGTTCCTCTTCTTGTTTGTTCCTCTTATCAGAATAGCTACTTCCCTAAAGTGTTCTGGACAGCTTTCTTAAAACTGGTGGAGTCTCATCAAGAGATCGTACTTGCCAGATGGAGCCAGCCTATCCCCCTCTCCATAATGTCCGGTTTCTGGTTTCCTGAGCTACCTGGTTCCTAGTCAGACATTTTAATATGTTGGTCTAGGGAGCAGCCTCAGTTGTGACCTTTCTCTTGGTGACCTCTCCCTTCCATCATGTCTACTCTTCTCTATTTTGTAGCCAGCAGAAGCAACAGGAGAAGTCGATCTCAAGTACACACTCCAGGGCAAGAGTTTTGAGAATAAGGTGACATTTGCTCTACAACCCAAGCCTGATGACAAGTGAGAATTCAGTTTTGCTTTGCTGTTTCCTTTCTTTCTTTCTTTCTTTCTTTCTTTCTTTCTTTCTTTCTTTCTTTCTTCTCTTTCCCATCATTGAGAGGGTTGGTTTCTTTCTCTTAATTTGGGGGCTCAGTTGTGTCCCTACAATCACTTCATCTTTCTAACCCATTCAAATCTTATCTCTCCCTTTATCTGGCTTTTTCCTCTATCTGCTAATGCTAATTTCTGAGGGCCCTGAGTAACTGGCGCATGCGTGCTCTTCCCTAAGTCATGGGGATGATTCTCTTTTAGCTTCACCATTCACCGCCTTGCTGCCAAGTCCTTTCTCCAGACCAAGGACATGGGCTTCAGGGATACCTCAGCAAAAGATAAAAAAGATGTGCTGAAAATCAGCATTGATTGTGGAGTCATAAGCTCCCAGACAGCCTTCATTGCCGTCAATAAGAATCTCAACAAACCAGTTCAGGGGCCCCTGACTCGTAGAGATGTTCCAAGGCCAACTCTGTTCAGTGCAGCTTTAATGATGCCACAATACGAGGGATGTGGTAAGTTTTACCCCCTTGGTACTCAGGCAAATTAAGGGTTCTTGGATATCTAAACACATCATTTGAAGTAAAAGCCTGGGATGTTGATTTTTTCCCCTGTCTTTCCACATCTAGGATTTCTGGCTGGTGTGGTGCCTTTCTAGGGAACTAGAAAATATGCCATAGGCAAGGAGATTTTAAATAATCCAAGGGGGAAAAAAATAAGGACAATTCAAACAGAAAGTGCACATAAACACTGAGTATTCAAACTATCTAAATCTGAAGCGGATCCTATTGATAATTCGATGGTTAATGATCATACAGAAGGCTGACGGTAGTGATCTGGGAGTGTTAGGGGATGGGTGTCCCAGGTGAAAGCCAAGCAAGCATATGAGTATAGATAGGAGGGGCTTGAAGGTTAGAATCAGGTGGAGAAATTCCCTGGGCAGGATTCTGTGGCTGGAGGGGAATGTGTGATCTGAGTTGTAGGGGCAGGCTTCAAGGTGAGCCCAGAGTTTTGTTGAGACAACTGTGTGTATAATGGGATCAGTTATTTAAATAGAGCAACAAAAGAACAGGAGCAAGTTTAGAAGGTAGCATGTTGAATTATTTTTGAGTATTTTGAACTTGAGATCTGTATGGAATATGCACATGAAATTGTCCAGTAGGAAAACAAATAGATGGGTTTGGTGTTCAGAGCAGAGCTCAGGGATAAAGATACACATCTGGCCATATTTAACATGTAGGTCATAACTAAAATCAGGAAAATAGATGAGATTATTCATAGGGCAGATGTAGAGTGAGATGAAAGGGGGATGAGATTGAAACACTGAAGAAAACCCAGTATCTAGGGATGGGTAGCAGAGCATTCCTCAAACCAGAATAAGAAGGAATGAAGTAGGAAGAAAAGACGTGAGTGCATATTCCAGACGAAGGAAACTATGATATAACAAAGGGGTTATCAAAGTATCAGATACTGCAGGCAAGTCAAAGTAAAAACTTGAACGGGGATAATGGGGTTACTATCAAAGATGTTCTTGCTAATGTAATCAAGAGCAAATTCATTGGCTTAGATCGGGAAAGAACCTATATTACAGAATGTTAAAGAGAAAGAGAGGTGGGAAATGGGCGTATAGATACTTTTGATAAACATTTAGCTGAAAGGGGGAATAAATAGAGAGTGATATGTATAGAAGTTGTAGAGTTGAGGTAGATTTTTGTGTGTTTATTATATCTCCTTAGAATTTCAGAAAGGGAGAGATCTGAGGATGTTGTAACACCAGTAGGAGAGTGTCAGCAGAGAGGGCTGACATTTTTGGGCGGGCGGGGGGGGAGGGGTAGTTAATTGAGACAGGTGTTTAAGGAAGAGAAGATGACTCATAGAGCAGCAGTGAAAGGATTAGCCTGTAACAGGACAAGTATTAGGACACTCTCCCACTGTTGCCAGGAAGAGGAGGAAAGGTGGTTGGATTCGATTCTAGTTCACAGGCTGAGAGACAAGCGCTTGGAGTTCTGTCTGATAGGTTTTCAATAGTTTTAGTGAAAGAGACAGCAAAAGTGACTAGTGAGTATGCAACGAGAAGTGGTAGAATAGAGGGTTTGAGGAAAGGGTTTGAAGTAGCATCGTGGGCAACTGGAGAGTGAAATTCCCAGAGAGAAATAAAGCACTGGCCAAGGGGTGTTGAGGGTCCAGTTTAATTTTGATACCTTGACTGTTTTAGTGGCACTAAACTAGCAAAGGGAAGCACACCCCATGTGATTCATGTCAGTGGGACTCAGAAGCTTTGGTGTAAGAACAAAGGGGGCAGAGTGTTGGCTCACTTTCGAGGTTGGGGTTTTGCCAGACAGGTGTGATGAAAAGGAAGTCAGATACTTGGAATTGGAGAGACTGGTAAGAGGGTGGTGAAGTGTAGGACTGGGGACTGAAACTAAATAGAAAAGAGACTAAAGATGGAAGGAAGGGGATTGTAGGGAAAAAGCAGAGGAGACACAGATTGAGAGGTCCAGAGGAAGTCAAAGACCAGGTAGAAGACAGATCTCTGAGTTAGAAGGCTGAAAAAATTCGATACTGTATTTAAAAAGTAGGAATCTTGTGATTTTGGTTTTGGTTTTTTCAATTTGTTTTTTTACACGTGGAACAGTAATGATTTTGGCTTGGGAGGGAGAGGCTGAAATAGAATGGAGGCTGAAGCCATTTGATTTGAGCAAGTCAAGAAGCTTTGAATGAGGGTGCTGGATAGGGTATCTACAAGGGTACTGAAATCTCTCCAGATGATGGCAGACCTTGCAATGAAGTGCAAGTCTAGAAACTAGCATTCAGCTACTTTAATGAATAATGGGAAGTGACAGAGAGGTTGGAGGTTGACAGCACTGAGAATACGAGGAAGGCAATCCAGAGTGGAGCAGTATGAGCTGGATGCCACAACTGGGACTGAAGAGGTTGCCAATCCCACCTTCTGAACCTGGGTACTTGGGCTATTGTACCTCGAGGGAGCACCCTGTGAGAGGGATAGAGGGAGAACAGTTTTTGGAAGAAAAAATTAGTTTTTAAGTTAAGACAAGTAGTCGGAAAAAAGCCTCCTATAATGAAAGGAAAGGTGCAAGAAAGATCATTGTCAGGTATCAAGGTTCCAGAGGACACAGTAGGAAGGGCTCAGGGGGTGAGGGTGTGTGTAGGAGGTGGGGTCATGGGAGAAGAAAAAAATGTACAGTAAAGATGGTGGCTGAGGCAGACATGGATAGGAGGGCAGGTGTCCCACATTCTCAGGGCCCTTTTCCCATAGCAGAGAGCAGAGAGGCCTCAGTCTTAATGTCTGTACTGGCGTTTTTCAGCTCTTCCAAAAGCCATGTCCTCCTGCCCTCTTCCTACAACTCAGTCCACACGGACCAGTCGTTACAAGGGTACGTCATATCAGCAGGATGTTTGCAGACCGTGTAGGCCCATGGTGAGCAAGGACCTGTGTGCTCTAGGTAAGCATCTTTCCAGGGACTTTTTCCTCACCCCTGTTTGTCTGTCACCTGTGTAGGACTAGATGGAACCAATGCTCTTGGTCATAGACTAAAGAAGAAATGCATGTTTCTCAAAAAGGCCTCTCCTCAGATGGAAAGGGCTCATTCTCCTACCAATAGGACGAACTTGGAAACTCACTGTACAGGTGAGATGGGCCTCAGTTCTCTTCTCTGATCTGTGGGACTGAAGAACTAATCTTCCACACACTACTTCGTTTGGCTTCCTCTCGCTGGGAGGTAATCTGTTTGAAACGTGTGAGGCAGAGGGTGAGATTGTCCAGTCTCTGTGTTTGCCAGGGCCAGCCTTAGATTAGTCTATGGTATGGACCCTGAAACCTAGCCAATGGAGTCTGGGGTAAGCCCCGGTTAAATATACCCCTGTTGCCATCTCAGCTCATCCAGGTGGCCTGCAGGCCAGGGTCCTCCCCCTGCGGAACTCTGCTGGCAACCTGTTTGGGCCATCTGCTGCGCTAGTCAGCCTTTTACAAGTTGGGTTTGAAAAGAGATCTTCCTGATGCTGGCTAATGACTTCCGTTGTGTGACCAAATGGTGTTCTTGGTCATTATCTTGTGTTCCGAACAGCTGGGCTTCTCATTTACATGATAAATCTCAATTTATTAATGTCAAAGTACATTTCGCCACCAAGAAGTACCTTTTCTACTAAAATTGACTTAAAGACAGCTTCTTTCTAGTCTCTAGTTTTTGTAGCAAGAGTTTGTGGTATACAGTTGTTTACTCGTTTAAACATCTTGTTTGCCATTTACCCTCTAGTTATTCATTCTCTTTAGGTTGCTAGTTAAAGAGAGGCCTTCAAGGTCTCAGGTGGAGTCAGGTCTCTTGTCTTCCCAGTTACTGTGGGGTTTTAGGTAAATTAAGTCACTTTCCAGATCTTTAGCTCCCTCAGCTGCACAACTACTCATCTCACAGGGTTCTCATGAGAAAATTCTTAATTTTAGTCACAGAGTAGTTTCTCACTTCGTGTTAGTTCCCTAGGTCTTCCTAACTTAGAATATTCCAGCTTTGACCTTTCTCTCTTACGAATCCTCTTACCAAAGTAGAGAGAAAAATTACCCAGGAGTGTTAGGCTTCTGGTTTTTGTGAACTAATTAGCAACTACTTCTTATAGGGAGCCAACAAAGGGCCTTCTAGGTATTTTGCATTCTTCCCCATGCATTAGGCATTATTGCCTCCAATTTAGAGAGAAGGCTGACATTCCCATGGTTACATAACTATTGCATTTTGAGAGTTAGCCAAACAGATTCAGACGTAGACTGTTGACATTCAGAGCCTTAAATTTTCTTCCCCCATAAGAGTCGAATTGTTTTTCTAGTTATGGTTTTTCTTGCCTGCTAATATCTAAGTTGCTCTAAGTACATCACCATCTATGATGGAGCCAGATGGGGGTACTTTCTGTGTGGTCTTTAAGCAATTGTCAAACCACCAGGATTAGACACTAGACTACTCTGAGGTACATTGCTGAGTGCCTCCTTTAGATCTGCTTTCTTTTAAATTTTTCTAAAATTAAAATTCAAGCTATATTGGTCTAGAATTTTTAAATATATGTCAGGTTTTCGGGCCCATTAAATAGGACTGGATAAAGCGTTAAGCAGCATTTTCATTACCTTGTTGCTAAATTTTTAAGTGCAGCTCCCCTAGAGTTAGGTCACTCAGGTGACCTACATTGTCACAGAGAAAACACAGGGGAAGGACTAAACAGGCAACTTGGTAGGATCTGCTCTGCACCTTTGCGATAGCCCATCTTTGAAGTCAGCTCTGTCTTTCTCAGGTATGCTAAGGGGTCAGTAGCTCCATAATTTCTCATCCTCTCTTTTTTTCTTCCCTAAAGTCTTTGGAGATAATCATCTCGTGCAGCTGATTTCCCTCCAGAATGCAGATGGTTCCTGGTATCTGGATGAAAATCTGGCTGTGATTCTAGGTAAAAGTTTGGAAGACCTACTGGCTGCAGTCCCTGTCAAGGTAAGAGTCAGAGAAAAAAGGGAGGATGCATGTTTTTGAGGGGTTGGGGTCAGTAATGAGATTTGGAGTGAATCATTGTTCATCTGAGAAAGGAGAATAGAGGAGGCCGTAAACTAAATTAATGTCTCATGAACAGAGGTCGAAGGTTTTTCTTGGTGTGTTAGAACAGAAAGAACAAGGAACGAATAACCTAGTTGGTGGGAGTTGATGGATGACAAAGCAAGCATCCTCTTTCACTTTATATTCCCTGCCAATCATCTTATATTTTTTGAGCAATTACTCTGTGCCAGACAGGGTGGCAAGCACTTAACATCCACTTGTTTATTCATCATCATAATTAAATAAGGTAAATACTATTCACATTGCTGTTTATAGAGAACTATAATGATGTGTCTGAGTTTAGCCAGCCAGTCAGGGGCAGAGCTGGATTCGATTCTAGAACTGTCTTCAGGACCCATGTTGCTTCTCTTCAAACTAAAGGACGTGGTCCACAAATTAGCAAAATTTTACTGAAGTCAGGATAGGTGAAGTATTAGTAGGGATGACCGAGTCATTTCAAATGTGTTTGAGTGTACTGATGAGGGCAGATTACATTCCACAATTTTAAGGTCACTGACCAAATCTTCTAATTGAGAAATTGTTAAATATGGACAAAATGCCAAAAGCCTGAAGGACGGGTGTCATTCTGAATTTTCAATATGTGAAAGGTGGTTAAATAAACCTCAGAGATCCTATAACCGCATCATCCACTGTAGTACCCACTAGTCATGTGGCTCTTGAGCAATTGAAATACGGGTAATGCAAATGAGGAGCCAAAATCTTAACTGGACTAAAATGTGCTACAATTGTGAAACACATGCTGATTTCAAGACTTAATGTAAAAAAAAAAAAGAATGTAAATATTCTCATTAATTATTTTTAAATCGATTACATGTTAAAATGATATTTTGAATATATTAGGTTAAATAAAGCAGATCAGTAAAATAATCGCACCTGTTTATTTTTATATTTTTACATGTGGCTGCTAGGACATTTAAGATTATATGTGTGTCTAGCATTATATATCTGTTGAAAAACACTGTTCTAGAACAATTAATGCAAAGGATAATTTATGAACAAGTGGAAGAAGATACAAGAATCATGACATTCTAACTTGGTTTCATTGGGAAACCAATGAGAGGTCAGACTAACATTTCCTTCCTTTTTTTAAAAATTAATTAATTAATTATTTAACATTTCCTTCTTTGATAATGGTAATTGGGCCAGTAAATCCAGAGAGTCAGGAACTCTGGTGTACCTGAATTTCAGTAAGGAATTTGAACTTTTTTTTTTTTTTTTAGGAATTTGAACTTTTTAAATGATGAGTGTATGGACTGAGAACAAACTTGTTGAAAATTCATTGTGCTGAGTAATGAACTTATTCAAACTTAAAAGAGATTTTTAGAGCCACCGGGCTCTGAATTCTCTGGAGGTTTATATTTTCAGTGAAGATTCACACCCCGTGCTTTCCTGTTTGTAAATTTGCCAAAACTGGGAGATGGAGTATTGAGAAAATTGAGATCTCAAAAGACCTTGAACAATGAAAGACATGCAATATTTTGTGGAAAAAAAACACAAAAAAACACAACTTACTAGGAATCAAAATACTGTTTTTCGTTCTAAATCCTCAACAATATAAGTAGAGATTAGAAGCAAAATGACTTAGTAGGGGAAGAAAGGGATAAAGAAAGGGGGCGTAATCAGAAGGGGGAATGAAACATGAGAGACTATGGACTCTGAAAAACAAACTGAGGGCTTCAGAGGGGAGGGGGGTAGGGGAATGGGATAGACCAGTGATGGGTAGTAAGGAGGGCATGTATTGCATGGTGCACTGGGTGTTATACACAACTGATGAATCATCGAACTTTACATCGGAAACCAGGGATGTACTGTATGGTGACTAACATAATATAATAAAAAATCATTAAAAAAATAGAAGCAAAATGACTTAACAACGGTTGCACATGGAGATTTGAGGTGACCGCCAACTTCAGGGGGACCAGCCGATGTGATACGCAATCAGTAAGGCAACAGGGCTGTCAGAAGAGTTGTGCATGTTACATATTTTGGGCTGTGGTCATAGAAATTCATGAGTATACTGACATCCAGATATGACTATTTAAGGAGCTACATTTTAAAAATCGCTGTGATGTTTGTTTCTAGACTAGGTCAAGCATGGGGATTCTTCGTGCTTTGACATGAGCAGTCCTTTTCAAGAAAAATTAAAGGGATTGAGAATTTCTTAAATTTATTTATTCATTTTATTTACTTATTTGAGAGAGAGGGCACATGTGCTTACGTGCCCTAGCTCAAGCTGGGGGGTGGGCAGAGGGAGAGGGAGAAGCAGACTCTCCGCTGAGCAGGGAGCCCGATGTGGGGTTCGATTCCAGAACCCTGAGATCATGACCTGAGCCAGAGACAGATGCTTAATTGACTGAGCCACCCAGGTGCCCCAGGAATTGAGAATTTTGATTGAAACAGGACTCCTCAGAGAAAACTTGATAGCTGTTTCCAAAGTGTAAATGTCATGATATCAAAGAGCAATTTCTCTTAATCTGTTGACTTTAAAAACTGAAGTTGGGGGTGCCTGGGTGGCACAGCGGTTAAGCGTCTGCCTTCGGCTCAGGGCGTGATCCCGGCGTTATGGGATCGAGCCCCCCGTCAGGCTCCTCCACTATGAACCTGCTTCTTCCTCTCCCACTCCCCCTGCTTGTGTTCCCTCTCTCGCTGGCTGTCTCTATCTCTGTCAAATAAATAAATAAAATCTTTAAAAAAAATAAAAATAAAAACTGAAGTTGGGACCCTGGGTGAAAACTCACGGGGACTGTTTTCTGTTCTGTGCTGAGACTCTCTCTAGAGTGACATGAGCAGGATGACTGGAATCCAGTCCTAACTGTGACATTAGCTAGAAGGCTGCCTTTGGGCAAATCATTTCACTTTTGTGTGAATCAGTTTTCTCTCTTAAAAATGTCATTATTGATAATTCCTGTTTTTTTGTTTGGCAAAGATTCAAATGAAAATACATTATAAAATACAAAGCAATTATGCACGTGTTTCTCTTCTTATAGCTTAGTAATCCTTGTTGGGGAAGTTGTAGGAGTTTTAAGCACTGTCCTGATGGTTATGCTGGATTTGAAACTGAAGACTTTTCTACCCTAAGACTCAGGGGATTATCGCCCTGACATTCAGGGCCTGGCATTAAACAAGTATAAAGGAGGGACAGAGAGAAGGGGTCATCACATTTCATAGCAGGTTGGGGCAAAGTGCGTGAGGAGGGAGCTGAGCCGTTTGCATCCGGTGAGGGGCTCCAGCTCCAACTGGAGGGCTTCAGGGAAGTCTTTGTCTATTGTACAGGATGCAGATTCCTCAAGCTGGGCAACAGTCCTGGCAGTGGTCTGGCTGCATTCCAATGCTAAGCAAATGAAGGGTGAGTGGGAACTTCTGGAAAAGAAGGCCAGAACCTGGATCCACATCCATGCAGGTAGGAGTTCAATCCTAAGACCCCATCTCCTTCCCTCCTTAGGAAGCGAGTCAGCTTCCCAGGCACGGAGCCTCCAGGCCTGCTAGAAGGTGGCTGGGGAGGAGTTCTCATAGCTCCCTCCCCTGACTGTCCTGATTCAGACCTTTTCTGGTCTCCCAGATAGTCCTCTCCTTGGCAGGATGAGGGTGCGATCTTAAATTGGGGGAGACGGGGCAGGGGTGAGTAAAGAGGGAAAGGGACATGAATGGGGACTGTGAATTTTGAGAAGGACTGTCTTAGTACTATTCTGAGTAGAGAGCTGGATGGGAGCTCTCACTCTTTGGGGGTTTATTATCTCACCACTTTTGAGTATTTTTGAGGCCTGAGAAGATGAAGGGGAATCTGGGCAGTAGGGAAAGCAAAGCCAGTGGTGTTGAAGAAAGGAGCAGGAGTCAGGCGAGATGAGCAGACATGCATAGGGGAGGCTGGGGGAAGAGTATTTCCTCTCACCATGGTTCCTTAGCCCTAATTCTTGTTTTCTCCTCCTAACAGCCTCCATCATGCAAGAGCTTGTGAAAGCTGCTATTGCTTTTACCAAGTCATCCATGGACCCCTCCATCTTTGCCCTCTGAGGAGACTGTCCAGAAAACAAGTGCCTCTCCCATGCTACTGCCCTTTCCTTTATGCTCTCCTGCTATAGTGTATTTTTGTATTTTACTCTATCCTATCAGTTTCTTGCCGTAAAAGTGAAGGATGCCCACACCATCTGGCCTCTCTATTCCACTTTCCCCAGCATGTACCCTCAGCCCAGCGTCAGTGGTCCCAGGACCTGTTCCCTTTCTTGGAGGGATTTAAAGCCTTCATAGGCAGTAACGTTCCTCCTGGGTTTTCCAGAGTGACCACATGAAAAACAGGTGGCGTAGACTCCACACCGGAGGGTACAGCACTGATGTGAGGGATGCCTGAGTGAGGGACTGCTGTGCGTTATATTTATCTATTCCTTTTGATCTTATATACTTATCAGGACCAGACAGGGGAGCTATCCAATTTTCTATTCTAAGATAGGACGGAGAATTGGAGGGGAGGTTGAAAGCCAACATCGGGGTCAATACAACCTCAAGATCACAGAGAGGGAGACTCCAGGGGTCCACTGTGAGAGATGGCACAGCTGGCGGCCTTCCTGGTTGATTCTGCTTGGATTTCGCTAGCCAATACTGCACGCTTTCCCTCTCACTGCCTAAGGGACTGGATTCAGTCATACCTGTTGGATACAGATGTTTCTCTTGAATTGTTTAACATCTTAGTAAGAAGGTGATAATGAAATCTTTAGTCCTGGCCTGAACCCATGAGGCCTCTAAGTTGGGCTCTGATCTGTAATAAAGAAAAAAGTGGGTTTAAAGGCAGCTTTGCCTGAGGCCTGAGCCTGGATCACTCAGCCCAAGAGGAGGAAAGGAAGTCCTCATGATTGTTTCTGACCTTTGTCCTACAGACTCTATCCTAGCGGAAATGACCTGTTTGATGTACTGTCCCCCAAAATATGATTGTATCAGTATTAAAATGATTATATTTACACTGCATTTTCTTGTATCCGCTCTTTTGTGCAGTTAGAACCTGCATTAGTTTTATTAATCCTTATTCTCCCTCCCAGCTTTGCTGATGCCTACACCGTTCACACCGTGTCCTGTCCCTCTGTCTTCTGTTGTAGGCTGATTTCTTATCTTACATGAGGCAAGTAAAGAACACTGATCAGAAAACCACTATTAGAATCCTGACAGTACACTTAAATAGTTACGTGATAATGGACAAATGACTTTAACCCCCCGGGAACTTAGCGTCCCTATCTGTAAAAGTGGGATTACACTAGAACTCCATTATCACTTTCATCTCGAATACTCAAGAATTCTGAACGGGACCTCAGTATCTGTTCACTCAGGTAGAGAATGGCCTAGACCTGAGTTCTTCTGAGCTGTTGACTGAACATTAGGGAGATTAGCCTGACTTGCATAGTGGAGACTGATTGCCCAGGACTTTCTCCTGAGTCTGTTTATGGCGGAGTGTGACCCGTGGAGTAGGGCTGTGACATCACCTGGAAGCTTGTGAGAAATGCAGAGTCTTAGGCAACCCCAAAAACTATTGGATCAAAGTCTGCCTCCGGGTAATTCCCGTGCACATTACAGTTTGAGGGCTCAGTCTTTAGGCTTCTATCCACGGCTGACCTCTGGATAGGTCCTATCCCTGCTATGACAAGAGACAGCTTCCTAAAGACCATGCAACTTGTAAGCTATCCTGCACTCACAAAGATATGGCCCTTTACATTGATTATATGGATCACTTTTTTAAAAAAAGATTTTATCTATTTATTTGACAGAGAGAGCCAGAGAGCACAAGCAGAGGGAATGGCAGAGGGAGAGGAAGAAGCAGGCACCCCACCAAGTAGGGAGCCCGATGCAGGGCCCAGTCACAGGGGCTTGGGATCATGACCTGAGCCGAAGGCAGACGCCCAACTGTGTGAGCTACCCAGGCACCCTATACGGATCATTTTTTATTACATTTATTACATTTACTATTCCTTCCTTTTTTCTTACCCTTCAGCTTGTGGACTAGGCTAGGGCTTGGGGACTTCAAGAGCAAAAAACAAAACAGAAAATAACATCAAAAGCAACTTTCCATTTGTCTTCTTTAACATGAACCAGCTATGGTTTTAAAGTAGCATGATTTTCTATTTCCATTTGGGCTCACGCGATAAAATGTTATGCCAACTGTAAACTCCCCACATTTAAACAAGCGTCGGTCTTCATCATCAACAAGTATGTTTTGGCACATTTATTGAAGCCCGCTTTCCAGGCTGGTGCCTCATGTTTTCGGAAAATATAAAGCACCATCTGTATTTTCAGGAACTGATGCTCCAGGCAAGGAGCCCAGGAGAGAAGCTGAGCTCAGCTCCCATTGGTCGTCCACACCCCGCAGCTCTTTCCTGGCTGCACAGTCTTGGCCACGAGGCAGATGGCAGATAGCACTGCCTTGAGATTCTCCCACTCACACTGAGCCCAGTACCTCCAGTGCACGGTACCCTGGTGCCCATAGATTTAGAAGCCCAACGCAGATCTTCCCCAGTTCCAGCACGGTCACACTGGTGATCATTTAGCATATGCTGTTCCTCTCCCAGCTCACCTCGCTTCCTTAAAAACAGGCCATGTGTTTCTAGTATCTGACTGACCAGAGGAAAAAAAAACGACAAAAAACAAGAAAAACCTCATGCAATGAGCTAACTCCATGCATGGATTCTCCTTTTGGCTTCATTGGTTTTCACTTTACGTATTGTGATGTTCTCTTGTTAGGTGTATATACATTTAGGAATATTAGCTCTTCTTGGAAAATTCGCCCTTTCATCATTATGTAATACCTCTGATGGTTTTCCTTGATCTGAAATCTGCTTTGTCTGAAATGAGTATAGCCACTCCAACTTTCTTTTGATTAACATTAGCATGGTATGTGTTTCTCTATCCCTTACTTTTATTTTTTTTATTTTTTTGCTTTTTAATTTTTTTAAATAATTTTTATTTTGTTATATTAGTCACCACACAGCACATCCTCAGTTTTTGATGCAATGTTCCATGATTCATTAGTTGCGTATAACACCCAGTGCACCATGCAATACGTGCCCTCCTTAATACCCATCACCAGCCTATCCCATTCCCCCACCCCCTCCCCTCTGAAGCCCTCAGTTTGTTTCCTAGAGTCCACAGTTTCTCATGGTTCAGTCCCCCTTCTGTTTCTATCCCTTACTTTTAACCTACGTACGTCTTTATATTCAAAGTAGGTTTCCTGTGGACAACATATACTTGGGTTTCTTTTTTTTTATCCGCTCTGTCAATCTCTGTCTTTTAATTGATGTACTTATTCATATTTGAAGCAATTATTAATGTAACTGGATTTATGTTTACCATGTTTAACCGTTTTCTATTTGCTGCATTTGTTTTTTATTTTCCCCCATGTTATTTTGCCTTCTCTTTGTATTTTACTTGATTTCCTTTTATCTCCACTCTTGACCTATCAATTACATTTCTTAATTTGTTTAATTGCCATCCTAGAATTTGCAATATACATGTGAAACTAGCCTGAAATCCATCTTCAAATAGCGCTATGTCACTTTATGTGTAGTACAGCTAGTTATGTAACAGAGCTTTCCTAATCCCCCTCCCACCCATTGTGGTGTTGCTGATATTCATTTCTCTTACCCGTGTATTACGATTACCCAATGCTTTGTTATTATTATTGCTTTAAAATTTATCTTTTACATCGATTAAGGACGAGAAAAGATTTGTTTCACTTTTATTTATTTACTCTCCAACACTTTCTTTTTTTTAAATGTTGATCTGAATTTCTGACCTATATCATTTTCCTTCTTCCTGAAGGATCCCTTTTAACATTTCTTGCAGGACAGGTGTGCTGGAAATGGGTTCCTTTGATTTTTTGGGGGGGAAGGCTTATAGTTCGTCTTCACTTTTGGAGGAATATTTTTCTGGAAGAATTTTATATCCTATACTTTAAGCATTTTAATAATTTCACTCCACTCTTTTCTTGCTTGTATAGTTTTTGACAAGAAATCGGCCCGTCTTCTTCCTGTTCTTCTTCCTCTTCTCCTTCTTCTTCCTCTTCTCCTTCTCCTTCTCCTTCTCCTTCTCCTTCTCCTTCTCCTTCTCCTTCTCCTTCTTCTTCTTTCTCCTTCTCCTTCTCCTCCTCCTCCTCCTCCTCCTCCTCCTCCTTCTTCTCCTTCTTCTTCTTTGACAGGTAAGATGTTTTCCCCCACTCTGGCTTCTTTCAAGATTTTCTCTTCATCTTTGGGTTTTCTTTCTATATTTATATATTTTTTTCCTTTTGTAGGGATGCATCTTCTAGGATATCTGTTGCTTACTAAAATTTCTACTCTTTCTGAAACTTGACCTACTTGTCTGCTTATGCCATGGAAATTGGATACTGTAGTTTGCTTGGCAGATGGGGTTATATCTCAGACCCTGCCAGATTAATGACATCTCTGCTGGTATCTGTCTGCCCTCTGCTCCAGGAGCTGTTCCGGTATTCTAGTCTGCTGTGGCGCCCTTAACCATATCCCAGCAGTTTACAGGCTTTGATAATGGGAGTGGGGACCAGATGGGAGCATGAGAAATGACTTAGGAATTGGGGATGACTGAAGACACCAAGTCATTCAAGAGAGTTCCAGAGGTTTAAGTCCCTGATATTTCTATCATTCCCATCTCTCTGTCACCAAAAATGTAGAGAATATGAGTTTTATTCCTGTATTTATTACTTAACTACTCCATTAGATGGATCACATCCATTCATAGAAACCATTAAATTGTCAAGAAGTCAAGCAAAGAAATTGAGCACTCTCCCACTAGGAGAAGAAAGAAAGAAAGAAAGAAAGAAAGAAAGAAAGAAAGAAAGAAAGAAAGAAAGAAAGAAAACAGCCTAAGAAATTTATCACCCCTTAACTAGCCATCATCCTGCTCTTTTCCATTTTGGCTCATAGTCCAATTCTTCCCCAGAGTTTTTGCAATAAGGGAGGAAACTTTTGCTTAGCCATTCCCCCGTGACCCCAGTCT
The DNA here is from genome assembly GCF_017311325.1 of Ursus maritimus. Lineage (NCBI taxonomy): Eukaryota > Metazoa > Chordata > Mammalia > Carnivora > Ursidae > Ursus > Ursus maritimus. The sequence goes on along the minus strand of NW_024424008.1, from coordinate 44,516,812 downwards.
TGCCAACAAACGATAAAGCACCTGTCACTGGACCAAGAATGCCTAGACTTAGCCCTACTATCTATAATCAGAAGTTCTGCTGAATGATTACTTGAGAAACCAGTTGTTTCTGGAACATGCCAGTGACTAACTTAAATTCCTGGAGTAGAGGGAAAAAGAGTTAAACAAGGCAGGTGACTTTCTCCGATTAAAACAAGGATGATTTCAATATAAGGTGAATTTCCCTGCAAATATAGGATAGTGAGACCATTCTCTTGTGAGGTATCTACTGAACTTTCTCATTCCTATGAAAAAGAACATGAGCTGAACCAACTTCTCTCTCTTGCTCTCTCACTCTCTCATAGTGGAAGGCCATAATCTTGTCAGATAATACAAGATAAAAACAGTAATGCCTATGAGGGTATACATAAGCCTCCTCTAAATCTGTAGAATTAGAGTCTACTAATAATTCTCCTCTCATACAGGGACAGCTGCTATCTGTAGGCAGTCATTTTTGGAAGCAAGAATGATGTAGTGGAAAGAAGGCTAAGCCTGGGAATGCCTGGGCTCTTCTACTGTCTAACTTTAGGAAAGTACAGTTGCTCTGAGTTCCACTGTCCTCATTTGTAAAATGGGTCTCCTAAGGGCCACCTTACAGTGTTCTTGAGAGAATTAATTAAAAACGACACAAAAGTGCCCCAGAAAACTGAAGCAATCACAAAAGTAAGGTGGTATTAGTTATGAATGAGTATTTGAAAGTCAGAATTAGTTCTGAACATTTTTCTTTATAACTCAAAAGAAAGAGCCATGTTATCCTGGATTTGAGATACAGCTCTACCATTAACCAACTTTATTACCTTGATTAAATTGCTTAAACCCTTTGAGCCTGAATTTCCTACTAGAAATGGGGGAGGGGCGCCTGGGTGGCACAGCGGTTAAGCGTCTGCCTTCGGCTCAGGGCGTGATCCTGGCGTTATGGGATCGAGCCCCACATCAGGCTCCTCTGCTATGAACCTGCTTCTTCCTCTCCCACTCCCCCTGCTTGTGTTCCTTCTCTCACTGGCTGTCTCTATCTCTGTCAAATAAATAAATAAAAATAAATAAAAATCTTAAAAAAAAAAAGAAATGGGTGAAATAATACTACCTAATAGAGTTCTAGTGAGAACTGAAAGAGATAATACTTGTAGGACACTCAACACAGTTTTGGCATATAGCAAATGCACAATAAATGTTAGCTATTATTAAAACCGTGGTATAAAAATATAAAATAAAATAAAACTGTGCTAAGACATCTTAACAGGCCACTCTCATATAATGAGACCCTGTCTGAGTAGCATCTGGACTCCCTCCATGACCTATGTTTCTCCTTTTTCAAAAATGTTTTCACAACAGTCTTGGTATTACAATAGTTACTTTTGTAATCACTATGGTCATATTGTAATTTCTTTTGCATAGGGATTAGTAGAATTATCATCATTAAATAAAAGTTCTACTGTTATTTTGTCAGGTCAGTATCTTGAAATTTTTTTTTTAAGATTTTATTTATTTGGGATAGAGAGCGAGAGGGAGAGCAAGCCAGCACTCGAGCAGGGGGAGGGGCAGAGGGAGAAGGAAAAGCAGGCTCCCTGCTGAACAGGAAGCCTGATGTGGACTTGATCCCAGGACCCCGGGATCATAACATGAGCCACCCAGGCACCCCTCATTGAAAAGTTTTGCAGTATAAATAAAACCAAATACTTTCAGAATTAGTAAGAGCATTAATTCAAGTTACTCATTCAAATTGAGAATATTCTTTTTTTAAAAAAAGATTTTATTTATTTATTTGACAGAGAGAGAGAGAGAGCACACACACGCACAAGCACGAGCAGGGGGAGCAGCAGAGGGAGAGGGAGAACCAGACTCCCCGCTGAGCAGGGAGCCTCATGTGAGGCTGGATCTCAGGACCCTGAGATCGTGACCTGAGTCAAAGGCAGATGCCTAACTGACTGAGTCACCCAGGCGCCCCCAAATTGAGAATATTCTTAATGGCATCCTTACAAGATGATTCTCTCCACACGTTGGATCTTTCTAGTGGCAAGGAGCTAACCATCTCAGAAGCCTGTGTATTGCATCTACGTACATTTGCTAATAATTAAACCCTTTCTTTCTATTCTGAAAATAAATCTGTCTTTATACCACATCTGTCCATGTTTCCTGAGTCATCTCATGGAGTGGCACATATCAAGACTACCAGCCCTGCAAGCACTTGAGGACCATATTATATCTCTGTTTCTGTCTGGGAACAAAACTCAGATCTCTGGAACTCATCATAGCATGATGGTTAAAGGCATTGGTTTGGCAATTAGAGTCTCAGTTCAGTCTCTTTCTAGCTGTGTAATCCTCAAGTGATTTCATCTACTTTTCAGTTTCTTTTTAAAATTTTTATTTATTTATTTGAGAGAGAGAGAGAGAGAGAGTGGGGAGGGGCAGAGGGAAAGAATCCCTAGCAGTTTCCGCACTGAGTGAGGAACCTAACTTGGGGCTTGATCTCACCACCCTGAGGTCATGACCTGAGTCAAAATCAATGATGCTTACCAGACTGAGCCACCCAGGTGCCCCTACTTTTCAGTTTCCTTGTCAAATAATACCACCTACTTTATAAGGTTTCTATTGGAGATCAAATGTAATCATGAATTTATAATTTAGCATAGCACTTAGCTCATGGTAAATGCTTACTATGGATTAACTCAATGTTAGCTAGTCAATCATTTTTGTCAGTCATTTTGAGAAAATTTATAGCCAGCTCACTTTTCTATCCTGGTCATCTGCTATGGATGTGTCCAGTATAAAAATATTTCTCTTTAGGAGTACTGACCTGATAAATAATTACTGATAGGTTTCTGTCTTGAATAATGATGTTTATTAGAGATAACTATATAGTCACATGAATGTATAGGTAACTTCAAAAGCAATTGACAGATGATATCATAAGCAAAGTCCTGAGGGTGTATGAGGCAACCAAAAAAAAAAGGGGATAGAATTAGAGCTCACACTACCATGTAAGTGACCTTGAAGGAGCAGAAATTTCCTGTTTTAGAGCATCTCTTTCTGATGATCTTATTGCTATTATTTCACAGCCGGATGATAAATAAGGTTGAAAAACTAATTGTTCCCTTAGAGCTATCTCTGTCCCAAGTAGGGCTTAAGGGAATCTGAAAAAAGTTCCAAGGAAGCAGTCCAGGGAGAGTGAGTACGTAACAAGTCTTGCTTGTACAAGCCCTATGAGACTCAGTTCTTTATAAGGAGGAGAACTGAAGGTCTGCTGGCTGGAGCACTCTGTGCTCTGCTCAGAGACGGTAAAGGTGAGGTCTTGTTACGACACTTTGGAAAAGGTGACTGTGTTCTCAGGTGGACCGTGTGTGTCCAGCTACTGCCTGTGTCACACTGTTAGCCTCTGCCTCTCACAGGCCAGCAGGTCCACACACATGGGCTTTTCTGGGAACTTCTTTTTCTGGAAATAGACTTTTAAATCAAACAGGACTACAGAATGATATAATATCCTTGCCTGTCTGATTGTAGGCAAGGACCACAGACCTCTGAGAATCTTTTTTGATCAAGGAGAGGTGATCCAGAGCTCACAAAAATTTGCATGGTTTGGAGACATCTTCTATTCAGGTGTGACTAGAATCGTAATAAGAAGCAGGCTGTCAGCAGCATTTCTGCCCCCAAAATGTCCCTGTTTCTCTTTGCTGTCTTCAATGTTGCCCAGTTGTAGGGTGATGTATGGTGACTCATTTTGGTTTGGTCATTCTCTTTGACATATTTTTCAGTGTTATTTGCCACAGCTTATGATTGGAATCCCCATGTTTGAATGTGACTCTATCACCTGAAAGCTCCTATATTGGGGTTGATAATAAAGTCTCATGTCAAAGGGATGGAAAAGGCTATTGTCTGATCTCTAAAACTAAATTAGATACTAACTAGGTGTGCTATAAAGTCAAGACTGGAAATAAGCAGGAAGAAGTAAGACGAGAAGGTTTTTCCCACCTTAATTTAAAATGATGATGTGAACCTATCTAGAAGGGTGTCATTGCCTAGCAGTGGAACACGCTGTCTTAGAAAGCAGAGGCTGAGGGCAGTTTTCCTAATGATTAGGCGAACAAAGCAGTCTGAATGGAATGAAACAGGGTCTCAGCTCTGTCACCTATTAGCTCTGTGACCTTTGGCAACTTGCTTAATTTTTCCAAGCTCCAGTTTCCTGATTTGTAGATGAAAATAATAGTACTAGCTTCTTCTTACAGGTTTACCTTAAAAAAAAGAAAATCATATTTGGAAAGTGCTGAGCCCAGTCCTTGGAACACAGTAGATATTCATTAAATGTATGTATGTATGTATGTATGTATGTATGTATGTATGTATATATATGCATGTGTCTATGTAGTAGTATTATTAAGTGAGAAATGGGAGTAAGAGGCCTCTGTGTCTTCCAGGAACCACTCCCTGCTCTTGCATTGTTTGAGCTGTTCTTTGACTTCTTACTATAAAGGTCACTCTACTTCTTCATCACAGTAACATGAGATTGGTGTTTTCTTGCTACTATTTCTTTTGCTTAATATTTCAGGGTTGCCTGTCACCTACTTAGAAAAGGTTAAAAGCACCAGGAAAGCCACAGCAACATCTCCCAATAGAGATGGGGTATTAGACCTTCTAAGTCTGGAGGGATGTAATCTGAAGACGATATGATTGAAGTCTCTTCAATAATTTGTTTAACAGACATTTATTTACAAATAATTGCAGAAGGCCAACATTAAAGGAAAGCACTTGAAGGAGTAAGTTTAAGATACATAAAATTTAGGACCACTTTTCATTAGGATTTATTTATGTTTTTGCCAGACACCCTCACAAACATGTCACAAACTTTAGATACTTTTATTTTTGATATTGTTGTTATAATAATTATGATTTTTACTTTGTAGATGATGAAACTATGTCTATGAAAGATGTATAAATGGTTTTAACTAGTTTAGCCAATACGTGGCAAAGCCAGGATTCAAATGAAGTGTTCTGATTTCTAACACAATTTTTCCCCTGATTTTTCTAGAGGAAAATGAATAGCGAAAGTTTTTTACTCAAAGAAATCATGAGAGGTCAAAATACAAATATGCCTAAAGAGAGAAAATACTAAAGGGAGAACTAAACAGTAGTAAAATGATTTCTCAACATGAGAATATTTTGTATATAGCTCTAAACTTCTGATCTTGTCACAGAGGACAACCATCAGCCTCTATAAAACATTCCTCCCGGGAGTGGGATGGAAATTGGCATTTCTTATTACCTGGTATTTTTACATATATCTTGCCATTCACAAGAAGGCTGGTATTGCTTCTCAAAAACAGAGCCAAAGCACTCATCAGCAAAAAGCTTGATCATCTGATGTTGGCGTTCGGACTTTGGTGTCTTGGGTTCCTTCCTGAGGTCTGACTTTCTCACAGCTATGAGGAATCTCTCTGCAGTGACTGAATTTATCCTGCTGGGCATCCCACACACCGAGGGTCTGGAGACCATGCTCTTTGTCCTGTTTTTGGGCTTCTACATCTTCACTCTTATGGGGAACCTGCTCATCCTCCTGGCAATTGTCTCCTCCCCTCGGCTCCACACCCCCATGTACTTCTTCCTGTGTCAACTGTCTGTGTGTGACATATTCTTCCCTTCTGTGAGTTCCCCCAAGATGCTCTTCTACCTCTCGGGGAACAGCCGGCTCATCTCCTATGCAGGCTGCGTGTCCCAGCTCTTCTTCTACCACTTCCTGGGCTGTACGGAGTGCTTCCTGTACACCGTGATGGCCTATGACCGCTTCGTCGCCATCTGTGACCCTCTGCGCTACACCGTGATCATGAGCCACAGAGCGTGTGCCATCCTGGCCGTGGGGACCTCCTTTTTCGGCTGCATCCAGGCCACCTTTCTGACCGTTCTCACCTTCCAGTTGCCCTACTGTGGCCCCAACGAGGTGGACTATTTCTTCTGTGATATCCCGGTGATGCTGAAGCTGGCCTGTGCTGATACCTCAGCGCTGGAGATGGTGGGGTTCGTCAGTGTGGGCCTCATGCCCCTCAGCTGCTTCCTTCTCATCCTTACCTCCTACAGTCGCATTGTCTGCTCCATCCTGCAGATCCGCTCTGCGGAGGGCCGGCGCCATGCCTTCTCCACCTGCAGTGCCCACCTCACTGCCATCTTGCTTTTCTACATGCCAGTGGTCCTCATCTACCTAAGGCCAACCCCCAGCCCCTGGCTGGATGCAACAGTCCAGATCCTGAATAACCTGGTCACCCCCATGCTGAACCCCTTGATCTACAGCCTCAGGAATAAGGAAGTAAAATCATCTCTGAGGAAGGTGCTACATCACTTGGGCTTCTTTCCTGAGCAGTTGTAGGGAGAGAACACTAGCGAAGGCTTCAACGGCACTTTGTAGCTTCTGTGACCATTTTATGGGGTTCTCACAAATATTTCTGAATCGGAAAGCACAGGTATTGTTATGGTTATCTCCATTTTACAGTGTGGAGACTAAGATTCCAAGAGCTTGAAGTGACTTGTCAAGGGACTCATGAGGAGTGAATGGCAGAATGAAGACTCCGGGGCAGGTGTTCTGACTCTGGGACTTGTGCCCTCTCAGGATGAGGATCTCATGCTGCTGATGAAGGAAGGAGGGAGCTCTCCCCACGAGGCAGAACAACCTGGACCTTCTGCTTCCCAGTATTTATTTTCTGCCTCTTCCTACATCCTCTTCTCTGCTTCTTTCCCCCTCACCCTGGCACTTCTTCCATCCTGGCTGCAGTGATTGTCTCCTCAAATGCTTGCATTGGCAAAGCCCTACTTTTATTGGTCTAGGGGTTGTTGAAAGAAAGTGGGAGGGGTGCATGCCCAAGGCTTCAAGTGACACCCTAAAAAAACATAAAGAAGTTGTGCAAAGAGAAAGTCTTCCAGCTGGGGCTGAGGTGGGTCTCTGAGTGAAGCAGAGGTACTGACTTGTGTACTGCCAGCTGCAAACCCTATCTGCTGGGCGGAAGGGCAGCATGCGGAGGAGGTGGTGGAAAGGACAGATGGGGGAATCCACGGAGGGGTGACTGTGCTGTGATTCCCTTTGGACGTGGCTTTGTATTGCTCGCCACACCCAGGGGGCAATGCTGGGTCCACGCTATCATTGTTTTGTATCTTTGATGTCTCTGTTTACTGAAGGGGTTAGAGTTTGGCGCCCACTCCTACATTCCTTCACTTATTGACTGGGACCTCCCAGAAGAGGTGTTGAAATTGAGCAGTTTTTGTTTGTTTGCTTGTTCCCCACCCCCCTAGATGAAGAATGATTTTGTAAGAAGCAGCACACTTAATTTTTTGTTTTGTGTGCGTGTGTGCCCGTGTGTGTATGGGGAGTGGTGGTGGTGAGAGATAATTCCTTGGGTGGGTATCTCTTAACTATTTGCCATCTGTGAGTTCTTGTGGGGGAAAAAAAAGATTTCACCTGTTTTTAGGGTTCTTTCTCCAGGTCATCTCTTTGTTCCTTTTTTTGGAGGACTCCCTTGCACAAAAGGACTCTATCTTTGTCTCCTGAAACAATTGACTTCTCTGTTGTCCCAGGGTTCTAAAAGATGCTGGCAGCTCTCATGTCTCCAAGTAGTGTCCAGCATCCTTCCACCTAAGTAGGAGCCTAGCTTGGGGTGTGGAGGCCCAGGTTGGGTCTGATGATGGAATGAGACTTTTCTCTATTCTATAGTTAAAGGGACAATGTAAGAAGAATTTGAAAAAAAAAATGTCAATTTGAGAAACCTGAAATCAGGTGGACTCCTTAGCAGAACATTTAATGCCAGGGACTGAGCAAAGACAGAGAATCAAGATCTAAGAGCCGGCAGGCCAGAGAAGAACAAGAATTTTAAAGCAGAGTTTCAAAGAATGTTTGGAGCAGAGCGGGCTATAGCAGCAACATCTCCTAAGACACTGGATTCAAGCATGGTCTAGGAGTGGCATCCGAGACCTGACTCCAGGTGGATTTTAGATTCCTTTTTTTTTTTTTAATGGATTTTATTTATTTTATTTGAGAGAGAGAGCGAGAGTGAAAGAGAGTATGAGCTGGGGGAGAGGTAGATGGAGAGGGACAGGCAGACTCCTCACTGAGCAGGGAGCCCTATCCGGAGCTCAACCCCAGGACCCTGGGATCATGACCTGAGCTGAAGGCAGATGCTTAACTGACTGAGCCACCCAGGCTCCCCAGATTCTAGATTCTTTAAAGGCATCCCTGTTCATCCCAACCCTTTTTGCAACATATCCTTGTAGTCTCCAATCACTGTTCCTTTTGGCTCCTCTCTAAATTTGTTACATAACCAATGTTTGTTGTGAATTTTACCTATGCATTTTGTGTTACCTACAGCTCCCGGAGAGAGAAACTATGATGTGGGCATCAAAAGTGGGCACCTATGACATAGACACTGGCAGTGGTGGTGACATGATGGCTCTCACCAGGCGTGGTGGGGTTGTGAAGACAGGTGTCCAAAGGAGTGTTCACAGGAGTACAGGCCCATTCTGTGTATTCCTTGCTCTCCCTGGAACCCCACTGATTTGTTCTCAATCGAATTGATTGAAATGAATGTATAGTTAAAAATTAATGCTTTCATCACTTGGTTTGCAATTTTTGGTGGGTTAAGAACACTGGCTTCATCTTTACAAAAATAATTATCCAAGCTAAGAGAATAGCATTATTTATGTTTTGCTAGTTCATCTGGGGTAAGAAGAACAATAGTGCCTGTGGTTATTGGAGTGCTAAATTGCTGAGAAATAACATAGTGACAATATCAAATGACATCATCATCAATGACAACATCCAAAAAACATCATCATCCTGATGGACATATTTTTATAATGTTAATTAAAAATATGTAAAGTATAAGGAACTCTGATATAGTGAACACCTGGGTCCTACTACCTAGTTTAAGAAAGAGAGCACTGTCAGTGTCTTGGCTATTCTTAGTAGACCCCAGCCTGATTCCATATTCTCACCCCCTCTAGAAGTCATCACTCTCCTGATTCTGTGCTTATTATTTTCTTGTTTTTCTTTAAGTTTTACCCTATATGTTTGTGTCTCTCAATGCCATATTGCAAGTTTTTGAACTTTATATTAATTTAATTCTATTGAAATTTACTATTTTCACTTAAATGTTACTCTTCTGACATTCATGTCTTTGCATGTGTCTGAAATAATTCATTACTGCCAAAGTGCAAATTCTGTTGTGTGAATCTATCAAAGTTTATTTTCTTTTGTTTTTACTTATAAATAAATGTGAATTTCCAGAATATAAGAATCCTTTTCTTTTAAACGGCCAAAATGTTTTGGTGGGTTCTTTCTACTTTTCAATATATATATATATAGATACGACACAAGGATACTATCACGAGCCTCTCTTTAAGACTTCCTTCTATAGGGAAAAGAGAAAATGAAAATTTTATTTAGTTTGGATTTTACCAAAAGCAGATTCTGAGACAAAGGTGAAGATAAACAATTTTTTTGATTATTATCCCAGACAACATGATAAAAGAGAGGAAAGTGACACAGGGAAAGAGCAGTCAATTAAGCAAGTGTCAGTGAAAGGGTCATCACTGAGAGGAACTGGGGCTCAATTGTACCAGGGATCCTCTGAGAAATGGTGTATAACAACCTCCAAGTTGTCCTACTGAGTTGCAAAAGAATCTGGGGTGTTTTTATCCCAATTCCTGCCCCATATTGGTCAGTGGATGTTCTTGGGAGCATTAATTATCACACGTGTCCGATCTGCTCCATATATGTAGACTCAATTCCTTGGCCAGAGACTACTCCCAGGCAGAAAACATGGGGAGTCCACAGAACCTAAGGACACTGTCTGAAGGTGACCTCTGGAGTGGGGTAAGAGGATACGGAGTGAGGTCCTAAGAAGTGTTATGGTCAGAATTCTTCCACTTCTAAACTAGTATCTTTCCAAAATGCAAACCACACAATACTAGTCCGCTTCTTTAGCCTCTCCAACAATTGTTTGTTGCTTATAGGTTGAATTACAAAAACTTAATAACTTAGTAAAGGATCTGTAGAATTTCCAACGAGATCCAACCTATCTCTTTAGTCTCCTCAAAGTCGTACGTTCACCCAGCAAAACATACATCTCTCTCACACATACTCTCTTTTCTAGCTAAACTGCCCTTGCTATTCCTTAAAGGTACCTCTTTGCATTATTTATTTATTGTCTTGTTCTTTTAACAAACACATATGCATTGAGTAATTACTATGCTAAACACTGAAGTTACAAATATCTGTGAGTCATATTCTTAAGAAGCTTATAGCTAAACATGGGAGGCAGATATACACATGATTAAAGTAAAATATAACAAAAAGAGAAAGGGAAACAAACTATAAGAGACTCTTAACGACAGAGAAAAAATTAAGGGTTGATGGGTATTAAGGAGGAAATATTATTATGATGAGCACTGGGTATTGTACGTAAGGGATGAACCACTGAATTCTACTCCTGAAACCAATATTGCACTGTATGTAAACTAACTAGAATTTAAATAAAAATTTGAAAAAATATACTAAATATTTAATGAAAAATATAAAATAGATTATAATAGATTAGTAAAATGAAAACATAAATGATTAATCCTGAAAAGAGGTTGAAGAGGCTTCCGAAAAACATTTCAAGTATACTCATTCATAATTTTGTGCCTTTATGAATATATTCTCTCCTCTTGGGATGCCCTTCCCTGATTCCTCTGCTAGAAAAACTTCTACTCATCTTTCAAAACCCAAGCTGAATGGTCATTTTCTTTGTGAAATTTCTTTATCTCAGACACAAGTTCTTATTTCTCTGTGTTTCAGTTTTATATTATGACATAAAGTAACAATTCATCATGTGAGAAAAAGATTGACAAAGTGACCCTAAAGGGTAACAGCTAACTAGCTGCAGAGAGGTGAAGAAAGGGAGACAGATGAGTACTTACAGTTCAGAACTAGCCAACCCCTCATTTGTTGCATTAATAAATCAAAGCGTGACTTCTAGATGACATTTTTAAAAAGATTTATTTTGGGGGGGCACCTGGGTGGCCCAGTTGGGTAAGTGTCTGCCTCCTCCTCAGGTCATGATCCAGGGTCTTGGGATAGAGCCCTGCATTGGGCTCCCTGTTCAGCGGAGAGCCTGCTTCTCCCTCTCCTCCCTGATCATGCTCTCTCTCACAATCTCTGTCTCTCTGTCTCAAATAAATAAATAAAATTTTTTTAAAAAAAGATTTATTTATTTTATTGGAGAGAGAGAGAGAGAGCATGTGCCTACAGTGAGTTGGAGGAGGGGCAGAGGGAGAGAGAGAATCTCAAGCCCACTTCATGCTGACAGGCTCCTCCCTCTCTTCCCCAGTCATGTACTCTCTCACCAGCTCTGTCTCTCTCTCTCTCGAATAAATAAATAAAATATTTAAAAAATGTATTTATTTATTTTATTGGAGAGAAAGAGGGAGCACACAGTGGGTGGGGGGAGGGGCAGAGGGAGACTGAGAGAGAGAATCTCAAGCAGACTCCACGCTGAGCATTGAGACTGACATGGGGCTCCATCTGACAGCCCTGAGATCATGACCAGAGCTGAAACCCAGAGTTGGCCGCCTGAAGGACTAAGCCACCTAGGTGGTCCCCTAGATGACATTTTGTTATTGGCTAGGACCTCAGTCTATACATGCTGTTAGATGTTCCTAAGCATCTGCTAGGAACAGACTCTGCTCCACTTTGAGAAAAATAGCACTAGTTTATGCTGAATCAGCAGAAATCAGACAAATGTGGTTTAAATTTTACCTTAACATGTATATACGTTATGACTTTTAATAAGTTACTTAACTAACTTAAATTGCTGTATTTTAATTGGTAAATGGCAGTATTTACACCTACCTCATTGAATTGTAAATATTTTTTTTTAAAGATTTTATTTATTTGACAGAGATAGAGACAGCCAGTGAGAGAGGGAACATAAGCAGGGGGAGTGGGAGAGGAAGAAGCAGGCTTCCAGCAGAGGAGCCTGATGTGGGGCTCGATCCCAGAACGCCGGGATCACGCCCTGAGCCGAAGGCAGACGCTTAACGACTGAGCCACCCAGGCGCCCCTGAATTGTAAATATTGACTTGGATGTTTCTTTAAATTGCCTAACACTGTATCTTGAACATGATAAATAGGTTACCTTCCCCTTTTTGTTTCTTAAAAAAAAATGCATTTCTTTAAGTAAAAGATAGACAATAGAAAAGCAGTGTTCAGTTTACAAGATTTTTCTTTGGAAACAATTCTTCAACACTGTTAGTGGCAGGGAGTAGTGTTTAAGAACAGTGTTTGGGAGTGTGCTGGCTTTTATAGCCAGACAGATGGGAGTTTAAGTCCCCTCCCGGCCACTTGTCATTTGTGTGGTGTTAGGCAAGCTCTCCTCACTTGTATTTTGAGAAGGATGTAAGTACCCAACTCATAGGGTCACTGTGAAGATCACATGGTGTTATCCATGCAAAGGGGCTTAGTGCAGGGCTTAGCATTGAATAAGTACGTGGTAATAGCCAATACTGTGTATAATATGACATTTTAATTTAACTTAATACATTCATTTTATACATTAATTTATAGTTATGTACTATTTTGGATTGAGGCAAAATTGATGAGGCTCTGTTTCCTATTACCGTTCTCACAATTATTTTTTGTTTATTTGAAGTCACTGACATGCTGAACCCTTGAAGCTATGATCCCCAAAAGCTATAGATGATGGAATTAATATTGGAGTTACACAGTTCATCTCCATGTAACATCTCTTTGGGCTTTAGCTACAGCTAACACATTGTAGGCAGATACAAACAAAAGACTTAGGAAGGAAACCAAACCAAACCAAAACAAAAGATCCCATTTCCAGTTTGAGACACAAAGTTCTCAAGAAATACCAGAAATGCTGCTGCTGTTGCTTCTAAATACTACCCGAGATTGAGAATCTGTCAAAGCAATTTAAAAGAAGCGAAAATACAAGATTAAAGGTTACATGAGATCGACTAGGATTTAGATGAAAGAAGCGAGCTGAGAGACTTACTACATTGTAACCGTACATGGGAGGGATAAACTGAAATTTCCATCAGGAGGTGTCTGAGAAACCAAGAACACATCGAAGTGGTGATTGGCTGAGATTTCTAGAGCATTTGTGATGTGCTAAGCACTGGGCTGGGTCCTCTGCACGCTCACCTCAGTTCATCCTCGTAGTAACCTAAGAAGCGCGTGCTGCTTATTATCTCTACCTCACAGTTCAGAAATGCGAGACTGAGAGCTTAAGCAAGCTGGTCGTGATCACACGTGTCATGTGTGCGTGCTCCAGCTAGCGTTCAGCCCTAAGTGTGTCTCCTCTCTGTTACGGGCTGCATTGTCTTCTCCCCAAATTCATATAGTGAAGCCCTAACCCCCAGTACGTCAGAATGTGAGTGTGTTGGGAGAGAGGACCTTTATAGAGGTGATTCAATTTAATGAGGCTGTTGGGGGTAGGCTGTAATCCAAGGTGACCAGGGTCCTCATGAGATGAGAAAAGCTGGAGACACAGAGACACCAGAGTGCACATGGAGATGAATGGCCACAGGAAGGGACAGCAGGAGGAAGGCCATCTACAAGCCAAGGAGACAGGCTGAAGCAGGTTCCCTCTCTGTCCCCTTGGTGGAAACCAACCTTTCTAACACCTTGATCTTAAGTTTCTAGCCTCCAAAACTGAGAAAATAAATGTCTGTTGTTTAAGCCACCCAAGTCTGTGGTATTCTGTGACCACAGCCCTGGCCACCTAACACACTTCCAAGCCCAACCCTGCTCTAACGCCGCTCCTGCACAGTGTATGATTTCTGTGACTGATCATAGCAAGTAATTTCTGTGTTCGTGCCTATTAACATCATTGTTTGAAACTCAGAAAGATGGTCCTGTTTCTCAAAGTAGGTGATGGAAAGTTCCAGAAAAGAAACATATTCACAAAACTTTTCTTACACTCAAGCTACAAGATTTCCCTAAGGGAGTCATTGAGAAGAGAACTTTTTAGCTAATTAATCTCAAAGGTACTCATTCCTATGAGATGCTTCTCAAGCTCATTATGACTTCGGCTTTTTTTTCCCTCTAATTTTGGTTCCCCATTTGTGAGTAGTGTAATAGGGCCAAGTGAATTAATGAGACTGGAAATTGGCTTAGGAAGTGCAAAAGCCTTGTTAAAGTGTTTACAGTCTTGGGTTCCCTCTGCAATTATTACTCCAAGGAAAAACAAAGCGTGAAAACCACACATGTAACATTCATGTAACACACATAAAACTTACAGCCTCCTTTCTGAGCACACGCTCACGCACAATTTCACTCACATCAGTTTTTCTAGCATTTCCAACATGAGGCTGACTCTTCCTAAATCACTGCATTGAGAGAGAGAGAGTATGACATTATCTTCCTTGTGAGAGTTGGTGATAAAAATGCCGCTTGCCAGTTAGGATGCAGTTACATAGTCTTCACAGAACAGTGAAAACAGGGAGTTTTTAACATCAGGGCTTTAAATGGCTATGTATTCTAAGTGTGGAATCTTCTTTCTCAGAGAAGCATCAGTGGAATCTGTCAATCTCATTTCAGGGCTCAGAGCCGGCTTTGCCCAGCACAAGGCGAATTGAATTAAACAAGGTGGTTAGACTGAACAGCAGGGCCAGAGTAAGCAATTTGAGACTCAGGGTGAATTTCAAGCGGGATGCAGGGGGCTCAATTTAGCAACCATGACAGTTCTCATGGCTTAAATGAACTGAACACTTGATGATTGCTTCCATCAGTGCATGCTGCGAAGGTTTTTCATGGCTCAGGTCACTGCCCTGCCAATTTTGAAATCCAAGATTTAGGAGTGCTTTACATTCTTAGGTATTTTTAGAGCACTAAGGATCTTTTAAAAAGATTTTATTTATTTATTTGAGAGAGAGCGCACAAGCAGGTGGAGGGACAGAAGGAGAGGAAGAAGCAGACTCCCCACTGAGCAGAGAGCCTGGTGCTAGGCTCAATCCCAGGACCCTGAGATCATGACCTGAGCCAAAGGCAGACCCTTCACTGACTGAGCCACCCAGGCACCCCATGGGCATTAAGGAATATTTAATTACCTAAACACACATAAAGAAACACACACCTGCACACATGCGTAGCATAATCAATGGGAATAATAATTTTGATAAAATACTGATTGAATGAAATCTGTTGTTTTTAACTAAATATCATCAAAATCTTTTTAGGGCCTTCAGTAAACAAACTATCATTATCAAACTAAAGAGATGAATTCTTACGTTCCTTTAAGAGGATAGAGATGGATGAAACCTTAAATATCACATCAAGTCATTATCTCATTTTAGATATGATGAAACAACAGGACCCTGGGAGGCCAAACAATATACATAAATTGACACAGGACAAGTGAGAACAAAATGAGATGCTCTGCTATTCAGAGTTACTTCACTTAAAGGAATGGAATATAATCTAGGATTTAAATCTATAGATCTTATCTGCCTTAGAATAAGTTTTTACAACGTTCTTTGCATTTGTCCCATCTACCTCATAGATTGCTGATTCCCTGAGAATAGGCCCTGTATGCCCCATATATCTTGTACCTCGGATCCCATCTTTTACCCCACCCTGCAGTGGTTCAGCACAGGCCAGAGCACAGTTGAAAGACTTTCAGGATTTGTAACATTCAATTGGATATCCTCGTGTAAATGATATCCTTGTGTAGCCTGAACCGCAGTCTTCTGCCAGTTTCATTATTTACAGACCTAAGTTTATCTACTTGGAAGCTAATGTCAAGTAGGACTAAAAGGAAAAATTCAGACTGGACCCCACAAGAAAAACTAGTCTAAATGCATCACAATTACGTTTTATATTTATGACATGATTATTAAACAGAACCTTTGTGCTGGAAGGGACCTCAGAGATCCCTGATAGAAATACCTCTTCTCAAAATGAGGAAAGAGCCCTATGTAGCTAAATGATGAATGGAAATGAATGTACTAAATTGGGAGTTCTGTTCTCCAGCTAGAGATCTGAAGCCTAAATAGGTTTTCTCCCATTTTAATTAAGTGAGTATTAATTTAGCAAACATTCTTTGAAAATCTATTAAGTCACTTAGCTCGGTGCTATGGAGAATAAAAAGTGAACGAGACAGAGGTCTTTATGTAATTAAGTTATAAAACAAGTTATATATTACCTGTCAAGAAAAATATAGTTAAAATATGAAGTAGGTTCAAATGAGAGAGATAAATTTGATCTGGGAATATCAGGGTGAGCCTAAAGGAAGAGATGACATATAGACGGAGTCTTATTGGCTGATAGGATTTAAAAATTTGGGCATGGGGTAACCATTGGAGGAAAATTTAGGAAAGGCTAAGGCATACAAATGTTAAGAAAATAAGAAAAATGCCATTTTTTTCTTTAGCTAAAAAACCAGTAATATATAATATTTAATATTATAGATTTATAATGCAGTATCTTATTACAAAATAATGTGAATTATTATTATATATCAGATTTATGTAGACACAATATGTGTATACATATATAACAATGTTATACATTATTTTTATTTTATGCTAAATATAGTATTTTTACAGTATTTAAAATGTTTATGGCATAGTGTTATAAAATATATAATATATTTATATTCATTTGGCGTAAGCCACGCTAAAAGCATTGGCTCTATTGTCAGAGTCTAAGGAAAAAGAAACAGCAGGCTTAAAACTAATTAGACTATCTTTCCCTGTGCTCCTTTCAGCCTTTGGTTTCCATGGAGACCTTATAGAGAGGACCCTGTGAGTCAGCAACAGACCAAAGCTGGTTTGCTAAACCCTGTGAAATGAGGTGTAAGCTTTAAGGTCAGTGAAAATGTTGCAAGTAAAATAACAGACTGGTCAGACGATTTCCAAAGTCCATTAAACATAATTAGGGCTATTATCTTCCCTTGTAATTCTCCTCTTAGCCCTCATACTCTTAGGCCTTTGATTGACTTGATATAAATATAAATATAAATATAAATATAAATATAAATATAAATATAAATATAAATATAAATATAAATATAAATATATATAAAATATATATAAAATATATATAGCTGATGTCACTGGGTGTCTCCTGGGGAGTCACAATTTCAAACATACTGATTTCAAACATACTGAGACGATATGTGGAGGGTAAACTGTAGTTCATATGCTCCAAAC
The DNA here is from genome assembly GCF_017311325.1 of Ursus maritimus. NCBI lineage: Eukaryota > Metazoa > Chordata > Mammalia > Carnivora > Ursidae > Ursus > Ursus maritimus. The sequence continues at coordinate 44,499,589 of NW_024424008.1, read as the reverse complement.
TTCCTTTGTGCACATGAATGTACAAAATGTCACTTCCTTTATTTTTCCATAACTAAGTTTATTTTTATCTTGAACCCCCATTTCTACCAAATGCTGGGGAAAAATATTCTAGTTTTATTCAAGTCGGTGACATTCAAGTTACATTTGTTATATTTGAATTACAAAGTTATTACATTCAAGTTACAAACCCAGTCTCCCTCCCTCCCTCCTTTCCTCTCTCCTTTCCTCTCTCCCTTTCTTTCTTTCTTTCTTTCTTTCTTTCTTTCTTTCTTTCTTTCTTTCT
>NW_024424008.1:44496656-44499296 GCF_017311325.1 Ursus maritimus | reverse complement strand
TTTCTTTCTTTCTTTCTTTCTTTCTTTCTTTCTTTCTTTCTTTCTTTCTAATTCAATTTAGTTAACATATAGTGTATTATTAGTTTCAGGTAGAGTTTAGTGATTCATCAGTTGCATGTAACACCCAGTGCTCATTCCATCAGGTGTCCTCCTTAGTGCCCATCACCCAGTTACCCCATCCCCCCACCCCCCACCCCTCCAGGAGCCCTCAGTTTGTTCCCTGTAGTTAAGAGTCTCTTATGGTTTGCCTCCCTGTCTGCTTTCATCTTATTTTATTTTTCCTTTTCTTCTCCTATGTTCATCTGTTTTGTTTCTTAAATTCCCATTTGCAATGATGTGGTTGGAATTAGAGGGCATTACGCTAAGTGAAATATATCAGTCAGAGAAAGACAAACACCATATGATTTCACTCAAATGTGGAATTTATGAAACCCAGTCTACTTTAAAATTTCTGCCCTCATCCCTCATTTCCCCGAAACAGATTCTAAGCTTTGGGAGTTACTTAACACTATAGTATTGGTGGGGAGGAAGGTTCACCCTCCACTTTGATACACCTTCTCTTGGTCTCCTCTGATATGCATAATATCCTGTGGTGGCATTTGTCATCTATATCTGTCTCCACATCTGCTGGGATTGACCCATTCCAGTTATGGATTTTTCTTAACAGGCTTCAATTCACTTTATGTATGCATGTATGTATGTTTATATAAATCTATGTGGTGGCCATTGCTGGAGGCTGGGTCCTCTGCCCAGAGACTCTGGTGTGGGCCTTTACAAGATGGTCAGTGAATTCCTGATAGGGAGACTTGGTGGACACAGTCTTTTTCGAGAGGTCAGGGGTGAGATAGCTGTAGGTCTTGAAAATGACATCTAAAGTGGCCATGGCAAAGCTGCCCAGGGTGGCAGGGCAGCCCCTGGCCAAGGTATAGCGGTCGTAAATACAGGCCATCATCAGGATCTTCCTGGGCACAGGGGCTGAGACAATACCAGTGCCTCTGGGGACAGGGGTGGCCCCAGCACAGAGCCCCAGCGGCCTGTCATTTTGCGTGGGACAGTGTGGGGCTTGCCGATCTTGCTCCCCAGCAGCCCCCACACTGACATCCAATACAGAGACTACTTTGGATTGATGACTTTCCTTTGAAATTTCATTGTCATCGTTACTTTAAAATTTAATTAACCAGTAAACATCATATATTGATAATTTTAAAAGGTCATTTTAAAAAGAAGTAAGATTACAACAAAGGGTAAGAAGGATAATTCAAATGATGGTTGAATATACCTGGAGTGGAATCAAGCTCACAAATAAAACATTTAAGATTCACAAATCTAATGTTTTTCTTTAAATTCAGTATCAATAATCAAGTTTCAGGGGAAAAAACCCCCATAATCCATTAGAACAAATGAATGCTATTAGAATTGTATTGGTTCTATGGGCTTTTTTTTTTTTTTTTACATTTAGTTCATATTTGTTTTATCACTGCAGAAACGTTGTAAGCAAGAGTTCATATCTAGTTGTATAGTTGAGATAATATAACACATAAGCAATGTATAAGTCAACACGAATACTTTTCCCCTTCTGTTTGTAAGTCAAGTTGAAATACCATCTAGATCCAGCACTGGTATATCCTCAAGAGATCTGAGTACACATGTTCACCCAGAAACTCGTACATAAATTTTCATAGCAGCATCACTGATAATAATTGAAAGTGGAAACAACCCACGTACCCAGCAATGGATAAACAAAAAGTGGTATATCCATACAGTGGACTATTATTTGGTCATAAAAATGAACAAAGTGCAGTTAGGTGGAAGAACCTTGAAAACATTACACTAGATGAAAGAAGTCAGTCACAAAGGAAGACATAATATACGATTTTATTTACATGAACTGTCCAGAAAAGACAAGTCCGTGAAGACTAAGAAAGTACATTAGTAGATTCACGGAGCTAGGGATGAGAACATGAGCCCTGGCTACAAACGGACACGAGGGATCTTTCTGAAGTGCCGGAATTGCTCTAAAATTGGATTGCAGTATTGATTGCAAAATTCTCTAAATTTACTAAAAATCATTGAATTGTATACTTTAAAAGGATGAATTTTATGGTATGTGAATTCTATCTCAGTAAAACTGTTATTAAAAATGCCAATAGTCTAGATCTCTTCAAGACATCATACCAGCCATTTCTAATAGTACTTATTAAATGAAAAATAATCAAAGTAGTGTTAGTTCTTTATATTTACAGAGAGATTTACGTTTTAAAAACTGCTTTGCACACACAGTATCTCATTCAAAATTCATAAAAATATAATGTGAGGGCAGGGTGCCTAGGTAGCTCAGTCAGTAGAGTGTCTGACTCTTGGTTTAGGCTCAGGTCACGATCTCATGGGTCATGAGATCAAGTGCCCCCAATAGGCTCTGTGCTCAGCAGGAAGTCTGCTTGAAATTCTCTTCCTCCGTCTCTCCCCACCCAACCCCCACGCTCTCTCTTTCTACAATAAATAAATCTTTAAAAATTGTAAATATATATATGTATATAAATATATATGATATATAAAATGATATATATATACACTGATATACACACACACAAACACACACACACACACACACACATATATATATATATATATATATATATA
>NW_024424008.1:44495754-44496646 GCF_017311325.1 Ursus maritimus | reverse complement strand
GTGAAGACTAAGAAAGTACATTAGTAGATTCACGGAGCTAGGGATGAGAACATGAGCCCTGGCTACAAACGGACACGAGGGATCTTTCTGAAGTGCCGGAATTGCTCTAAAATTGGATTGCAGTATTGATTGCAAAATTCTCTAAATTTACTAAAAATCATTGAATTGTATACTTTAAAAGGATGAATTTTATGGTATGTGAATTCTATCTCAGTAAAACTGTTATTAAAAATGCCAATAGTCTAGATCTCTTCAAGACATCATACCAGCCATTTCTAATAGTACTTATTAAATGAAAAATAATCAAAGTAGTGTTAGTTCTTTATATTTACAGAGAGATTTACGTTTTAAAAACTGCTTTGCACACACAGTATCTCATTCAAAATTCATAAAAATATAATGTGAGGGCAGGGTGCCTAGGTAGCTCAGTCAGTAGAGTGTCTGACTCTTGGTTTAGGCTCAGGTCACGATCTCATGGGTCATGAGATCAAGTGCCCCCAATAGGCTCTGTGCTCAGCAGGAAGTCTGCTTGAAATTCTCTTCCTCCGTCTCTCCCCACCCAACCCCCACGCTCTCTCTTTCTACAATAAATAAATCTTTAAAAATTGTAAATATATATATGTATATAAATATATATGATATATAAAATGATATATATATACACTGATATACACACACACACACACACACACACACACACATATATATATATATATATATATATATATATATATATATATATATATATATATATATATATATATATATATATATATATATATATATATATATATATATATATATATATATATATATATATATATATATATATATATATATATATATATATATATATATATATGTGTGTGTGTGTGTGTGTGTGTGTGTGTGT